>NC_138822.1:81294005-81774005 GCF_965178545.1 Coloeus monedula | reverse complement strand
AAACAGAAACCAGAAGTTCACCTAAAACCGAAACACGGCAGCATTTCCATCTTTAACACTGCTGCAGTCATCTGCAGCAGGGCCTCCAGATCTGGGAACCAATAAAAGCAGGAACATCCAGGGAGAAGTCCTCTGTGAGGAGACAAATTTCACCACAGGTTTTGGCTGACATCACCAGCCCATCCTTGCTCCATTGTTGTAGTTTATGATCTCACCACGAATGGCTCTGTGGAGTCATTCCCTCCTATCTTACTGCAGCCCATCCATTATCCTCTGCCTAATTGCTTCCACAGCGCTGCTGCAACAGAGATATTTCCTACAGCTGAACATTTGTATTCCCAAGAGCTGGCACCTGCCAGGTCAGGTTCCTCAGTCTTTAGATTTGATGTTACTACAGCAGGAAGGTGTTCCAGAGAACAGAAAAGTACACAAAGACAGCAATCAGTCTGATTCCTCCATTTGGATATTCCTTTAAACAAAAAGGAAAAATTAATGCTAAAAATTATATTACTTTATTCTACTGGAATAGGGTGTAAGGAAAGGGGAATTGTGCTGACTACAATCTGTCCAATACTGCATTAATTCAGGATTCTCTCAGTAAGGATAACAATGAACTGCAATAAAATCAATGGTAAGGCAGCACAGTATGGAAAACTGGGAAGGGGAGGGTTAGTTTTTCTTGTACTTTTGTTTTGAGACGTGGGAGCTGGGAGCAATCAACACTGAGCTAATGGCATCCAAGCTGACTTCTGAACACTGCATCCCCTTTGGGGTCACACTTTTCCACAAAACCAACCAATTCATTCTGTGAAGGGAATGAGCACACTGGACATTTTGTAGCCCGCAGGGAAAGCCCCAGAATATCCGCTAATGCGCCCACTCACAAGATACTACTTGTGGCAGGTCAAGGAGCAGCAATTATCAACTTTCACCTCTCTAACTGGAGCTTCTGAGCACAAGGCCATCCCAGAAACACATCATTTCACATTTGCACTCCGTATTGAGGTTTCAAAATACTCTGCTCACGTGTGTTGTGATAAGGGAAGATGTTGTCCTCTCATGACTGTACTATTGGTGTAACACTGAGAAATTGTGGGGTTCTTGACTTGCCTTCCCTCTGAGAGGTTTTTGTATTTTGAAAATCACTTTCACTGTCTCTGATTCCTTCCCTTCTCCCACGTTTAATTGCAAGAGATCTTTTCATTATAGGAAGGCCTGGGAGTAGTTTTTCAAACCAGTAGTAGGATCCTCTCTAATCTACCATACCTGAGGTGTTCAACTGTGACTCCTTGATTTATAAAACAGAACCTAACACCTTCAAAACTCTCCCATCCAAATAATGGATTAATGCAGGCATATGGAACCTATCTAGACCTGGATAATTCACTTCCAGCAGCTACAAGACCTCCAGTAGTGAAAATTAAAGGGACTGTGTTTGCCCATCTTGGCCTCACAAGGACCAAAGGACAATTGTCACCTTTAAAGAGAAGCTTCCTCAGTGCCATATCATGCCTAAACATGAAGGGCAGAAGGGGCAATACCCTCAGGGACTATTTCTGTGACAAGTTGCCACTCTTTGGCCAAGGAAGCCCAACCACATCCTCAGTATGAAGAATCAAAGGTATGAGAGAAGTCTGACGCCTCTCTGGTGACCAGTGGCAGGACACAAGAGAATCTAATGAAGTCATGTCAGGGAGGTTTAGGTTGGATATCAGGAAAAGGTTCTTCCCCCAGAGGGTGGTTGGGCACTGGAACAGGCTCCCAGGGAATGGTCACAGAGCCAGCCTGGCAGAGTTCAAGAAGCATTTGGACCACACTCTCAGGCACATGGTGTGATTTTTGGGGATGTCTTGCACAGGGCCAGGAGCTGGACTCGATGATCCTTGCGGATCCCTTCCATTTCAGGATATTCTATAATTCTATGAAGACCTGAGTCTCTCTATCCTGGCAGTCTCACATCTCCCTGCCATGAAGCCTATGGGTGTTGGTGCAAGGCTGCCAGGCTTGTCTTAGCTAGTGGTTCTTATCAGATTCTCACCTTTAGGGGTGCTTTAAGGCCATCTGCCACCCCCAACTTCCCACATCAGCTGCCTCAGCATCCGTGTTGGAAGTTCAAATAAACCCCCACATCTCTGAGTCACAGTGGGCCACAAATCCACTGTGTAAGCCTGGACCCAAGCCTACGCCTTTCTGGTACTGCAAGAGCTGGATCTAAAACTACAGGAAACAGAATGGTAACATGCAAATCAGTGGCAAGCATGGGGAGATAGCCAGCTGCTGGCCAGGCTGCCTACTCTGCCTCAAAGGAGACAAAACACAACCAAAACCCCCTTAATTCCCAGCAGAGGCTGGGGACAGCCCAGGCGGAGCAGCAGGGCCAGGGCAGAGCGCTGGCAGACACGGTTCCAGCCTCCTCCCTGGCCTGCCTGGAGCTTCAAAGGCCTAAATCAAAGCAGCAGGAGGAACTCAAATGCTTAGGAATCTTCAGTTTGGACTTGTTTTAACAACGGTGTCAGTGAATAAATAAATAAATAAATAAATAAATAGATGCCCAATGACCTCTCTTATCTAGCCAAATCTGGCCAAAAAAAGCATGTTTGTTTTCATTTAAACTCCCAAAAGGCAATGTAGGGTTTTCTGAGAGGGCCTGAAGTCCAAAAAACCACTCAGATTTCTCTGCATTTTCATTTTTTGAGAGAAAAATTATGGTTTTGGGGAAGGCAAGGACTGCTTTATTTTCATTTGAAGTCTGAGGGAGACCTGTCCAACCAAACCTATCAAACTTATCAGCTCCCACCCATGTTACTTCACCATCTTTCTAGCATTTCATGTTCACTTTCACCCAAGCTTGGTTGTATTATTTTCTGGAGGGGTTACAAGCAAAATCAGTGGGAGAAGGATGAAGTACATTCGTAATTCTTAAAATATTCCAAACAAGCAAAGTGTCCTGTAGGAAGCATGGATGATCTGAGCTTCTATTCTGGTTGTAAAATGTTACAACAACTGGGCAAACAACTGAACAATGACATCAAGATATCGATAGCCCTTACTGCAAAATACCATCCCTCCCTTTAGCCCCACATGTTAGGAACTGCATTGCTTTGAACTGTTATTACCCATTCCTCCCACCCAATCCTCTGTAAAGATAAAAATCAAGGTCTGGGCTGCTGAGTCAGATTGTAAACACCCAAACAAGACATTTACTCAGACACAGTTGTTTTTGGTCCCTGTTTGACTGAAACTCTGTGTTTTCAGGCTTGTAGGAGGCTCCTTTAACTTCTTTCAGAGAAATGAGTTGCTGAGAACTAGAAGCCACACACAGGGAGGGGGGAAAAAAAACCCAAAACAACCAAAAAACCAAGAAATAAATTTATTTTGTGACCAAGGCAAGGCAAATTTCTAAACTTCTGGTCAGAAACTAGTTCTTGATATAAAATCCTGAGCAACTCAGTAGACAATCCTGGAGAAATACTATGGTCAGGTAGATGAAACACTAGCCTGGAAATTTTGAAATATAAGCTTTTTGGAACAGCAATGCCATATATGAACAACCTGGAAGTTCAGGTTACAGCTGTGAGCCTCAGTTTCCCCTGAAAACTGATATCCAAACTGGTCAGGCTCTCCCCACACACAGGGAGGGGAAAAAAAAAAACACAATCCAAACCAAACAAATAAAAATAAACCCCTCTATTTTAAGAGGCTTGTATTGTGTGAATTATTTAAGAAATTAGAACTTTTGAGGTGACCAGACTCATCAATCCCCTGAGAGAAGTTCTTCTCTTTTTTGTTACATGAAAAAGTACAATTTCCCACTGTGGGGTGAGCTCAGCCTTCAGGTCAAAACAGCTGAAGACACCCCAGCAAAGTTTAGATTTTCCATTTCTCTTGGGCTTCTTCAAGTCTCCTTTTTCGTTTCAGTTTATATTTCCTGTCTTGCTGCCCTTTCATTTTTAGGGTTTCAGATTTAAACAAAAAACCAAAAGCAGCGCTGACTCAAGATCTTTTTTGTGTTTCTCTCATTTTGACTAGAAACCAGAATAGACCAAATAAAATGAATGATATCACTCTGGGGTTCAAAGTGCTTTGTAGATCTAACTCTTTTCTCACAGAGGATGGCGTGTGCTGTCATATCCTTTATTTGAAGGGAGGGAGATCAAAACAGAGGAAGTTTAACTTTCATTTTAAGCACAAAACCCATGTTTCCAATTCCTTAGCTTACATGCTGGATACACCTGGGCTTTGAGGTCCAAAACTTTTTGGAATCTGAACCCCAAACCTTCATGCAAACATGATGCAGCACATGTGCTGAAAATAGTAATGATTAAATAAAACCAAATCTCCCTTGCTCAACATGGAAGGGATAAAGTTCCCTTTTGAAGGTGAACAGGGGTTCGTAGCTGAGAACCATGGTCCTTGCTGCAAGACACTGTTCTGTTACAGGACATAGTTTTGTGTTGGTCTCAGATCCACTGGCTTCTCAACGTCCCCAAAACAAGTAAACAATGACAAGGTTTTAACTGAATTTGATTGACTTCTCTTGCTTGTTTTTTTTTTTTTCTGGCAGGGCTACAAATGAAGGATCAGCTCTTTAGAGACTGCAGCTAAAGCTGTTAAAGCTCCCTTGCTCCCTGCACTGTGAGGAGTGCAGAGGATGAGTGCTCACATCTTTCTCCTAATTTCAGCACCTGGGAATTATTTCCCTTATACTGCAATTTTGACCTCTTTTCCTTTCAGTGCCACTTGCAGTCAGAAAGCAAAAATCCAGTCCCGGGGGAATATATGGGATGTTTTACATCCCAGGACAACACTTCAACACTTTGTTTTGGGACTGCAAAAGGAGGCAAGACAATCACCTGCTTGAGTGAGCTCTTTGGACGAGGCAAACAAGTGTCACTTTGTTCTCCCTTGTGCAACCCAGGCACAGACTGAGGGGGGTAAGGGAAGGTCAAGCCAGACCCATGATTTAAAGGCAGGAGGATGGTTTGATGACTGAATGAGTTGGGGGCTTCATTTTCAGCTCATGCTGACACAGAGCATTATGCACAGGGAGGCACAGAATCATGGAATCTTTTAGGCTGAAAAATACCTCCAGATCATTGATTCTGACAGTTCCCCCAGAACTACCAGGGCCACCACTAAACCAAGTCCCCAGGTGCCATATCTACACGGTTTTTAAACCCCTCCAAGCATGGTGATAGAGGGCTTTGGTGAAGAAAATTTTAATATTCAATCTAAACCTCCCCTGGCACAGCTTGAGGCCGTTTCCTCTCAACCTGTCCCTGTTCCCTGGGAGCAGAGCCCGACCCCCCCCAGCTGCCCCCTCCTGTCAGGGAGTTATGGAGACACAGAAGGCCCCCCCTTTTCTCCAGGTTGAGCCCCTTTCCCAGCTCCCTCAGCCATTCCTGGTACTCCAGTCCCTTCCCAACTCCATTCCCTTCTCTGGACACACTCTCTGTTAGTGCCTCAGTTTACCCACTGTAGGTGGTGACTGTGCTGCTTTCTTCCCATCACAGGCCTCCTGAATCAAGGCAGAAACCTGCAGTGGTGAGCAACCAACACACCATAGCCGTAGGCAGGAAAAGAGTCATCCCTTGCCTTGCTCCAGCAGCAGGAATATTGCCCCAACCCTGTCAACCGCTTTCCAGGAGTAGCTGTAGTGCAAGGCCAGCAGAAGGGAACCCTGGCAGCCCTCAGCATGCCTCACTGGAAGCTCATCCACAAAGCCAGGCAAGCTTTCCTTACTTTTGCACAACAACAAAGTTTTGGAGCAGCTGATAAGTGCTGAAGCTTTAACCGAGCCCATATTGACTATTAGGGATCTCTTGACTGCCTCTTGGGCATCTTTAAGGAGCACATAAGATTCCAAGAGCCCAAATGCAACACAACTTGCTGGCCACAAACTGGGTACACTCCTGCCAAAACCTTCCTCTGCTGCAGCTATGGCATGCTCCAGAAAACATTTTATAAGTCAGCCTCCCAGCTTTATGACAAGAGCATTTAGAAGGGAATGTAAACTTTGCTGACCCTAATGTTGCTTTTTGGCTCGAGGAGCTGTTTCTTTTTACATCTTTTTTCCTCTACTCCCCAACTCCTTAACTAACACCATATTTCTAAGAAAGAAGGAAATTGTGTTAATTGAAACCTTCTCAGTACATTATCAGCTTTAGAAGGAGCATTTGGAGAAGGGGAAGGCAGAAGGCTTAGGGCAGGATTAAATCACCCCTTGAAGGAAGATGTCAGGGTGTGAAAGGCCAGCGAACTGCTCTTGGTCACATCAACCTGGAATTTCTTCCTCACAAGTGCCACCAGTGCTTCCCACCCACACCCAAGAGTAAGCAAGGAATGCCAGAGGGCTGGGCCAAGGCAGAAATCAGTGCAGCCAATCTGTGATGGACCAGACAAACACAATTTCTCTCTCTTCATTTCCACAATGACTGTAATAGCCCTGGCCAGGCACAAGGGCACCATGCATTACACAGACTTGAAACACAGCTGAGTATTACCCATGCTACAAGAGGATAAAACCAAGGGCTGAATAGTTGTTGTGTTTTATAAACACACCATCAAATCACATTAATCTCCTGTCCAGCGGATGAGAGATGGATCATCACAACATCTGGATCTTTCATGGTAGCACCTCCAAACTACAAGCTAGGCTTGCAGAGAAAGTTTGGACAGGGCTTGGAGCAGCCTGGTCTAGTGGAATGTGTCCCTGCCCATAGCAGGGGCTTGGAACAAGATGATCTTGAAGGTCCCTTCTAACCCAATCCTTTCTATGATTCAATGAAAAAAAGACTTCTGTAGCTGCAAAAACATCAAGAATTGGTCAAATTCTTCTTGTGAGACATGTTAAGTTCAGAGGGGCAGCATTTTGACTCTGCAGTTGCATGGGAAAAATGACCAAGCAAAACGTAAACCTCAGGCTCCAGGGATTTCCACAAGCATAATCGCAAAGCTTTTGGAAACAGGTTTAGTGGGAACAGTGCTTTTACTGAAGTCCTCCCATCCTTCCCTCCCTGGCTGGCTGACTTTCCCTGTCTCGATCTGTAGCCTGCCTGAATACCACCCAAAATATTTTCTCAATTAGAGGAGAAAACAGGAATTTGCCACTTGTCTGCCTCTATTCTGCTGCCTGTCAGCATTCAGCAAATATTTCAATCGTAGCCCTTTGCATGCTGCTAGCCTTGCTCATTTAACCTTTGGCCCTCCCCTAGGCTAATCCATCGGCCTTTACCTTCAAACCTTTACAGCCAAGGGCTGACCGCAGGATGGGCTGGCAGAGAGGGGAGGATGAAAGGGGTGTTGTGAATGATAAATTATGCCAGATTTCATTGCAGTTTAGGGAGGGTGAGCAGAGAGGATGGCAATTTCTGACTGGGCTCCTCAAAGAATTCAACAGCCAGCAGATGGGATTTGCGCTTCCACATCTGGGTGACGGTGAGGAAAATTAACAATTTTAAAAAAAGAAAGGGAAGGAAAGCCTCTGTCATCTCAGCTCTCCTTCATGTGGCTGGCAGCATCCTGAGGCAGGTACCTAATTGCCCGTGGAGCCTTTGCTCTGCTGCCTCACCCGCTCTCCTCCCTGTCTCACATGTTGCTGAGATTAGTAGCTAACAGTTCCGCTGTCAAAAGTGCATGTGATGAAAATAATGCCCAGAGTGCTGCCTGTCAGCCTCAGAAATGCCTGCTCAGATCTGATGGTAGGGGACCCCAAAACCTCTGCTCACCTGGCCTCCCGCTCAGCCGAGCATCCACTGCGGCTCTCCAGGGGCTGTGCCCAGCCACCCGCTCTATGAGAAATTGCTGACCCTTCCATCACATGGACTCTTTAATTGTTCACATCGGTATTTTGTTTCTCTCTACTGTAGACAGTTTGCTGTCAGTTATCTGTCGTTCATATGTAATTAATTGTGCTGTCTCCCGGCTCATTAGAAACAAGCCCCTCTCCTCCCCTTCCCCCTCTCCCCTGGCCAAGTCACAGTGTGCATTATTTAGGTTAAATCATGTTTAAATAACTACATAAACAGTAGGTCGAGTTTGCCTTTTGTCTAGGCTGAGACTGCTGCTTGGCTCCTTTCTCAAAGTGCCAGACCAGGAAAGCCCTTATCCCTGGAAGCACTCGAAGGGAAATCCTTACTGGGCAGAGCAGCCGTGCCACCCCAGGAGCAAGGGAAGGTCCTCTGAGCAGAAGGCTCGTCCAGTCAGTAACAAGAAGGAGTTGCCAAACTTTAATAAGTCAGGCATAAAAGTCAGCACTGCAGAGCAAAAATCCTGCCAGGAGGATGTTCATCATCTAGCAAGAGATAACCGTGAGAGGAAGGTGAAGGCTGGCTTGGTTTGTTTTATTTTTACTCCAGCAGAGCTTATTCCAGCTAGCAAAATGCACCTCAAGAGACTTCACACATAATGGGTCACCCGTTTACCGCCTTACAACTACAGCATTGAAACTCAGGTGCTGCAATGCACATGAAAGACTTCTGAGCATTCATTCAATTAGGAGCAAAATGAGAGACTCTGAAGTGGGTTCCCTCAGTGCACCAGTTACAAAAAAAAAAAAAAAAAAAGATTGAGGATGTGGGTATACAGGTTCAATCAATCTAAAAACCTAGATGAATCATCACCTTGAACTCAAACACAGTCTGCACTGAACTGTCTTTTACTGTTACAGTAGTAAAAGTGAAACCTGTAAAGTTCATTTGCTTATTTTTCTGGGCCAAAGCTTTATGTCCTTGTAAACCATTTTCCTGTGCCAAAGTACTGGTAATATCATCTGATGTAAAGATTTGAGGATTTAAATATCTGCTTCTATCTGGGAATAACCACTGACAGAATGAGCATGAGAAAGCTTGTTTCCTCGAGATTTCCAGCTTAGCCTAGGAGATTTAATCATCTGGAGGAGCTTCGGGTGAATCACCTGAACTTTTGGATGCCGACTGCAGCCAAGACCTCCCATCCTCCTTGTGTGTGCACATCCTCGTTGATAGACCTGGGCCAGCCAAGTGCTTTAACTGATTGGACCAGGCTCAGCTTTGCTGGATTGCCTGCACAAAGGTTGTGAAGGGCTTCTGTGAAGACTTCCACATGAAAAGCTCTGCAGACGTTCCCAGCAGTGTTATGCGAAGATAAATTACTACTCAGGGAAGATGTTTATACCAGTAATGTGAGAGGCAATGAAGTTCTCTCTTCCTATCACAATCTGGGCACTGATGATGGCAGAACAAAAGCCTTTTGGGCTGCTTGAGACTAACGAATCCCACCAGTGACATGGGAAGACCACCATGAAGAGCCAGGGACTAGTTCAGTTCTCCAGTCTATCTGCAGACGGTCCTCTCCTCCACAAGGGCTTAGAAAGGATGGGTGCCCCTAAAGTTGTTTTATCAAAGACCTTTAATCTAAACTTGCTGCCTGGGCTTATTACAGCTGCTGGTCTGCCAGGGAAATGTGCTGCTGTGAAGCTGAACCCCACAAAATGGCAGTCTGGCTTCCCAGCTCGCTCTCCTAACTCTGCTTGTACTGCTTTAGGAGACAGTCCACCCACCGCTTTGTCTGATTTTAGACAGACAAAAATATAAACTAGCCACAGCTTGGTTCATCAGAAACACACCCAGCTTTTAGGTGATGCTGTATGATTAATAATATATGCCTTAAAAAAATAAAAATGTTCTCAAGAAGGAAAGGGGAAAGGAAGGAAGAAAGAAAAACATACACGAGTGGGGGAAGGGGGAAAAAGGACAACAATCTGAGACTTTCAATGGGAATGTCCAAAAATAACACAAACAGGATCTCCCTGCCATCTGCTTCGATCCTCTCTGAATGGCTTTCAAAGCAAAAAGCCTTGCCAAAACCTGACAAACAAAGCACTGAGCATCAGTTTTAATGGAATACCAATACTGTGTTCCCCCTTCCCCCCTTTTTGCTTCATAGACACACACCTTCCACACCCTTCCAGTTGCCAAATAAATGACACTATGCAAAAAAATTTGCTTCGCTTACGAATCTGAATAAACAAGAAATAATTTTACAAGTGGTCCCATATATCTCTGCTTCTCTGCTTACAATGGACACTAATAAGATTTGCCATAACTAATTCATTCTTTCACACCATTACCCTATTCTTTAACTAAAAAAAGAAAAAAAAAATTACATTCTGCATATCCCATGTGCATTTTTCTGCAACTTTCACACAGTTGAAACACAAGGGTTTCAATGGCAAAGCCCAACCTTCACAGCGCAGACATTTTCAACTTAGTTTAGGCCTTTCAGTGAGGCTTAAATGTGAGTTTTGCTTCAGCCTAAAAATGAATAGAAGAAAGTTTGTCACTTGTTTTGCTTGATTTCCCATTCTCATTTAAAAAAAGAGATGTCTAATATGATGGGAAATGGGGAGGCATAGAAGAGCTGCTGTCTTAACACCAAAGGCAGTGTGTGAGTGCACACGAAGCAGAAAACATTGACTCCAAAGACAGTGTGCTAGCACATATAAAACAGAAACAAAATTCATTAGCTGAAAAACCCAGCAACTCTCCTATGCTTTCTTTCAGCCCAGCTAAGCAGACCAAACTTCTTTTCCTTTTTTTTTTTTTTTTTTTCCATTCGGTTGGTTTTCTGTTTGTTTGTTTTTTGTTTGTTTGTTTTTTGTTACTGGTTGGGGTTCTTCCAAGATTCGCATCTCGCCTGGCAAACTTAAGAAGCTTAAAGCCACGCTTCTTTGTTGCACTTTGTTCCCTCTGCTATCGGGGTATTTTTATGTACCAGGAGCACACCTTTGCCAGCGCCAATCAACCTTTCTTTTGCTTTTCTTTCTCAAAAAAACATCTGAGGCCTAAATTACTTGAACAAACAAAGGAGATTTCCCTCCCTCTCTCCCCTGCTGCCACCTCCCCCCTCAGTGCTGGGTCTGCCCCTCCTCCTCCGGCACACAAATGGCCTCACACCAGACGGGATGGAGGGAGGGCTCCCAATTACACCTCTTTATTAACGAGGGGCCACGGCGGGGAAGGCACTGCAGCAGCGTGGGGTACAGACTGTGGCTGCTGGCTCCTTCCTGTCACCCAAACCGGGGAGCAGAGGTCACGAGTAATCTGCTGGGAAGGAGCCCGAGAGCTTTGGCCCACCTGCCAGCCCCTGCCATGGTGGGTGGGCATCGCTGGTCAGGCCCCACCAGCATGTCTGGGAAAGGGTGGCAGGAAAAGCCTGCAAAGACCACTGTTGCTTCTTGCAGCCTGTGGATGGGGAGATCTGGGGCGTGGTGGGAGAATGACTGATCCACCAAGCCATGGGGTGGGAGCAGGGGTCCTTGCTGCAGCTGGGGCAGTGAATGGTGGGATGGCTTCTCCAGTGGCCCTGGGTGAGACACCTCTGTCTGCTTCAATTTTCTGCTTGGAACCTTTAGGAAAGAGCTGAAATTCTGTGTTCTTTTGTAGTAGTCAGACATGACATGGTCTAAGTTGTCTCTGCCTGTGGCAAGGGTTTCCAACCTGAATCATTCTATGATCTATAAGAGTTACAGGGCACAACCTTCAATTTTCTGTAAGTACCATCCATCATCTAAGTCCTTTTTGCCTTTGTGGTGATTCATTTTCTTGTTCTACTAGGAAAGAGGAAGGTGTTTCTTGATGGTCAAAATCAAAACCCTTTCCTTTTCTCTTATTTCAGCCTCAGGCCACCTTTTGCATTCACCCATCAATGCTGTGGTATCACACCTGATGGTAAACTTTCTGAGCCCCTTGGGCCTCTTATTTACCCATCAGACCCTGTCCAGCACTGCCTGCATGGCTGTTTCCATCTGGCAGAGCCCAAATCCTCCTTTCTCCTTACCTCACTGTTTAAATTCCTCTCCCACTGGGCTGCTGGCTTTTCCTCAGGAACAAAGCACAGGCCTTGTGAGCAAACACTTCTACCCATCTGTGTCCAACAGCTATGACAAAAACAGCTCCCCTTATTCCTAAAAGTCCCCACAGTTTTTCCCCAGACCTCATAATATGCTTGTCCTTTCTGACTCCCACCCTACTCTCAAAACTATATTTGGTCACTGTGTCGAGTCTTTAGGCTTACTTATTTACAGACCTTCATGCTACCTGTGGTTCTTGTTGAGTCTCTTTGGTGTCAACCTGCATCTGTTTTCACACAAGTGGCAAGTCTGTGGACAGGCAGTCAAGATGCACAGAGAAAAGGGGGCTATAAGGGAAGCATAAAACATTGCTATTTTTTCTAACCAGGGATTAACACATGGTTTTTAAACAAGAGGACTCCCTTCCCAGCTGACAGCAGCAGCTGCAGCTTCTGACTTGCTCACAGAGTGGCAGGGAATCGAATCAAAGAGAAAAGAAGAAAGAGGACAACCCTTCCTTGGGGAGTAGGAAACACAATGCAAGCTATTCTAAAATCCCTGAAAATACTGGCTTGGTTTTAGGTCAGGCTCTCCTTCCTCCTTCTGTCCTGAGTGCCCCCACCCCCTCACACACACCCCACTCAACAAAGGGAAATTGGTATTTTTCAAAATTCTTCTGAAAGCCAAGCCGGCAGATGGTTCTTTCCATGCTGGGGAGGAACAAAAAGAAAAACCTGCCAGGATACACATCACTGAGACATGACAAAGATGGGCATGGTGGCTGGCCTTTGACCCAGGGATTTCATAGGCCTATTAAACCATGTGGCCAAGATGGACTGAGTCGACTCCTATCTCCAGCATGCAGCTGCTGTACCCCATGGGCTCGTGCTAAGTATATTAGATTAAGTCAGGCCAGATAGACTGAAAAGAGACAGGGTTTCCATCTCCTACCTTTTCAACACCTTAGGACAATCCTCATCTAAGCATGTGGTAGTGAAATTAGTGGCCACATTAATGGTATAGATAGAAAAAGGCTTATTTAGACAGTAATTTGCAACAGTCCTACTTTACCAAAGTCTTTCATATATATATCAGTGATATGAACTCCTGCAAATGCAGAAAGCCAAGGGCAAATCACTGCCAGCCCTTCTATCAAATTTGAAAGCCTCAAGTTGAGCATCTGGCTGTCTACCACAAGCTGCCCTCCTTTTTCTCAAAAACATCTTCTAGATAACATGAACAGCCAAATTCCCACTCTCTTCGAGTGCACGGCAAGCAGAGCCCAGACCTCCACGTCCCAAGGACCCAAGTTGGTTCCAAGGACGAAGCATGGCTTGGTTATGAACCACAGCTGCCAACCAAGCCACAGGGAGCAGCAAGGGACGTGCTGCCCTCCTGCAGGGCCGCCCTGTGCTTCACAGATTCCCAGCGCTGGCAGTCGCTGTCCCCGGTGACTAATAGCAGCTCCTGCCCACACCCAGAGCTGATGACCTCAGGACAAATCAGTCCCTCCCCATCACCCTCTCCCCATTTCCTCCTGAGGTGGCTGTGCTGTAGTCACAGAAAGAAATAGGCTTTCCCACCCCCTCACTTTGAATCAGGAATATAATTACAAGTGATGCAATGAAATTAAGACCAGAGAGAGGAAAGGCTGGAGGGAATTTGTCCTCCTGATTACATAAATTATTGAAGAAAATATCCCATGGAAAGAAAGAGGCTGTCTTTGGGAAGAGAACTTCACCAGCTTGTGTGCTGGTGGGCACAATGTCAGAAAATGGACAGGACAAATTAATTATCCCTGTCTAACCTGTACACAACAAGGGATATAAGAAGTAGAATACCTTATCAATCCAACAGCATCAGTTCCCAGTGGAAGACGCAATAAAGAAGTGCCTTCAAGCTCCCTGTTAATACAAATTAGGCAGGTGACTAATGTAGGGACTGCCCCTGCAGCTGAATAGACTTTGGTGGGAGGCAGAAATGAGGTCTGGTCAAGACCCTGTTAGTGTTGCTGCTCCACAGTGGAAAAAAATATCTGCTTCTGGTCTACTTTTCTTAGTCTTAAGGGTGACCTTTCATCAAATTACCCACCTGGGAATACAGCAGATAAAATTTTGGTGAAGATACCGAGGCACAATGTTCTACTGAGGAGCAGGGGAGACTACTGATAAAAGTCTATTTAGCAATCCCAGTGTAAGCTCTACCTCGGAGGTATGAGGAAACTGTTTCCTACACATCCTCCTGGGAAATGTTTGCCAACCACGTTACAGAAGTGCCTTCTCACAGAAGCACCAGCTGGGGAACCAGTGACTCACCCTGCGGTGAGGCGAGGGTGTGATCGTGGTGACACACTGAAGTCCAGTGCTTGGCTGTCTCCTTGACAGAGTCCTCAGCACAGGGAGAGGGGGGCCATGTCCTCTGGCTCCTTTGCTTGTGCCACCACATTCCTCCCAAAAGTGAGAGCATTGGGCAAGTCAAAATTACCCACGGATCCCCTCAGGGCTGATTCTCATCTTTCAGCCATGTGGAAGGAGAGCAGCTCACATGAAGTTAGGATGCTGCGAAGCACTGAAATTCCTCAATGAACCACCCAAGTTTATAGTGGTAGGGTTTTTGTAACACCCGATGTCAATAAAAAGATACCATCTCTCTCTGCAAACCTTGCCACCCAGGTGAGAGAGAGCCATGAGAAACTGATGAGCAGATAATGAGTACTCTGGTAGATATTCCTCATTCAACTCTTACCACATTTTAGGGTTTACAGACCAGAAGGGATTATTAAGGGCATCTAGGTCAACCAATTGCATGCTGGCCCCAAAGCTCCACTCCCTCATTTCTGCATCCAGCCCTAGCTCCTCCCTGAGATAAGTTTTAAGTGAGTAGGGAAGATGCAGACAGCTAACCATTTTGAAACAAATTAACCTGTTTAAATGACATCTAGAAGAGGACTGGTTTCCAGAAGGGGTCTGCACTCAGTCCTTGGAGATCAGGCCACCCCTGGGAGATTCAGCAGTGTCATGGTTAAGCAACCACAGCTCAGTGAAAAAGGTCTGAGTGTTAACCTGGCCTGTGACAGGTTCCTTGAGTGAGTCACTTAAGCTCATTGCTCTACTTCACATTCTGTACTAAGAGACAAGATGGTTCCACTTATCCTCCTCTCATGGAACTTGTGAAAGGCTTGCGGGACAACAGGCTCTCCTGATGCTTTCCTTTGTACAGGACCTGCCAACAGCAATCATGGATGCACAACAGCAGCATAGGACGGCACCTTAAAACCCCACTTAGTTCTGCAAACACAGCTGTGGTTGACCATCTATCTTGAATGACCATGTCCTCATGTTCAGCAAACCAGTCTTGGCCACAATCCAAGCCACATCTCAGATGTACAACCTGATTTTCAACCTGTAGTAGGACACCTTAGCCCTCATGCTGTTCCTTTCACTGTGCTCACAGCTCCAGGAAAAAAGAAAAATAATAAGATGTTTGGCCTGATACTACTCTGCCCACTCTGGAGAAGAGGAGTTTGTTGTCCGTCCTACTTGGAGGCAGTGTAATGCTACTGGTGCATGCACCATGGCTTGAGAATCCCTTTCCTTATAGCAACCACCTGCAGCTCAGAGTCCAAACATAACCACAATGTAGAAATAGCACTTTATGTCCTGAAATGAAGAAGACAACAGCCGCTGGCCTAACTCACGTTAGAGGTCATGGCAAGAAATGGAAAATAATGCTCTTATGAAAACACAGCTAACTGAACTAGTCCTCGAGGGTCACATCTCAAATGGAATCATTTTAAGGTTCAAGAGTTGGAAAAGTCTCAGAGTTAAAGAACAAAACAATGAATGTTTATACTGGATATTTTTAGACCAGTTTCCTAAGGAAACAAGGCTAACATGGTGACACTGTGTTTGTGTGTATGTGAATGCACATACAAAGTCCTTGCCTGCCTGCACAGTCCTCTCTCCTCAAAAGTTTTTGTATATTTTGTCCAGTTTTGATCAAGTGTGATGCAAAACCAAAATATTTGTGATATAATATTCTAACAAGTTTTGCTCAAACTGTTCTCTGGTGAGAAGAAAGGGAACCTTGAGGGCCTCCCAAAAAAGGGTTTGGCTGGAAAGTTCATTCATCTCTAGACACCAGAGAAGTCACATAGGAAAGTGGCCAGAAACCAGTTGTCACAAGCCTCCATTCTCTTAGAAAAATCAAAAAAAAAAAAAAAAAAAAGACAACCCAGGTAAAACCACAGTTTCCATTCAAATGGACTAAGATGGGTCTGTTACTCAGTCCCACTGGCTGGGCAGGAGAATGGGACCAGCAAGAAGCCCATTTAGGAATGAAGCATGTGAAAAATTAGACCTGACCTGAGGGGGCTAGCAGGGTGTGTTGTGTGTGTGTATATTGGTGTGAAAAAAGGAATTCAAGATGAAAAGTCTGTAGGCAAATCAGAAGGTATCTGTGGTCAGACATGCCTGGAAAGGGAGGAAGGGAAGCATTGCAGGCTAAAGCTGATGCTGGAAGAACAACAACCTGTACATGAAGGACTGACACCCCAAAACCTCTGCAAATGAAAACACAGCCAGTTTGCAGCCCTGGGTGTACATGCCAACACATCACATCTCCATCTCTGTCAGCCTGGGGGCCACGGTGCTTTCAAAACACCTCACGTGCACTGACCTGGCCAAGGGTTTGCACCCTCTCCTGCATCAGTTTGGTGATGGGGCCGAGGACCTCCACTTGGATCCCCAGCTTCCTGCACCTGTCCCAGTTTCTTCCTTGCAGCATCTCCTCAATCCCAACACCAGGTCTGTGGATATTTTGTCATGGTTTGAAGAGAAAGACACAGCACAAGTAAACAAGAAAATGTCACAGAGGGCCATCGAAACTCAGCTGTGGGAGGGAGAGCCTGCTGCAAAACAAAACCTGTCCTCAACACAGACAGCCTCCCCGAGCCCTGGTCATATGGCAGCTAATCAAGTACACCAAGTCTTCCTGGTCTGGCACACTGTGTTCAGCAGAAAAAGCCTGCTTACATTTCCTCAGCCCATCCCTTCACTGCCAGATGTTTGCTTCTTTAAGACACACTTGACTAGATGCAAAAAAAAAAGTCACAATTCTTTGGGAGCACACAGACAGTGAGGGATGGGCATCAGCTGGGTCAGGCAGAGCAATGAGCTGGAAAAGACACTCTGCCTTATTCCTCTCACGAGATATCCAGGACGTATTACAAGATGGACATTTCTCCAGCAAGCTTTGAAGGAGAAGGAAGGGTTAAGAGCTGGGATCCAGCCCTCCAGCTCTTCACAGAGAGGCTTTAAACAGCCTTCAGGTGGGACCAGCCTCCTCCAGATGGCTATGTGGGGAATCAAGATGACTCGGCTCCCAGTCTGAGCACCTCAGGTGCCTTCATGGACCAAGACGAACCTAAGTGGTTCTCAGCTCCTAGAAAAACTGGTTTCTTAAGTGAATAAATTCATTTCTTCACAAAAACAAACCGAAAAAAACTGCCAAACATTCATTCCTGTTCCCTTTTTGCAGTGAGCCTAAGACACCTGAGGTGGGAGAACACCAAACTGCAGCTGTTTCAATTGTGCCTGCAACAATGTGGTAGAAAGAAAAGCTAGCCTGAAGGAAACCTGGGATGACTATCAAAGAGCTGAGTTTCTGTGGCTTTGCACCCGTAGGCTTTTGTAGAAAGACTGTAAAAATGCCAGGAGCCTCATGCCTGTTGGAGCAGCTCTGCATTGATCTCTCAGCTGCTCAAGTGCCAGTTTCACCTTGGAGGCAGCTGGAAGAACACTCCTTCACTCTGTTGGCACTTCTGGGGCTCTACCACTATACCATAACCTGGGAAGAGGCTGAGGTCTACTCTGCTGGTGTGAGCTCCACGTACCTGCCACAAGCATCACATAGAGCTGTCTCAAGGCTTTACTAAGAAAAAACCAGCACTGAAACACATCAAGGCTGAAGGGACTGTGGATGTTCCGTCCTAGGGGGGGGAGGGGGGCAGGGAGAAAAAGAAGCTGTAAATCAAACCCTGACACTTCAAGCAGGTACAACTAACACGCAAGTCCCTTTTCCTCGCTAAGCCACAGGGAGCACGCACTTACTCCAACCCCCTGAGCCACGTTAGGGATCGCAAGAGGAAGAGCTGACTCAGATGACATCTTGCACAGGGATGCCCTTAGCAAAGAGGGATAAGCATGCACAATGAGCAATTGGATGATCATGCACACAAATCACTGGGGAGATGAGTCCAGCACAGGGGTAATCCAGCAAGAGCTGCAGATGCACACGAGAACCTGGAGGGAAAGTGCAGTGTGCAGCCATCAGTAAAAAGAAGGGGGAAGGAGAGGAGGGGGAGCACTTGCGATCTTCTGGGGAAGAAGGAGGGGTGCAATGATGCCTTTTTGCTGGTCCTAAAATCACGAGCCAGACATAGGTGACAAAAATGGGTTACCTTTATAAGGATCCGAAGGTGCACAGCTTGCCGGGTGGAAGACGCCGAAGGTGCACCCACAGAGTAACATGAATACAATTTTTATATGTTCAGCAAATTGGCATATCTGACAAAAATCACCAATTAGAGACATAAATGGTGAGGTAATTCCCCTCCAGTTCAATCCTCTTTGAATTCCCCCCCCCCCCCCTTTAGATAGGAACTGGACTTTGCTTATGAAAATGTGTCTGGGACAGCTAGTTTCAACCTTGGTTTCCCCAAGAATCTAACCTTGGACCCCCAGCTTGGAACCACTGGGGAATTTATTTTGTCTTTCTGTCTAATAGAGTAGGTGAAGTGCTAGTTATGAATATTATGATAGGCTACAGAGCTACAAATATAAATTTAAAGAATATAGAGAATATATAAAATAAAAAAGGTAAAAATCAATTTGGCATCAGCAGTGGTGAGAACACGTGAATGAGAGAGTCCTCCAGGAAAGGTGAACCACTGCATATGTGGGGCAGTGAAAAGGAAGACTGTGAATTGAATTTCAAGGGGGAAAGTGTTAGAACTGCTTCCTGCAGAGAAATGGCAAACACCTACAGAAACTCAAAGGGAAAAAAAAAAATTGGAAGAAAATCCAGATAGAGTTTCCTCTGACTACACACAAGGAAGCTTTACTTCCAATTGACTTGCTGCTGTGCTTATCTCTCAGCAATAAAATGCATTCACCCATCCCAAGCTCTCGAAAAACCCTACAAATTACAAAACCACTAACTTACATTCTCTGAAGAAGGATGTTATGCATATGATGAAAGCTCCAAAGACCCTTTGTCAGACTATGCTTAAAGAAAGAAGAAGTGGAAAATGAAGTGTTTACAGACATAAGAGAATAGGAAAAAACCCAAAAAACAAATGCAGGGAAGGGACAAAAAAAGGAAACAAAACAGAACCAGAGAAATAACTGTTCATCTGGGACTTGTTAAATGCTACGTGGCAGGCAGGGAATGCTGATAGGTTGCTTCATTGCATTTGGTGCCACACTTACAGTGTTCTTCCAGACTGATAACATGTTTCCTTATCTGAAGAAAAAAACACCTTTAGTGTTGCTGAGGTGGTTGACTCGAGCAACCCTACTGCAGGTGAGAGAGCAGCTGCTGCAGGGCTTGCCAGCATTCCAGCAGGACATCCTCTGGGCTCCTGGCTTTTTTCTTCCCTCCCTCTCCAATCAGACTAAATGAAATGAGCTATTTGTGGGTTTGGAAGTGGCAACGGTTCAGCCCGCTCCATCCCTAGGTGCCAAAGGGTTGAAATAAGAGAAAACTCTTACAGAACTTTTGTGCACTTTCCAATTGCCACACAAGCAGCCAGAGACACAGCTCGAGCTATGATTCAACTTCTGAGCAGCCCTGGGAAAAGGGCTAGGAAACTACCCTTACTCTTTTTTTTCAAGTAGGGGAAGCCGACGTGAAACTTGGCGTGGTCTGGACTTAAAAGAAACCCCAAAAGTTGTTGGGTTGCAGCCAAGCATTCAAGCCAGCAGAGCAGAGGTTCCCAACACTGGTACTCTCTCAGCCCCTGGCCTCCCTCCCCTCTCCGGGGCATCAGCAACCGCACCCAGCAAGATCCTCTCCTGAATTCCCTCCCCTCCCATTCAGGATCACATAACATCCCTGGGGCGATTGCTCGCATGGAAAAGCAACATGAGGAAAGTATTTAATGTATGTTTATGTCTTTTAATATAGTGTAGCAGCTGGAATCAAAGGCAAAAACCCCGGGCCTCAGCACATGAGCATCGTGGCTCTCCACAGAGTCCCCTTCTAATTACCGCTGCTCTCTGGACCACAGCTTTAGAAATCAGGCACTAAACCCTACTGCCTAATTAGCAGAGCAGTGTAAAGCTTAAGAACAGGCATATCTTCTTCCTCCCTAAGTGGCCACTGAATAAATGCTATATCCCCGGTTCACAGTCCCTTTTTACATTGCTGGCATTACCAGTCCTTCGTGTACCCACATGCTGTTACTTAAATTGCTTCCATGTTTTCATTACTTGCTCTCTGTGCTGTGTGTATTGAAACTCCTGCAAGAATGCTGAAGTGGTATTTCAAAGCACTGGGGACTGCTGGAGATGTATCTGGAAATATTATGCAACAAGCTAAGGGGATTTTTCAAGTACTGATAGAGTGTGCACTTCCTCAAAGGGAAAAATAAATTTGGGTGCTACTCCATGATGTGCAGGACAACCACTCCCACCCACCAGAGGCATTAGAATGGCACTTGCAGCTCAGTCTCTGTGTACTCTCTGCAACCACAAGCAAGGTGGTAAACTCAAATAATGCTCCCGTGTGCAAGGGAAATGTGTATATTGGGCCAAACCCTCCTGGCAAAAATCCATAAAGGACAGTGGACTGATGCCACCTGAAGGTCTGTCCCACTCTTTAAATGTGTTGTTCCCTCCTTCTGCTGCCAGGAGCTGATTTTCTGGAGCTTGTGCTGATTAAACCAACAGGCAATCAGAACAGCCTAATGCTGAAATTTCAAAACCACCAAAACCATTTAAATGTGACAATTCACTTTTTTTTTTCCCACTACCCCTACTGCAGCTCTCAATGGTTCTGCAAGTACATGCAGAAGGTTCCTGCGTGCTCCTCTTCCCAGGAAAAGGATAGACCAGAGATCTACATCTCCAAGTGAGTTTCAACTTGCTCTTTCCTCCTAGTTATCTTCCCCCCAAAAAATTTCTGTACCTGCCACAAGATAGACACTGGCCATAGAAGAAATCATTCTGCCAGCACTGGAACTTTTCTTCCACTCAATTTCAGCCTCCCTTGCTGCAGTGGCTTTGATCACCCCTTGATGCAAGGTGCTCACAGCCTGATCCTGGAACCCCACCAGCCGAGGGGCAGGTGTGCGTGAAATCCGCCCCGGCTGCGGGGATGCAGGTTATTCCCCATGCTGGTGATGCAGGCTGTAGGTCTCCAGGCATCACACCCCTCGAGATCACAGCACTGGGGTCTTCCAGACCCCTGCTGGGGACATCTCTGCCACAGCTGCGGCTCAGCAGCTGCCGCGAGGCAGCCGTTGGGTGTTATGCTAATGGTGCACCGGGGCAGCAGCCCTCTCCCCATCTGCTCAGAGCATCCACCTGCTGGGTGGTGAGGTTTTTTTGTTTGTTTTAATGGCCAGATTAGACCAGTGTTGACCCAAAGCGCTCCCAGCCTGAGCTCAGGGTGTGTGTGAACACAGCCCCGGCCTGCTCCGACCTCACAGCACAGGTGCAAGCTGGATGCAGCCGCGTCTGAGCAGTGATCTATTTCTTTCAAACTCCTTATCCTCCTGCAATTAAGGTCATCACCCTGAGCATAACCATGCTACAAGGTGCTTTTTTAGCTATTGTTCACACTGGGTTTGTTTGGTTTTTGTTTAGGGATTTTTTGCGCATAACTTCCTTATGCTTAGCTTTATTTATTCAGCCTCTTTGGATGACCACCCAGAACACACCTTCCATGCCCATCTGATTGGGTGATAAAGACAAATGAAGGCTCTGATTTCTATTTCAGACATATTTTCCTCAGTCCATGAACAGTAGGCAGTGGTTTGCAGTTCTTTTTTTCTCTTTACATGGCCAGGGAAGGATTGCTTGTGACACCTTTGCTGTCACTGAGCACAGTCTCATAAAACCACTGTTTCCCCTGAGACCTCTACAAGCATTCAGGGAAGACAGGAAAGTGGAAATTAGACATTGCTTAGTGCTAAGAAGGCAGCCCATCGTTTTCAGTAGGTGGGAAAATCTCTTCTCAAAGTGTTATAGGGCCAAACCTCTGCTGTGTTAAAAAGAGCTACTTCTTTCATGCCCATACACTACACCATTTAGAAGATTCTGAGAAAAAAAAAATCCCCTTCATTTGGGGATTTTTTGGTTTGTTTTCAAGTTCAGCTTGTAAGAAAAGTACTCTAAGAGTGAGTGATGTTAATCTCCCCGGGCTCTGCCTTGAGTCAGTGGGAAATGTCAATGCTTAAAAAATTGATTTTGAGTTATGAAAATTTTGGTCTAAGTCAGTCTGCTGAGGAGGATTTCTCCAGGAAGAGGTGGTGACAATTAGCCTCCTCAAGACTTCACATTGCCCTTTGAGTACCCATCACATCTGTAAGGTATGGGAGAAGAGGGATCAAAGCTGCATGAAGAGGAAAACCAAACCCTAATCACTGACAGCCTAAATCTGAGATTAATTTATCCAGGTTTTGGAGACATTTGTGCATCTTTTATCAAGTCTGTGTTCCTGTCTGAACTCATGAAGCCCATGTGCTACTAAGGAGGAAGAGGTGAAGTATTGGTACTGTAACCTGACCAAAACTACTTGGCTAATGCCTAGGACAGAAAATACCACTAACCCAACAATTTGGGTCCCCACCAGCACTGCTTAATACACTCAAACTAAATTTGGTCTGTGTACTAAGTGTAGGCAACACTACAGAAAAATCAAGCCAAGAGCAAATCAAAAGGCTGCTCCTGAAAACAGCTCATACAAAGAAAGGATTTTCTTTCTTTCTTTTCTCATCCTTGAATAAGTGAAAAAATTAAAAAAAAGTTCAATTTTTACCCAGACTTAAAGTACCAAAAATTTCTCTGCAGAAGGATATTTCAAGAAAATGATATGCATCTGGAAGAAAATGAGACTTATAATGGAAGTATTTTCTGTAGCATAACTATAGCACTACTCACACAATGCTGTAATCAAGAATAATGGAGCCCATCACCCAGAATACAGGAATGAATTCAATTGTTCACCGTGCACATACCTCTATTTTAAAAATGCAGTTGAATGCTTTAACTGCCAAAAGGCTTGAGCATTAGTGCTCAGGCACAAAGCAGTTTAGAAGTGGGCTCCTTCATTTCTCAGTCATGTAATCATTAATCTCAAAACTCAATTACATACAAAAATAGAAGAGGCCTGGTTGAACTTTTGATCTCTTCTGAATTGGCTCATCTGAAGGATAGCTCAAGATCATTCCCAATGCATATGTGGCCGTGCAGGATGGTCCTTGCCCTGCGCTCCTGCAAGGCCAAATCTTGCAAAGGTAATGCCTTGGACACAAATTGTTTGAGGAGATTTTTTTCCTCCTCGCTCCCTCTGCTTCTGGGAGAAACTAGAAATATGTGAAAGAACAGAACCTACCTTCTTTTTGGAGTGTGATCTGTCCTCCTCTTTAGCTGTTTTGCTATTTTTCCCAGTTCTGGAAAGCTTCTGTTCCCCAGACTGCTTGATGGTGATTTTGATCTCAGGAGGGCAAATATAGTTCTCCAAGTTCTTTGGGGGCTTCTTCGCTCTCTTGGTGGTCTGGATCTTTAGTTTTAAACTCCCCTCTGTGAAGTTAGCCTCCTTGATGGAAAACTCCTGCTCCTCCAGGCCATCTCCTGCCACCCATTTCTCACTGTCTGCATTGGAAGTGGAATCCACATCTCTTCCGGAACCGAGCTCATCCTCTTCCTCGGGCTCCAGCCTCTCACTGCTCACTGGGATCCCTTTCCCCGCACCTGATGAAGGCAGCATCGTCTCCCCTGCGCAGCCCGAGACAGGCGAAGGCTTCGTGGAGGTGACAGCAGCTGGCAGAAAGTCGGCCTCACCCCCCCTTTGCCGGGAGCTGCTCAAAGTCTCTCTGGGCTCCATAGCAATACCACAACGTCCTGGAGTTTGGTCGGAGGGAAGGGGAGTACAGGAGGGGATGAGGGGAGCAAGGGCAGATATGATCCCAGGGAGTGAATGGCAACTGTCCACCAAATTCAATGTCCTGGTCACCCAGAGGCTGCAAGATGCTCAGAAGAGACCAAATGTGCCACTGTCAAAAGAAAGGAAAAAATAAAGAGGAAGTTAGCATGTATACACACACACACACACACACATATATCAAATGAGTGTGGAGATGACTGAAACAGGGCACAGGGCACACTCAGGCTTCCCCTGCAGCATCTCAAGGGCTTTCCTTGAAGCACAATGGGAACCAAAGCTGACCAGCACTTCCAAGGGCTGGATCTGAAATCACAAAGCAAGGGACAATAGCCATGTGTATTGTTAAATTGATGACAATGAATATATACTTAAGAAAACACATCCAAAGTGTTGTCTAAGTGCAAACATCTTCAACTCGACTTATGCAATGAACGAGAGGACAGCCAGCTCTCCACACCCATGAAGCTCCTCATTACCTCAACATGCTCACTGTCACAGGGTTTCCAGAGGGGGAAAAAGTAAACTCAGACACTTGCCATGGGTTAAACAACAACCCAGTGATCAGAGCACAGAAAACGTGGTGCTGCCCTCTGAATCAGCATCAGAGTTTCAAACTCTCTGTTTTCTCACTTCCCAGGTATGAGAGAGACATGGCCTTGGCTGCCAGCTATTCTGAGGGGAATCCTGCTTTGGATGAATAATTCATTACAGACCAACTGCAGCCCAAGGTGCTCTATGGGATGCTGGAATTGCAGGAGGATCCACCTGGGCTTCTTGCAGGGCATGTCAGAGTCCCAACTATTGAGGTGTGTGGAGGAAAGCTAAACTCAAGGTTTTCCAGAGTTCCTGATGCCCCTGGGTACCACAGCCTGGGGCTGGATGATGCACAGGCTGTGCTCTCAACCTTGCAAGTTTTATCTTCCTTAAGAACATCAGAGATGGAGCCCTTTGAGGTAGAAACATTCCTACTTGGTACCTTACAAAATCTCAGCTAAAGGGAGAAGCTGTGAATGTTCAGTTGAGACAGAAGTTGTACCAGGAGTAGCTCCCTGCTGGATTAGCTCAGCTGCACTTGACCAACTGCCATCAAGATCTGAGCACAGCCAGGTCATTCTTGGCAGCGATATACCATAAAGAAAAAACCCCAAAATTATCTTGCTGCCTATCACCAAATCAGCACAGCAGTGCCAGTATACACTACTCTAAAGCACAGCTCACCCAGAAAAAGCACTTGTCCTTGTACCACTGGCTTATTTTTGCTTTTTAAAGGTACCTTGCAGGAGCTTGAAATTCAACAAGAAGTAATAACAAGAGCCTTTTATTAGTTGTAGATCCACATTTGCACTGGAGTGTGACCATGTGTCACTTGTCTGACCTGGGCATGTATGGCTACAAGTGGAAAGTCCTAAGCATCCTAGAGCTCCGTGAAATCACTAGGGTACCTCCACCCAGGTCCCAGAAGACACGAGTTCAAATAAACTTCCCATAAATAGCACAAGCTGACAACCCAAGCAGAAAGAAAAAAAAAAAAAAGAAAAAAAAAACAGGGAGAGAAACAACTTGGAGCCTGAATTGCCATCTGGCCTTAGGGATGGTTTCTGTAACTCACAGGAGATAAAAATACACCACAAAAACTCTTAATTTGCACATCTCCTGGCAATAGTGGAGAGACTAATTTCCCAGAGCTGGTGTCACTAGTCTCATTTGAGATGATCTTGAGTAATTAACAGACCCAAGGTCTCCTGCAGGCCTACCCTGACTCACCCTGTGGTCAGCCAGTCTCTCCATTTCACCCCTGGGAAACAAGGATCACACTTACATCCTTCAAACCCATTGTAGGGTGGGTTAGTTAATGCCCTTACATTGTTTTGAACCCAAACCGTGTGGTAGTTGCTAATTACTAACACAATTAGTACATGAAAGCCACCCAGTTGGGAGGAGCTGCTCCACCTAATTGACTGACTTTGCACCTTGCCTCTCCTTGTGCCTGTGAAGGTGATGAGAGTCAGAGACACTTTCCTCTTCCAACCGGCCCAATCAAGAAAAAGAAAAAAAAAAAGCCCTCTTATTTATCTACCATTTTGCATTGTTAATCTACGTGGAGAGGGACACAATGTACACACTCTGCTGGGCTGCAGCACAAACACAAGGTGGTAAAAGCTCGGTGGTGCAGCATTCCAGGGAGTTACCGCTCTGGTATGCACGCATGTACAATGGGCACTCTGTGCCGGCCTCCGCCCACAGGCTTTTAACCTCTCTCGCTGCTGGCTGCAAAGAGCAGGCTCTGGAGCAGCTCAGCAGGATGAGCCTGCAAGCACCGAGGGTGCAAGGAAGCGACCACTGCCATAATGAACCAGCCCTCTTGGGACCCTCAACTGAACGGGAGCTTAAATGCAGCTCACGACTCCAGGACAGGAAGAGTCCTTCAGGTTTTGAGCCACTGGGTAATGTTTTATGGAGGGTGAATAAAAAGCCAGGTTTCTGCTCCAAAGTCTGGTTGTGGGTCTTGGACTCAAATGCTGGGTCAAAATGTCCAAACACTCATCCCTGCTTGGCCGTGTGCCTCCAGGTCGGCATAAACAAGCAACAGATAAATAAAGTCATTGCATTACAGCCATGTCAGACAAATTCATGCCAAATCCACCTTAAACTCAACTTAAAAATATTAGCCTCCTGTTCTGCCAAGAGTCTGCAGATGATATCACCAGACCCACAGGTAGCAACAAATAACCCTGCACTCAAATGCTGCACCCAGAATTAACTGGGTCATTGTTTTAGATATCTTCTTACTCTCCTTCAGGGTTAATAGTTAAATGACTTGGGTGCAGGGACATCATACTCGTCTTTCTAGTTTGGGCAGGCTACCTGTACTTTGACTAATTAGAAACCTCACTTCAGGCCTCTGAACATGTAACCTCTACTGGAAACCTCCTCTCTCCAGAGCGCCTGTGAGGAGAATCACAGAGTCATGGAATGGTTTGCGTTGGAAGGGATGCTAAAGCTCATCCAATTCCACCTCCTGCTATGGGCAGGGACACCTTTCACTATCCCAGGTCTCTCCAAGGGCCGTTCAACCTTGCCTTGAACACTTCCAGGGATGGGGCAGCCACAGCTTCTCCAGACAACCTGTGCCAGGGCCTCACCACCCTCAATATCAACATACATTCTTCCCAATATCCAATTTAAACCAACTCTCTGTTGGTTTAAAGCCATTCCTCCTTGTCCTGTTGCTGGAAGAGCTCCATTTCTATTTTTAATACCCAGGATATGAGATCTGTCTAAACTTCTAAGTGCTGACCCAAGCTGCCCTTCCAGGACTCCAGTGCTCACCAACATCAAGTCCCGTTCAATGAACAGCTACAGAGGCATTTTACCATCCAAATTAAGCTCACAAGGGAAAGTGTTATTGCTAGCAGGTTTCCTGCAGTCAAGTTAAATTTGAGGAGGATAATTCACAGGTGAATGACAATAAATTTCACAGAAGTTGGCATTAGCTCTTAATTAGGGAGAGATTCATGCTTCCTCTGATAAGTACTGAGAAATAATCAAATGCCTGCTTCCTCAGCCTTGTTGCCAGTGCTCACGTTTCTTATCAGCTCCTCTGGGCACCTGTTCTGGAGGAAAAGGCCTTTAAGTACAAGACCTTCCTTTGGGTCATACTGGATGTCTCCTATTACGGTTTCTGAATACTCTCTCTTCTCCTGCCTCAGGCAACCTGGTGCTTGTAAGTATTCAGATGCCAGGGCTATAAAGTGATTAAAGTGAAAATTTGCCGAGGACAAAAACAGAAGTGAGAGCCAATTGGAGGGAGGAGAAATCCCCCTGTTTGGGATTCTCCGTGAAATGAAAGTGAACATAATACTTGGCATGGCTTTTGCCTTAAGCTTGGACTCAATAATCTTGGAGGTCTTTTCCAGCCTTAGTGGTTCTGTGATTCTGTGATACTAAACCACATTAGTAGCAAGCAAACACAGTTTTGACACATGCAAGCAAGGCAGGTTCAGCTGCCCGGTGTTTCTGCTGTTCCTCTGAACTGCTCAAGCACTAGGGACACCAGCAGGGATTTGGGAGTGATTTTAAGAGGTGCTGCCCAAATCCCTTCTACACTAATACCGCTGTAACTACTAAGACCGCTTTAATATCGTTCATAGAATCCAGAGTGAATGGGTGAAAAAGAAAAAATGTCTGCTGAACAGGTTCAAATAAGGGGAAACTAAGGCACAAGTCTGAGGCTCATAGGGAATGCAAAGCAGAGGTCGCAACTTTCCAGACTCTGTGTCTATTGTGTTGCCTTTGATTCTTGCACTCTTCCATGGGACATTGCGTTAAATCCCTAATCTCTGCAAAATATCAGCATTCCTGGAACCCTCTTTACTTTCCATCCCTCTGAAATCATTCACCACAAAGCACTGTACAGCAGTGTTTAATGATGAGATATCACCTTTCACTCCAAAGACTCCCAGGTTGCTTCCATGGTCATTTATGGCACTGTGGAAATGCAGCTGCCTCTGTGCCAGAGGCCAATGGACAGCACATGTTACAGCCAAGAGCAAGTTTTGGTCAGAAACGTGCAGTGTCTACAAAACTTCAGAATTCATCATGGGTCTTAAAAACCCAACATCCCAGCATGTGACAAGCTGCACTGAACCCAGTTAACCCATACTGGAGTACAAAAATGCCCCACCCTATTTCTTCACTATTGTTTTGCAAAAGAAAAATATTGGAAATTCATGCTTGGTTGTGGTCTCTGTCCATGCACTGCTAGATAGCCAGCAGCATGACTTTGATGCTGATCAGGAACAGGCATCTGATCACACTTCTGTGGAATGGAAAAGCACACAATATGAAGCTTAAAATTTTCATTGTGATGACATAAAGCCAGTTCCAGATGATGGGAAAACTTGTAAGCCATAAAGCCAGTGTGGTGCAGAAAAGTGACATAAAATGATAAAATACAAAGTCTTCTGGGATAAAATTAAATAACTGCTTTTTTTTTTTTTTTTTGAGCAAATTTGAACCAGTGTGAGTTTATACTGGATCAGTGTCATGTACCAGTAGTGTATTTAATCCACTGCTCAGAGCCCTGGAGCTAGATTTATGGCAGCTTTGGACCACAGCCTCACGTACTTCCTGAAGCCATGATACTGTGAAAGAACAACCCAGCTTTGGCAGGGAGCTCAAATAATGACTGTGGCAGTTATTTTCTGTTCACATTATGGATCACGTAGGAAACACCCTCTCCCTGTCACCTGCCTTGTGTCCATCTAACTAAGGTATGTAATTCATTAATAGGGTGAATTAGAAGAAGAAATGTGATTCCTCTTTGCATGGTCCCCCTACTTCCAACTCTGCTTTTGTTCCAATCCTTCCAGCTTTACCTCTGATTTTTCATGGATTATGTGAGGACTATATACAAAGGGACAGGATGAAAGCCGTCCCAGATGCAGGTTATCCACATGAAAACAAGGAGCAAGAGCCAATGGCAGTTGCCAGAAATGTAATCTTCACTTGCTTCCATCAGACTGTGCTGAGTCCAAGGGCTACCATTCCTCTGCACCTCCTGAGCAGCACTGACTGACAGCTCTGCCTCAGTGTGTGCAAGCCTGGCAAAGGGAGCTAGGAAAGGCCACGCTGGAGGGAAAAAGACATGGTAAACCAAGTATCTGTCACAGCCAGATGAAGCTGCAAGCATCCTCCCCAAGACAAAGGGGCAGAAATAAATGAAAATCCAAGCACATCTGTAATTACAGAGGCATGTAAGTGTGCACATTACACACACACATATCTGTCTTCTCAACATAGATACATTTAGAGTAGATTATGGAATCATATCTGACTCTATAATTAGGTTTGAGACTTTATAATTAGATCAGATAGTCACCTTGCTATGTAAGTAACTAACTATCATACAGGGCTTGCAGGAGGGCCAACTGAATGATTAAACCACTGACACGGCCATAAATCACAAGGACAATAAAAGCAACACTGCCCAAGGTACAGCTGTGGCAACCGCCAGCGTAGCAAACCACCAATCTGCAGGAGGAGGAGAGGTGCCCATCATGCTGCCCAAGGACTTTTACAAGCTCCTGCCTGAGAACTCTACCAAGGTTTTGTAAACTTACTCAGTCATAACCTAAAGCTGTATCACAGTATTGGGAAAGGGAGTGCAGTCATCAGACTTGTGGACACCTCCTCACAGAGACTTCTGGTCTCCAAAATGATCGAACTCCTCCCACTTGTTCCCTCTGTGGCAGACAACAAAAATTTGGTTTGTGTTGAAAGACACCTTAACGACCATCTTGTTCCAGCCCCCTGCCATGGGCAGGGACACCTTGCACTAGACCAGGTTGCTCCAAGCCCCATCCAACCTGACCTGGAATACTTCCAGGCATTCACAACTTCTCTAGGAAATCAAGGTCTAGCATTTGAGCCTAATGACATCAAGAGCTGGCATGTGGTTTTTGCCCATTTTCCTTGTGAAGACCAGGCCTCCAGGACACTGATAAGCAGAAAGAGATGCCAGCTGCTCCTCAGCTCATTACAACACAAAAAACCAAGCCTGTAGATTTGCCTAAGTCAGGTCAACACCAGGTTGCTGAGCTCCCAGACCAATCATCATCACTCTCAGCGTGGTGTACAGAGGTGACTCCTGGGATGACACAAGAGACCACCCCAAGCACTCTGCTGGATGCACCAGTATGTGCCACTGCAAGGATAAAACTTATTCCATTAACAACAGCTATAAAACTCTTTGGGAGGAAGTGTCAATGTGCACAGAAGAGGACTTAAATACTTACTCCGTTCCAGCCAGCTCTTGCCAAGCACACCATCCTGGAGGTAGCGGCAGCTACTCCAGGCTACAAATGGAAAGTTTTATGGGTATTTAGGGAAAGGTTATTGGCACAGAGATCAGCCACAGAAAGCAAAACCCTCCACAATTCCATCATCTGTGTTACCAAACTTTCCTAGATTGACTCTGCTCTTGGAGAGCTGCCATCGTACACAGTAGCCTCCTTCTAACACTGTCATGTCAGGGCAATAATCTCTTTTTCTCCCTCCGATCAAACATTTTCCCCTGCACCATGAAATGTGTGGAAAAATTATTTCTCTGTATAAATCATTAATGAGAGTTTTGTTTTTATTTACTGCTGCTGCCACGGGACTCCTTCTTTCACCTTTTATTTTTTCCCTTCTCCATTATTTCATTTTTGCTTGCACATGTGCCAAATAGACCAGCTTCCTCTTCCTTTGGGAAAAACAAAGAAATAAATAAAATCTAACAACAAATCTGATTGGGAATGAACCATGTCTTGGCTCAGCATCCATTCCTCAGAGCCATAAATGATGGCACAAGGAGGACCTAAAAGGCTTCAGTCCAGGGTTTGTCCCGTGCCCAGTCTGGAGCCTGTGCAAAAAACACATCCCATGTTATTCCATTCTGCATGCTTCAAATGATGCTGGGAGTAGGAAAGGTTGGATTTTGTCCATCCAGGACTGCACTGTGCGTTTCCATGCTGAGTAAGCAGTGGTGTCTTGCTTGGTGCTGTGTAATACACTGAGCATCCCCAGTGTCAAAGGGGGACCGTGAGAAAACAAGGTGTCTAAAGGGCATACAAGAAGAATAGCAATAATTTGGGGTATTTAGAGGAAGGAATTGGGGCTGCTTTGTCCTGCAGAGTACATCAGTGTTTTGGGGAATGAGAGTGCTGGGGCCGGCAATACAAGAAATTCCCTTAAGGCCTCATGGATAGAACAAGAAGAAGAAAAATCACGAGGCAAAAGCAGCACAGGACACAAGTGGATGCAGCTGGATGCACATGGGACAAAGAGCAGCCCACAGTGCTGGGACAGTGATATCAAGAGGCACAAAAACATTAGCTGGTAGCATGCTGGTGGGAAGACCTGAGGCCAGGAATAAAGGCAAGATAACTGACAGCTGCTGTGGGCAAAGGGAAGGAACACCTTTGCCTTTAATGAGGCTGAAGAGGAAGTGGTTACAGAAGTGCTGGGTGAAGTTGAGTCAGAAGGAGATAAAAGCCTGCTGAGTATCCGCAGGCCTGAAAGGCCTCTCCAGCTCAGTTACTTCACTGTGCTCTTTGCACACATCGGGCTCCCTCCAAGGCAGCAGAGAGGGTCAGGAGCCCCAGATTCACCACTCGAATCCCTATTGAAGCGGGACCAGGACTTTGGACTGTTACTCCCTTAGAATCATAGAATCATTAAGGTTGGAAAAGCCCTTTAAGATCATGGACTCCAACCATTCCCCCAGCACTGCCAAGGCCACCCCGTGTCCCCAAGTGCCACAGACACACATTTTTTTGAGCACTTCAAGCATGATGATTCTAACACTTCCTTGGGCGGCCTGTTGTGATGCCTGGCCAACCCTCCAGGAAACAATTTATTCCCGCTATCTAATCTAAACCTCCTCTGGAGCAACTTGAGGCCATTTCCTCACATTGGTAACACTTGTAACACCACTGACTCCATGAGGATGTTAAAGGTTGGGATGGGATTGACATTTGGGAGGAATCCAAAGTCAAGTCAGTCATGGGTGCCACCTCTCTTCATCAATGACCTATGGATGGCAGTCTCTTAATCTGAATCCTTCACTTAGATCCCAAACAAGCAAAGTTTGGAATGTGGGCTCTGATGGGTCAAGAGAACCCTGAACTGAGGTGTTGGTACTGCTGCTCCCCAGCTGGAGATGGGTGTGGGTTTGAATAAGTTCCCAGTTCCTACCTAGGACCATGATGCAGCTTATTGTTATTTTAATTGTTGCTCACACTGCTCCTTTTTCAAAGGTTTTCCTTTAAGGGCCTTGGGAGGTCTATTTGCTGAGCTAAGGGTGAAGAAAATGTTCTGTCCTGAAAGTCACACCTAGAAGACAGGTTGTTTTAAGAGCAGATGTCTCTTCAATGCTGTTGATAGATGTGGTGGAGCAGGACTCACGGTCCTGTGAGTATCTCCTATGACATAGAACTCTAATCTAATGTAACCAACACCTCTAAAAAAATGTCATTTATGACTCCTATCCAATGGGATTTGTTGGGACATTGCTCTTCTATTTAAGCAAACAGACTACAAGAATACCATTGACTTCAGGATGTCTATGCTCTAATCTGCCATGGCATCAGAAAGCGTGGCCTCCAAATTTTATCTCACTGAAAGACCAAAAGATTACAGAGGTCATCAAGAAGCCCTATATCCATAAGATAGAGACTGCTGTCCTCTTCAAAAGCATGTAGTTAGAATAATTCAAAAAGGGAAATTGTTTCCTCTTTCCACTCTCACTTTTTGTGAATAAATTGAAAAAAACTGATTGCTGGAGAGACTTACTCAGCTTCTCAGGAAGAACACTGTCATAAAGCAGAGGGAAAGCATGACATTTTTCAACCCATTAGGTAAAGATTTGTGGAAATTACAAGGATGTGAACGTATGGGTTAATATTTTAAACTGATTTGCAACCTTAGGAAAAATGGACATGTATAGTAACACTTTGCCCAGATACCTGCTACAACACTTTACATGTGTACAATACTGTTTGAACACTTACTGAACACCCCCAGTTAAGCTTTGTGTCTCTGATCCCTTCTGAAAAAGAACTGAGGAATTCAGCAGAGAATGATTCCCCTTACAGAATGCTATCGAATCCCCATTATAGAACTCCAAATGAAGGCTTTAGACAGGAAAAAAAAAAAAAAAAAGAGGAAAAAAAAGAAAAAAAAAAAGAAGAGAAAATGCTACAAGAAGGATTTCTGTATCTAGGAAACTAATAAGATTTCACAGGAGTTTCAGAGGAAACCCCACTGCATTCTCCAAAGCCAAGTATTTAGCAAGTCTCGAGGAGAGGTAGGCATGGATCACAGCATCACTCCAGAATACGCTGGGTCTGGAAACACAGAGGGAAGTTAGGCCAGTGTCCAAGTCTTAGAAATCACATAAGTGGGACATTCAGGATATGTGGATTCATATGGAGGGAAGACGTGCCTGTAACGCCTTGCAGCTTGACCTCTGGTTTGAGTATCATCATTTTCTCCCTTCCATCTTAAAACTGGCTTCTCCATCTGCTAAAATGCCAGGACAGAAAGAGAGTGATTCATTGTATACATATATATTTCAGTTTTAAAGGTTAAGGCTAACAAAAATTTCAAAGTAGCTTAAAACCTCAGGCTTCCGATCTTTAACCCATCTTTAATTTTGAGGTATTTGAGTGAGTCCTGGGTTACCCCTTACTTGCCTACCACACATTCTTCTGAAAAGCTTTCCCAAGCACTGTTACAGGTTATATCATACTACAGTAGAGGAAACTTTGCTCTCATTGCTGCCATCCTCACAGAGCCCTTATCTGCCCAGGACTGTGCAGCAACCCTTAGGGAAACAGGAATTCACCCCTTCAGAGGCACTGAGGAGCTGAATAAGTCACCCCACAGCAGTATTTAGCCACAATCCCAGCTCCTCCCTGTAAACTGCGGAGCCAAACCTTGGGCCACCTCATGCTCTGGTGCTCACCAGGAAAGGTCAGAGCCTTGCCACCACCTTCTGACCTCATGTTTGCATGGAAATTGGTCTCTTCTTGCATGCCTTTTCCACACATTGTGCTCACTTTCAAAAGAGTGCATTAGACTCAGCAGCCCTACACAGCAAAGATAACTCAGGCTCACCCTCACCACCTGCACAACTTCTATTTTCCCTGAAAAACCCCTGAGCTGGATGGACAAGTACACAAGGCCCACTGTGCCTACTCTTAAGCAAGAGTAAACCTGACCCAGGGATCTGTGAGCAGCACCAGGGTCTGTATTCCCAGAGTACTCCCCTGGCCACCTTCCTCTTTGGTCACACATTCTTCTTCCAAGTTTCTATTTGGTCTTTTGGAGAGACGTGAAAGACAACAAAACCCTAACTGAAATGTCAGAAGATTTCTTTTCATACTCAGTTGTCCCAAACCTTACTTAAAAGCTCACCATTGTATTTGGACAATCTCTCCTCCAAAGTAAATCCAGCTCCACAAGGGCAAAATAGCTCCTAACTCTGCTCTCTCTCAAGAGCTGATAAACAGAAATTAGCTACTTCCTTCACTCATTTCCTCAGCTCTGAAAGATAAGCTGTATTATTCTCTGACTGCTTTTATTCAATTTAAGAAATTATTTTGTCTTCCTTTATTCCCCCAGCTGTTTATTCCCTTAACTTTGCACTCCCTTAACTTTGCACTCTTTACGATCAATTAAATGTGAATTCAGAATCCAGTTGCCTGTTGCAGAGCTCTGCTTGGTCCCAGCAAACAGCAGACCTCTAAGCAGATCCAAAAATGCAATGAGCTTTTGAAAGCACATCAGGTGAAGCCTTCTCATTGGGAGGAGAAAGAAACAGTCTCCAGGTGTTGCTAACCACACACACTTGCAAACCGATTTCATGTCTGTATCAGCAGGAAAAAGGAGTCCCAATATCAAAAGTTTGGAAATCACTTTCAGATCTGACATTCCCCCCAGGCTCAAACACAGAATTGAGGGATTTTAAAGTCCATCTTTAATCAAGGTGACAATTTCCTAAAAGCGTAAGTGATTTTATTTCCTCAGCAAGAATAACGGGAAAGAAAACTCTTTTTTATCAAGCTGGAAAGAGAGAAAGTAATGAGAACAGAACCTACAGTAGCAGCAAAACCAGTCCCAGTAGAAACCACAAGCCCTGCAGCAAAACACTGAGAACCTTCTCCACTAAGGTTCTCCCACAGAGTCTCACCTTTCTTGCTTTGGACTAGATCTAAATTTTGGATGGATGCTGCACTGAGATTTCCTGGACTTCTCAGCAATGAGGCTAAACCTTACCACGGATTTCCCCTGACCACATATTATTTTATAGGTCACCTATATTAGAAATATGTTCCTCCCTGTGAGGGTGGGCAGGCCCTGGCACAGGGTGCCCGGAGAAGCTGTGGCTGCCCCTGGATCCCTGGCAGTGTCCAAGGCCAGGTTGGATTGGGCTTGGAGCAGCCTGGAATAGTGGAAGGTGTCCCTTCCCATGGCAGGGGGTGGAATGAGATGAGGTTTAAGGTCCCTTCCCATGCAAATTGCTCTCTGATTCTATGATTTTTACACACATTTGCTGCCCTTGTCTCATCACCAGAAGCATAATTAATCACAGTACTTACAAATCTAAAACCCTGCGTGCCTACATGCTATGGTAGGCAAAAATGGTGCTGCGTTTTCTGAACACAGCTTAAACTCTGTCCCTCCATGCTTCATGGGACACATTTTGCCAGTTATTAATTCTGCCTTTCAGCATTGTCTCAGACCCACAGATCACAGATACTCCAGAGATGGGTAGTTAATGGGGAGCAAGGAAAACTGCCTAGGCATATGGTTAAACAAATCAGTCATCAGTTCAGTGGGACAGCTTTCATTTCCATCACAGCAATCTGTTGGATCCCAGAACTGTTTTTACGTGGTTCATTAGACAATAGCCTTTCTTGCTACTACTTGGGTCAAGAGTCAAAATTGCTGTGTAATTGCAAGTCTCAGGGCAGAAGGCAAGAGTTTTTCAATCCTGGAGGGTGTTGTCCAAAGGGGAAAGAAAACAGAAGGGAAAGATTATGTGTGAGCAATTGAGCCCTACTGAGAGGGAAAAAAAAGTCACTGAAACTGGGATTAGGCAAATCTGGTAATGGAAAACAAGAGTCCTGTTGGTAAATTGGCACTTGCACCTAAGAGATGTGTGTGGTGGGGAAAAGGAGCTCAAAGGATGGGTCAAAAGAGAGCAGAAGAGGAGATTAAGCAGCATCTGAAGCCAAAGAATTATGGTTGGACATTTTTGACCATTTAATTCCTTGGCTTAATTAAGCACACAGCGATAGCAGTTGTTAAACAAGAACAGTTCCCAACTTAATCAAAGTACATTATTGAAAACAATACAGAGCAACGTCAGTAGAGAAACCAGTATACATCAAGTCAAGCTAAATAGCTCAGTTATGATCATTATTACTAATAAATCATGGCCACTGTTTCTTTTGTTTGCCAACAACCAGCATAGTTTATGGCTCTGCACAAACCTAACACACCATTTTATAGCATTTCAAAAAGTGCATCCTCCTAAAATGATAATGTGTTAATAATCTGTGCTGGGCTTTTTGGCAGGAATCAAAAAGCACAAACGACTTGAAATAACATCAGCTAAAAATTATTTATTCCCCATCCCTAGTTGCAGAGAAAACAGAGGTTTTCTTGGCTCAGTTACTTCTCAATAGACTTCTGGTTTCAATTAAAACTTTGAGTCTGAGAAGTTTAGGAAAAAAAAAAAAGTTAAAGCCAATAAGAGATGGAAGAGAAGTCTCCATTCACTGACTGTTTCTGCTTTTCTCCCCCCCCCCCCCCCCCATTTTTACATAACCCTTCTGAGCTAAGAGCACAGATTAAAGTACAAGTCCATTGTGTGGATGGGTTTTTTTTTCTCCTTTCAGCTAGCTAAAAAAAAATGGAGATGAAAAAAGTTTCACCTTTGAGTGGAAGGAGCTTCTGATGAGGGTCATAATCTCAGCAAAGGCTGAGGAAGTGCAGAAAGCTGTGCATGAAACACACACTTGCACATTTTCCCATAAACGTGTCCAATTCCTGGAAGTGTTCAAGGCCAGGCTGGATGGGGCTTGAAGCAACCTGGTCTAGGAGAAGGTGTCCATGCCTTGAGGGAAAACAGGGTTGGAACGAGATATAACATCTCTTCCAAACAAAATATTCTGTGATTCTATGATTCCCTGATAGGATATTTTTGTGCTATCTACAATAAAGGGTCCACTTGTTTCCTCAGGTTCATACTATCACTGCCTGTCTCTATACACCTGATAATACCATTTCTGAAGCCTGCACCAAGTTAGTCCTGCATGCAGGGGCTTTCAAATCCAGTAACTGTTCCCATTTGGGCCCATAATATTCCACACAGGACTGGATTTGCCAGCAACCCTTTCCTCTTGGAAGAATTCCATCCGTACCGGGAGGCTCAGATGCCCTCCCTGACAGCGGAGCACTGACCGGTTCTACGCTCTCCTCTCCCCACTCCTCTCCATCCTTTGCCGTGCGACAGACGGATACAGAAGGACACACGGCGGGTCTCCCCCACCCCAGAGCAGGGCCACCGCGGGCCGGTGGCTAATGAAACACCTCTGTATACCAGGGAACAGCCTGCCACACTCCCCTACCCTCCTCCTTCCATCGTCCTACTCCTCCCAGAGCCCGGCTGGGTTAGCCCGGCTCACGGCAGCCGCGGGGACACCGCCACCCCACGGCGCCGGAATGGGTGGGTACTCCCCTCGCATCTCCCCATGCATCCCCCATGCGCGTCCCCCACGCACGAAGCTCCTCGCATCACCCCTCCCGAGGCCGGGGAGGGGGAACCTGCCCACCGGGGGTGTCCGAGCCGAGTGTGCCCTGTCTCCCCCCGCCTCCCCGGGTTGGGCTCCCGGCGGCCAAGTGCCCTTTGAGCATCAGGCGTCAGGCCCGGGATTATCGGGGCCGTTTATTTGAAGCGGAAACGAATCGGAAATCCTTCTCTCAACTGCCTTTTGGAGACATAAATACAGCAGGCAGGGGCAGCGCGGGGAGCGCCGTGCCCGGTGGGGCGGTGGGATGCTGGGATGCGAACAGACGGACACGCTCACACGGACACACACACACTCGCTCACACTGACACACGCTCACACCCGGGGCAACGAGGGGCGCGGGGGACCCATTTCCCGGTGCCCGCCGGGGAAACACGGCGAGGAAGGGGTGTGAGTGTGAGTGCGGGTGCGAGTGTGAGAGCGAACGCGGATGCCCGGCGCTGGGCAGGAGCCTTGCGCCAGGGCTGGGGTTGACAATAGCCGCCCGCGGCTGAGGGCTGCGTGTTGCCCCCTCTTCCCCAAAACACCCCCCAGCCCTATAATATCGGCGCTTTTCAGCCTGTCCATAGCTGAACTTCACTTTCGCCAGTCGTGGGGGCAAAAGGGGCCACCAGGGTCCCGGGGGCGGCAAACCCCGGCTTATTAAGAGCCATTACCCAGCCCCCGAGCGCGGTGGGGGTGGCGGCGGGGACAGGGGGGAGGGGGTGTCCCGCTTCGCTAATTACTACACCCCCAGCGCCCCCCCCCCCCCCCCCCGTCCTCCCGCTTCGTTGTTCCCCCAAATCGCCGCTTTTCGGGGCTGCGTGTCCTTTTCAATGTCAAAACACGCCGGGGCCACCCCGGGGCAGCGGCGCCCCGCGGTTCACTCGCGGAGCGCGGCCGCGGAGCCCCGCGCACACACGCGCTCACACTCACACGCACACACACACAAATCCCCATAAGGTTACAGTGTTGCTCTCTAGCTCCACTTAACCTGCAATTTACGAAGCGGGGGGGGGGGGGGGGGGTCGTGTCCCCCCCAATTTCCACAGGCACACACATAGCTGCCACCTACACATATCAACACATATAGGCTCCCAACGCGGGGGCCGGGAGAGGGGGTATAAGGCGGGGGTGCTGGTGGGGGAAATAAATACATTATGGAAACTCCTAAAAAAAATTCCAACCCCTTCCCAGTAGCACGGTCTTACACACACCACCAGTACCCCCCCACCCCACGACAACCACACACAGACGCACACACATGCCCCTAAACAGGCACAAAGCGTGGGGAGGGAAGGGGTCGGAGGGGATGGGGAGGGGGATTCGCATGCAATGCATAGAGGAGAAATAGTCCCCCCTCCCAAAAAATAAATAAAGCCCTTTTCCGCGCCATTGCAAAGTCACAACAGTGAAAGAAAAAAAAAAAAAAAAAGAAAAAAAGAGGGACGACATTAACTTTTGCATGCAGAAGGGGGAAAAAAATTATAAAAAAGCAGAGGGGGAAGGAAAAGGAGAGAGGCGTACGACCCTCCTGCAATTCCGATCATCAAGGCAGACCTTTCCTCGATGCCTCAGAATTTTTGTTGCTCTTTTTTTTTTTTTTTCCCCCGCATTTACTAACCCATATCCCCAAAACGGCAGCGGGGGCTTCTTAGCAGCTTCCTCTTCTTCTTCTTTCTTCCTCCTCCTCCTCCTCCTCGGATTTCCCCCTTTCTTGTCTCTTCTCTTTTAGATCCCGGTTTCAATCCCTCGCCACAGCCCCCAAAGGTGCTTTTGCTTGTGTTGCGGCAAACCCATGGCGGTGTTCATCTGTCAGATGGGGATGAGGGGAGCGCCCGGCCGCGCAGCGCACGCAGAGCGCAGAGGGAGGAGGGCGGGGGGAGGAGGAAGGCACCGGGGAGAGGGAGATGGACGGACAGACAGACGGAGAGATAGCTCGAGAGATAAATGATAGATACAGAGGGATAAATAGAGCGAGACAGAGCGAGAAAGGGGGGAAAATGGCGTCTTGGAAAGCCGGAATCCCGGAGTAAATCAAATTAACACGCAACACCCAGAGCAGTCCCGGCTAATTTTAGCAGGATCCAAAATAAAATGAAAAGGAAAAAAGGGGGGTGGGTAGGAGGAGAAGGGGGGGATAGGGGGGCGGGGGGTGAAAGAAAGGAGGAGGGGGTAAGAAGGGAGAAAAAAAAAGAGAGACCGAAAAAAAAAAAAAATGCTCCTCAATGCACTGGATAAAATCCTGGGTTTGAAATCGATGGAGCTGGTCTCCAGCTCTCTCGCTTTTTCTTTTCTTTTCCTTCTTTTAAAAATTTTTTTGGAGGGGGGTCTCTTTTGCTCTCTGCTTGTTGTTGTTGGTTGGTTGGGAGCCTTTTGCAGGGGGGCGAGGTTGGGGGGAAGCGTTTTCGGTTTTGCTTTTCCCGGTGAGGAGTTTCAAAAATATTTAAAAAAAAAAAAAAAAGAAAGAAAGAAAAAAGAAGAAAAAGAAAAAACGAAGGGAAAAAAAAAAAAAAAAGAAAAGAAAAGAAAAGAAAAGAAAGAAAAAGAGCAAAGCCCCGCCAGGAGACAAGGGCTGCTTGGCGGCGGCGAGGAAGCTTCCCTTTATCCCTGCTCTCCTTGGGCTCCGGAGCGGGTGCCGGAGCTCCGGCGGGCTGCGGGGCTGCGGCCGCCCGCCCCGCTCCGCTCCCCGCTCCCCCCGCGCCGCCCCGCGCCGGGCCGGGGGAGGGCGAAGGGAAGGCGGAGGGAAAACACCCCCTTCTCCTGATGGGGCCGGAGTCGGTGCTCGCACACTCACACAGCACACACACACACCCGCATCCCCTTCCCCGCTGAGAAAGGGTGCGCCTGGGGGCGGCTTTTTGCTCCCCCGCTGGATTTTTTCCTTTCTCTGTCTTTTATTTTGTCTTTTTGGTCTGGTTCCCCCCCCCCCCCCTCCCCCCTCTCTCCCTGCAAGGGGCGGCGATTTGGTTAAGCAGATCTGGGGGGCTGATGTCTCTCTCTTTCCTCTGTTTCTATCGCTCGCTCCCGGAGTCCTGCAGCACCGGGGGCGGGGGGAGGGGGCGAAGTGTGGGGAATAAATGGTAATGATCAGGCACACGCACACACACACACACACACACACACGCACTCGGTGTGGCTGCAATGCTCAGCTCTGGGTTAATGTACTCAACAGTGCCACTACCTGACACAACTGCAGCACTGATGGGGGCAGGGGAGAAAAGGCAGAGGAGGTGAGATTCAGGGCAGGGCTATTTATCCCATTTATCCCACTCCAAGCTCAGTCTCTCCCACGCCCTCCCACCCGCCCCTCCGCCAGCCCCCCGTGTGCTTTTCACTGCCAGCTCCTGACCTGCGTGAGAGATTTTTGGGGTGCAGTGACTGCTGTTCAGACCATATTGAGAATTCCCTCGCTGGGGCTAGGGGAGATAAGCAAGGACTCTCAACCCCTAATTTAAGGACTAAATCCTCCCCCCGCCCCCCCCACCTTTCAGAATGGGCTCCTAACACTGTACAAAATACAAGATGAACTCGGCTGCAGACCAGTGGAGCCGTTCAAAGTTCGAGTTGTTGGGCTTTTCCTTTCCCACCCTTGCTCTGCCAGCAGTCTGGGAGATGCTGCCTTTTGAATTGCCAGCTGGGCAAACCTTTACTCACAGGAGTAAATGGTTGGCTTGCCTCCTCAGCGATGATGAGGAGGAACCCCCAGAGGAGAGAAGGCTTGTGGAACGGAGCTGTGGAATTGTACTTACAGATGAAAATAATGTTCTGGGGGCTGGAGGGGGGATGTAGGGGGTGCCCACTGTGTTTCTCTGCACGTTTGATCCCTTGCAAAGCTGGTGCCACAGGGTTCCCTGTCCCAGAGTGCTGCAGGAGGCTCAAAGTACACCAAGTCTCTCCCCTTTGCTCCGGGACAGATGGCAGCTTCAGAGCATCATCCTGAGTGACCTGAATTCAGTGTGTAGCTGATGCAAGGGCTGACCCTCACCTGCCATGGAGGCTTATTCATGTGCCATTATCCCTAGCAACATAGAATCATAGAATTATGTGGCTTGGAAGGGGCCTTAAAGATCTTATTCCACCCCCTGCCATGGGCAAGGATACCTTCCACTACCCCAGGCTGTTCCAAACTCCCATCCCACCTGGCGTTGAACACTTTCAGGGATGCGGCAGCCACGGGTCCTCTGGGCAGTCTGTGCCAGGGCCTTCCCACCCTCACAGCCAAGATTTTCTTCCTAATATTCAATCTAAACCTGCCCTCTTTTAGTCTGAAGCCATTCCTCCTCGTCCTGGCCCTCCAGGCCCATGTAGAAGTCCTTCTCCAGCTCTCCTGGAGACCATTTAGGCACTGGAAGGGGCTCTGAGGTCTCCCCAGAGCCTTCTCCTCTCCAGACTGAAAAACTGCTGCTCTCTGACCCTGTCCCCTCAGGAGAAGCAGAAGATCTGCAGCACAGGTCCCAGTGTAACACCAAATGGGTAGAAGAGATTTGTGGGCCCACAAGACGCCAGCACAGCCCTCAGCAGACCCAGATACCAGGGTGAGTATGTGCCCTCAGCTCCACTGTGCTCCCGCGAAAAATTCCTGGACAAGAACCACACCCAGCCATTGCGTTCCTGTGGATCTCCCCACATGACTGATATCTGCAGAGATACCTGCAAACCCCAAACACATGGGCTGAGAGGCAGCAGCCTGTGCCTCTCCTTCTCTCACAGCCCTTTCCTCCTGCTTCTCTCCATCAATAGTAGAAAACAAATAAATCAATAAAGTACATGAGAAGCCCCCCAGATGACGACCAACAGATCAACCCCATCTCCATCCCAAACAAATACACGACTCACAAACTTCCAAATCGGAAATGTCACACTGAAGATGTTGACATTTCTGATTGAAACCAAACAGGGGTTGTCGTTTCCAATCAGCTCTTTGACATGGACGGGAGGCTTGTTTGTTTGAATTAAATCACCCAACTGGAGCTACATTTTGTCATTTTGTATCTAAACAAAACAAAAAAGAAACAGTTTCAACATTTCTTGGCAGAACTGGAAGTGACATTTCCTGTGAAGAATTCTGGCTTTAAAAACTTTTGGCAGGTGAACTCTTAGGTCAAAGAACTCTGCTGACCATCATCTTCCTCCTTGTAATAAGCTGACACATGGTTATGAAATAATTGGCTTAATTAAATTAACACAGAAAACCAAATTATGGAATCAAATACTCAACCCGTCCCACCCCCCTCCCCCCCAAAAAAACCAAACCAAAACAAAACAAAACACCAACAAAGAAAGAAAAGAAAAAAACGACTTTTGCTTTCCCTCTGCTAGAAAATAATATTTTGATTATATTCAATAAATTTAGGATAAAAAATGTTTTGCGTGCTTTTACTCTATCTTGTATTTATTTTCTTCTGGCGACTATACATATAGTAAACAAATGTCTTTAAGCAGCCCCACATAAACAATTTCAAAGTGAGCTCAAGTTAGGAAGCAATAGACATAATGACTTCTTTAATGCTCACTTTGAAAACATGGCAGAGTTTAAAGAAACAAAAATAAGAAAGACTCAGACCTGCTAAAGGAAGTTTGTGATTCACCCAAAGTTATTTTTAGGCCTGTCATATGTATAACTGAAAGAAAAAAACCCCACACCTGGTTACTTTTACTTGTAGACATCAAACTCTGTCAGGATAAATTTCATAAGCAGAAAAAGACCCATCCCTTTGAGTGGTCACCTTGTAGGACATGTGTGCATAAATCATTGTGAATCACTGCTGACATCAAAGGTTTTCTGACCTGTGGTTTTGTCTTCTAGATCTAGAAAATTTTCCCTCTTTCAAAAAACCTCCTCCCTCTGCCTCTGCTGTGTGTCAAGGAGTTCAATCTAAGTGGATAATCTCAAAGAGGAAGTTTTCTCCTCTTTGTTCCTTTCACTTAAAAAAATATGATGGCATTCATAAAGTTGGTTTGGTTCTGCAGCAGACCTGAGATGAGTTTCCTATTTGTGCCTAACCTTGACTGCATGAGACAGATGTTTTATAACGAAGGCCATGAGCCTGTTATTTTTATATAAATAACATATTGAGTTAAATATCCATATAAGTCTCCCTAGGTTCAAGGCATGAGTTAAAATTATGCAAAATTATTGGGTGATTTGTAAGTCAATGTGAATGATACATGTGAAGATGTTTGAGAGGCCCCCAGTAAAATGATGGTAACTTTATAGGATACAAAAATGCAAACAGATCATTGAAAGTATATATTTACTATTAAAATGGCTTAAAACAGATATTTTCCTCACGTGCTTTGGCTTCTCAGATATGTAACATACTTTTGAGATTTATGCGGAAGATATCTATCTCTCTATCTATCTATCTACCTATCATCTAGCAATCATTCATCTATTTATATGTACACACACACAACATTTCAGATACACAACAGTTTCCAGCTCTTTGTATCCCACTGCAATGTAAACAAAGAGACATCATATTTCAAGACAAGTGAAAACAGGGGGGAAATGTGAACATATTTCAATCTTCCCTTTTTTTATTTTTTTCCCCCATCAAAAAATGGTAATTCAACTGTTTGGACAAATTAGAAATAACAGTGATTTTTAAAGTTATGCTTTTATTTTATAAATCTTTCTGACATCTGGTATCGAGCTTCAACATTGTTGTGTGAACAATGACAGGCAAGAATCAAAATTCAGGGCCAAGGGGCTGGAAACCACGCGCAAAACTAATTTTGGAAGACATAACCCCCCTGTTTTGGTTAATTCTTCATGGTTTTAGGGCATTTATACCCACAGTACCCCCGAACCATTTCCTTGCACATTATTTTGGTAACTGAGAACTGATGCCCCTGTCTCAGCATCTTCTTGGCACTGACAAAAGTCTGTGTCATGTTTATTACAGTCCAAAACCAAGAGGATTTTTTCTCCAGTTCCTCAACCAGGACAATTAGAAGAAAACTTTGGTAGCTTAACAATCAGCGTTAGAGCATGGGAGATGACCACATGGGAGGCTCAGGTTCAAACCCAGGCTTTCTTATCTATCTGATCTCTCCACATCCTTCTTCCCCCTGTGGAGGTGGTGTCTAAACATTTCTCTGCACACAAAAGTCGTAATGCTCAGTGATGCAGCACTTGCTGACACACCAGCAGAACACCAGGCCCTGCCCTTTGCTCAGGCTGCTCAGACACTCGTGTCCTTTTGAAACCCTTTGAATATTTGCTCTTTCAACATCCATCAGTTTGTCACTGCTCTTATTGTGTGATGTTTCTCAGTCTTCCCCGAGCAAGCGACTCTGATCTCGTAAGTGCATTAAATTCTTTCCCTCATAAAAAATCTTCAAAGAAACTAATTACTAATAAGCATCAAAACCCATCCTGGGTTCTCATGTGCACCCTTGCCTTATGATGGTGTGGATTTCCATCACAGTTTTCATACAGATTACAATTTTGCATCTATATGTACATGCAGCCTTGAATATACATGCTTATGTATGTCTGAGGTTTATAACCTAGCAAAGAAGCAGCAACATGAATAAGAAGCACAAAGCATCAGCAGAAATGTAACATCAGTCAATGAAGCACAGGACAGGCAGGAAGTAATTGAAAGCTATATAATTTAGGGTGGGGAGTGAATGGAAATACTGGATCTATTTGGGAATTCTGGCTATAAAGAATTGTTTATTCTGGCTGGGGAAGTCATAAAAGGAATTGATAACTAGAAGTTGAATTCAGAGAAAATATCACATTGAAATGAAGATGTTCAAGGTTCATAGCAATTAATCACTCCAGAAACTTAATAGGAGGATAGGTAAAAATCACCATCTCATGACATTTTCAGCTTGAAGACTGGATGGCTTCCTAGAAGATATGTTTTAGCCAAGCAAAAGTAATTGGGTTCAGGACAGGAGCAGACATGAAATGAGTTAAGAACTGCCTAACTGACAGGTCTCTGAAAACAATTGTCAATGCAGAATTATGGCCAAAGGAGAGTGTTACTAGGGTTTCCTCTTATGCTATTCATCAGTGATCTGGAAGTAAATATAAAACTACTCCTGATGACATTTGTAGATGACATTATGGTCACTGAAATAGCAAAGAATGAGAGTCCAGAGTGGCCTGACGCAGCAAACACCGCCTGGCTTGAGCAAACAAATGTGTTTTAAAGCACTAAGTTTCTTCTTGCAAACCCATAACAAAAACCTGGACAAACCTGGCACTGCTAGCTTTGAGTTGGACCCTCAAATCTGAAAGTGCTGATGTGAGTATTGGGTTGAATTTTAGAGGCTGTCTATGGGTCTCACAGCCACATTTTAAGACATATGGTGACAAAATTGGAGAGGGTATAGAAAAGAGCAACAACAACAACAAAAAAAAAACTTGGGGAAAATGGAAAAAAATTATTTGACAGCAAGGGTTGAAGAATTATATCCAACCATCAGAAATAGATTTCATTACAGATGGACAAAGTCTTGTAAGTGAGAAAATTAAATGGTACCAAAGGACTGGACTTAGGTACCTAAACTCTCAAGGGAAGAGGGCTGGGACCATTCAGCTCTCCAACATTTCCTAAATAACGCTTTAATTGACCCCTACCCACTGTAAATCCAACTAATTCCTAACTGTGTCCACACACTGCAGTTGGAAGACCTCACTCAAACATTTGGGGTCCACTTTGGGGCTGAGGGTTGCATTGCCCAAGTGTAATTCTGAATTTGGCCTGGGATTCCTTTCTGAAAAAAAAGTTTAACTGAAGAAAATAGAAACATCCTTTAGCCTAAGCTGAGCTGAATCCCTGATCACCCTGACAGGCTGGAGAGAGCCTAGATGGCCTGCATGGTCCTCCCTGGCTTGGCGGCCTGGGAAATGAGTTTCCAGAAGAGTGGTGTGAATGTCTCTTGATCTTTGCCTGACGACAATTTGTATACAGTGAATTTTTCATGGGAGCTGCCTTATAGCACCAAGAAAAACCTCACCACTTCAAGGGGAAATCAGCCATCCAGTGACTGAAGGTGAAAGTACCGTAAGGTTAGGTCAAATCATGACTTTTCCTAAGAAATGGTTGAGCCACTGAAACTGGAGGGTTTTTCTTTGGCTGCGTTTGACTCAGAAAATTTCTGCAACCCAAGAGGGATTTCTTGGTACAGAAAGGGACACAGCCTTGCCTTCATGGTTAGATCCCACCGGTGAGGTGTGATTTCATGCCCAACCTGTTAAATCAGAGCAGACACCCAAACCTCGTCTTCCAAGTGCGACACAGCTGGCTGTTCTTGGATGGGTCTGCCATTATATTTTATTAGGCTGTTCTTTTAGGCATGGATAACATTAATTGAATGAAAAATAATTGATTTGTCTTGTCCAAGTGTGTTCTCAGTCCCATGGAGAGGCTAACAGTTTTTATTTCTCATGAAATAATGCAGAATGGCCTTGGCTTTATTAAAGCATGTGTACCCTGCCCTCCCCGCAAAAAAAATCCAGCAAAGCTCACACCAACAATCTTAAAAAAATAAGGAAATGTCTTCTACCTTGGTCTGTATGATTTTCTTGGGCCAGTCACAGAGCAGGAGACACAGACCACAAGATAAAATCAGCAGTAAAAGGATGAGCTGAGGTTGGTGCCAAAAATTATTTAGAGGAAAACAAAATGAGCATGTTCACATGCTATTAGTAATGTGTAAAATCCTTCAGCGGGCAATGGATAATATCCATCCATGGGTAATACACATATGGAGAATAACCTGTTCTCAATACCTATGCACCTTCTTTATCTAAAATTTAAATCACCTTAGCTGTTCCTTCCCTCCCAGGCTTAGCAAAACTTGACACATGGATGCTTTAAATGCTTAAATTATTCATCATTGTTGTGGGACATCTGAAACTTCTGAAGATGGAAACATGAGGAACAAGGTGGATCTCATTTCAGCGTGGAGCTCCATCTGAATAGCAGTTTGCAAACATTCTTCGGGGTGTTTGGCACCATGTGCCTGGACCAACCCCTGCCAACCCGTGTGCAATGGGAACAAGAACCCACAAGGCCAGAGTGCAATATTTGGCAAGAATAACTGCTGGTATTGAGCCTCTGTCATTTGTGTTGGATCTCATCTCAGGGACAGCACTGTTCCCAGCCAGGCAGCACAGACATCACGCTGGTCAGTGCACAGGGGGATGTTTGAGCCCTTACCGTGGCAAGCTGGAGCACGCTGCCAAGAAAGCAGATTATATTTATCACTTCCAGGGCTACAGCAGAGCCTCGGGATACTTAATTTTGCCTTTTCTCCTTTTTTCCTGGCCCACTATCATTTTCTGACACTCCCAGGGTGACAGCCAGCCTCTGTATCAGGTGACGCAGAGATGCCCTGATTCAGAGGTGGCAGCACGAGTGACCCGGCTCCCCATCCCAAGAGAAAACCAGGCAAGAAATTCCAGGTCTGCAAAACCAGCAGCTGATTGATTCCCTGTGTTCCAGGGAAAGTGCAGCACAACTTTTCAGCTCACACCTCGGTCATTTATCAATGTTTTCTTATCACAGTTTCTTTACCACCGAGGTAAATTAAAAAAAAAAAAAAAAAACAACCAACCCCCCCAAAACCCCGAGAAAACTAACAAACGACCCAAACTTACACGTGTGCGTGGGGCTGAGGCGGGTGGGGTTTGCCTCACGGCTGCAGTACTGCCTTGCCTGTTTTTCTTTCCCTTTTCCGCACCAGCCTGAGTAACTTGCGAAGTTTTGGGTGGTTTTGGTTGAATAGCCATGAAGCATTGCCCTCTGCCGGCAGGTCGCACACCTGGCTGCGAGAGGCTCCTGCAGCGCCCGGGCTTGGGAGGGGATTAAAACCTCAAGCATTTTACATAAGATTATTTAAATTAAAAAAAAAAAAAAAGAAAAAAAAGAAAAAAAAGAAAAAAAAGAAAAAAAAGAAAAAAAAGAAAAAAGGACAAAGCCAGAGGGGGGAAAAAAGCCCCAAACCCAAAAACATCAGCACCAAAAGGATCGCTTGTGTCCTTAGAATTTAAAAGGAAAGTACATTTTTGTATTTCAGGGTGGTGTTTTTTTTTTATTTTATTTTGGTCATGTTTTAAAATATCAACTGACAAAGCATTTCTTGCTACAGCTGCACAACAATGTGCTCATGCAGCAGCGTGTGAGATTGAGAGAGACTCGTGCAGCCCCGCTCTTCATTAGGAGTGAAATGCAGACTAAAAACAGGAACGTCAAAAAGTCACTGCCAAGAAAAAAAATGTCTGAGAATGCAGATACCTTTGGTGTTAATTTGGCCCTTGATTACAGCAGGGCCTGAGCAGTTCACAGTCTCCTAGAAAAACATTTATCCTCACAATCTGCAGGACTTGAGAGGGACTCCAGTGCTCCTATTTTATTGTCAAGGAAGCGAGGCATAAAACAAAAAGGGAAATTTTTTACTTTGGGTTGCAATGGGAGCCTTGGGCAGGAGGGCTTGGATTCATATTTCTCACACCTTTCTAGTCCATACAAGAGCTTTCCATGCTCTGAAGTTTACACCAGCTCTGTCCAGCTTAACCTGTGACGAGTTTGGGAAACAGGATACATTTTTAACTTTTTTCATTTTGATCAAACCCTGCATCTTAAATAAATTATATAATATAGAGCAGGAAATTTCTACTAAGAGCAAGCTAAAAATATAAGATTTTTTTTCATTTTTTTCTCTCCATCACAGCTCCTGTTCCCAAATTACACTTGCCTTGCTCAGTCTTAGAAAGTTGACACAGAACAAATTGTCCTATGTAAATTGCAAGTTTCCCTACTGATTGACAGCAATCCACAAAGATGGATTAATTCCAGAGGAAGTCAAGCAAAGACTGTGTCATAACTATTAACCCAATTATAAAGATGTTCCAAATTGCTGTGGAGTTGCCAGCTCATCCTTCATGTAACACCTCACGTAAATTTGAAGTACAGGAGCCAGACAGAGCACAGGTGAGGGGGATGTGATGAGCTACATGCTGCATACGTGCAGTTTTGCTCCCTTGGCTACTTCAGCCTTGCTGAGGAGGGACAACCCCTCACTCCCTCCCTGGAGACTTTGATCCTGAAGACACGCAATGGGCAGCCAAGCATATGACCTGTTACATTCTTTCTGCTTGTTTTGGCTGCTCTTGTCCTTAAACCAAAACAAGTCATTAAGGGAGCAAGGACAATTATTCTTTGAAATTTGTGTAAGGGAGTGAGAACAGGGGCTGCTGTGAGGTTGGTATTGTCACACAACTGATGTGATTGTGCCACTCCTAACTGCAGAGCCACGACTGAGTTTATCAAGGTCTCCTTTTGCAAGTGATAATAAACCTAATAGCTGCCCACAACTTAATATTTTTTCTTGCACCACATATGTTCACTTTTGGTCCTTGGATTATTTTTTTTTTTCTCCAGTCTCCATCTGTTCTTTTGCCTTTGAGGTACTTTAGTTACCATGGAAATGACAACATCATCTGGATGGGTGGATCTTCGTACAGTGTAAAGTTGGTTTCCTACATGAAGTGTTTTGCAAGGTATGGGGGTGGCTGACAAATTTACAGCATTCCATGTGATAGCTTTTCATGCTCTTGGTGTGCAGAAGAGGGATACCTGTGTGTGCTCATGAATGCATGAGGCCTGTTTCAGGAGGGAGGATGTTGCTCATTTTTGATCTGCCAGAAGAAATCTTTCACTTGAGTCCTTCATGACTGATTCTTTCCAACCTTTAGTAGCAACTTGGATTTAATCTGTCAGCATCCAGCTGTAAGACACGTTCTGAGTCCTGTGATTGTCAGATGGGTCAGGCAAAGTGGAGAGCTCATTCCCTGGAGGTGTACATCTTTTGTCAGCATTGACACAGAGGAGAATAGGAAGAGTTAATTCAGTGTGTGGTAGTTACACAGGTTTTGTTGTCTGGTGATGTGTGTGGTATTGACTCCTTGGTCTCTGTAAGGTGTCTTGTGACTTCGGCAAGTTCACATGACAAATGATCTGTGCTTGATAAGATCCAGAGATCACATAAAGCAACTGTACATGGACATCACAAGTTTCATCTCAGCAAATCTGGTGGACCCAGGGCAGAGCCCTTGTTTGTACCAAATCAGGCCTCATTTCACTAGTGACTCTTTGGACTTTAGTACAGAGCCAGAAGCTATTATCCACTATTAGCCCCTGCAGCACCTGGCAATATTGATTACACAGCCTTGTGGAGATGAATGTATTTTAGATGAATAATGATTTTTGGCAAAGGGTATTAAGAGAAGGGCCAGATATGTCAAAGAGATGAGAACTTAGCCCATGAAACTCAATATTAAGGTCCGTACAGTCTCCAAAATGCTTTTAGCCTAGTTCATATATTCTGTGGATGTCTCTTAAAGAATCTGAAGTGCTCTCTGCTTATCTAATCAGGTATGCAGATGGGGCAAGGGGATGCACCACAGAAAAGGTTTGAATGAAATTCCCACTGAGACCAAAGGAACAGGAAAGCGCTAATCCATCAGAGCGTGTGCATACGCGGGGGTCCTGGTGGGGTCTCTCAAACACAGGCAGTTCTGTCTGTCTGGGACAGCATTCAGTTCTTAGAACTTTTGGTGGGGAGAGGTTGAGGAAGAGAATCATGGTGTCCCATGCAAAGTCCATGACTTTGGTCAGTGCTCTGTGTCTGCTCAGGAGGGGAGCCTAAGATTAAATCCTTGGGTCTTTTATTCTAAGCTTACTTTGTCACGTGGCTAGGGCAATAGTGTTTGTTTATTTCTATTATAGTTATTTTTAGGTGGTCTAACTCCAGCTGCAGCCATTTCTTGCTATGACAATCCTTTCAAGAAACATCCTCCCCAGCAACACTGAAAATCTTTTCTGCGGAAAAAAAAACAAAACCAGAAACTAAAAAAATCTAACCAACTCAGCAGTCAGCATTAGAAATCATTCTCAGGGACACATGCCAGCAATAAATAAACTCATGATTCTCAGAAAGCTCAGAAACTGCTGGTGATGCTGGGAGTTTTTGCAGCAATTTGTGAAAATCGAGCGTGGCCTACATTGGGCGCCAAATTCCAGGGCTGGGAAGCCTTCAGCAGGCTCCTTTGATATTTTTTTTTTGTGTGTCTTGGCTTTGGAGAGCTGGGGCATTCACGTGTCAGGCACCATCCTGGCTAAAGCACGAGCAATTGCAGCAGCGAACTCCGGAGCGAAGAGCGTGACCTGTTATAATTGGTGCCAAGAGCTTTTAGCCGGGCGCGATGGACTCGCCCTCGGTGTGAAGGAAGCACAGGAGGAATGATCAGCAGACTGACTTGTCATGAGAAAGTGAGGGCCCGGGGGGAAAAAAAGGCTGGTCTCAGCCTTCCTAAGGATGGGGATGTCTGAAGGCACACCTATGCAAATACTGCTGACAACTGGGGACACTTCCAGTGTTGCAGTGTCACGCTCCCAACACGACAAACTGTTTAATAAGCCACCACTGGTTTGTCTCTGGAGCAGTTTCCATCTGAGCCCAGCGTGAAGCATGTTGGAGCTACAGGGAAACAGAGGGAGAGAGGCTCAGAGGGTGAGCGAGTGGTCACCAGCAGAGCTTCCAGTATCTGCTGACATGGACTGTGGGGAAAACACCAGAATCAATGGGACAGTTTTGAAACCTCTTGGACAGACACAAGCAGGACCAAGAAAAACAAACAAAAAGTTCTTTCTTGATGTAATACAGCAAGCAAAGAACAGGTGGCGATTCAGCAGTGGATGGCCTCCAGGTATCTCAGTGGTGAGATTAAATCCTGCTCTCAGCTTTCTTTCTTCTCAAACTTAAAGCTGAATTCACTGGGGTTGCTACAGAGGTCCTCAATCACTTTTTTTTCCTAGGGGTCAGTTCTTCCAAAGTCTCCTTAGCAGGTCACAGAAAATGCTGCCAGTTCCTTTGTCAGGGTGCTTGGCCACCACACAGGGCTTTCACCTGTGGCAACGATCCTCACAAGAATATGGGGCATTACGAGGGAAGGGGGGAATATTTATCACTTAGGAGCTCAGCAATCTGCAGGACTAAGTGCAAAAGATACAGATCCAAAGGGAGACTGGATATGAGAAGACATGAACTAGTCCTAGATGTGCAAATGTGTTTTTCCTAGATTAAAGGAAGAGTTGTAACAACCTCCGTTCCAGTTGTCCCCTTCCCTTGAGCTGGTTGACAGTGGGAATTCAGCAGCTGAAAGGGAGGTATTCCAAGTCCAGAGCCCAAGACCGAGTTTTTTTGTCATCAGCTGAGCAGTTGAAGCCACAGTGAGGTAAGCAGATCTCTTATTTCATAATAGATTTTTCCTTCACACTTTGTAAAAGGCGTTTTACAGCTCAGAGGAAGCAAGAAGAAAAGTAGGACTTTTTCTTTTCTGATACAGACCTTTGTAAGGAAACACACTGCAAAAAGTTAAAAACTGGGGAATTTGTCATTGAGGTATCTGTTTTTTTATGAACTGTTTGTGTTCTACATTTGGATTACAGCTTGGTGAGCAATCAACTTCTCGAGCTAAAGCTCTCAAAATAACATGAATTTTTTTTTTGAGGTTATTCAGGTTGTTTTTCATTTCTTGCTCTTTCTCCCACCAAAATTGTAGACTGCACAGGGTGGGGAGGGGAAATAGGAGAAATAGGATGAATTCAATATGTTTCTTTATGTTGTAATTTCCTAATTTTAGATAATTATGGGAACTAGAGGATGTGAAAATAAGGTATTATGACTTGAAGAGATAAGCCTTTTCTGACCAAATTAAACAAAGTAATTAAATTAATGAAATGTGTATTCACACATAGTTTCCACAGATCTTAGTCTGAGGGGTTGGAGGCTTTAGGGGTTTATGAGAAGGAAGCAGATACTAGTTTGCAAAGTGTCACCACGATCTTATAAGGATGGAGATACTAAACTGGTGTTGAAAAGTAGGGTGGAAGGTCTGGTTCGTGGGTTTTACGTGTTCAAGGTTTCTTCACCCCGGCAGGAAGTGGGGAGAAGTGGTTTGCATCAGCTGCACTCTCTACATTGTTTTCTCATTCATCACCAAATGCCAGGAGGTGCAGTAATCCATCCTGGAAGTGACAAACATATGATACCGTGTGGCCTGATCCTGTGGGAGGAAGGGTGGAATTTCCTATGGGTGCAGATGCCTCAAGAAAAAGTACTTTTTTTAAGCCTGAAGTCTCTTCCTGGCTGTCCCGTGCTAGTGACAAATGGATCACAATTTCAAGACTTTATACCATTTCATCAGTCTCCTCTAGTAATTTCTATTGTTTTTATTGTGAATCTCTATTGATTCCATAGGGACCATTGTGGATTTGGACTGTGGAAGGAATCATTCCTGCATAAAGACTAAAGGGGGTTTTATCCTTAATTTACTGATTAGGTATTAGGTGCATCTGTTATTTGTACTCTCATTTCTCACAATCCTGTATCCGTCAGAATAAACTGTGACCTTTAGCCATGGGAAAAAATAATCTTGTAAAAGGATTTACAATGAAAATATGTACTTGTTTGATGAAAGCTGCTGGAATGGCAGCTATCCTCTTAAGGGCAGGATTAAGGTTACAAAGGCAGGTGGAACATTATTATTCCCTGATCTAGTGAGCATTGGATGGTCCAGCCTGCAGGTTATTTCACATCCCATATGATTTATCCATAACTGTGAATGGAAGTGTTCAGGGCCAGGTTGGACAGAGCTTGGAGCAAACTGGTCTGGTAGAAGATGTCCCAGATCATGCAGGGGGGATTGGACTAGATGAGCTTTAAGGTCCCTTCCCATACAAGTCATTCGGTGATTCTATGGTGAAAAATGAAAAAAAACCCTGTTTGCTGGGATTCTTCAACAGATGTTCACAGTCCAGATAAGCTGTGTGGTTTCCATGCCATGCACCAATCTTTTTTCTCCTTCCTCACACCCCTTTGCAACACTGAAGGCTGAGACATTTGGAACAGAAAGACGTGCATGTTGCCTCTGAGATCCTGATTGTGAGCACAGCTGTGGAAGCTGAAGTAGCTGTAGATTTGTTGCTGTACATCCACAGGCAGAGACATGTGGTTACCCCTGTCCATGGGTGTTTAATGATGTGTCGGTGATAAATTTACTTCTGGGGAAAACCCTGCTGAAATTGGTTTTGCCCCTGCTGTCAGATTAGAAGAGTCCTGGGCTGCCGTCAAATTATGGCTGTGCAATCTCTGATGCTGCTGAGGCTGTATCTTCTCCTGGGGTTCAGCTGATTGGCTTTGGGCATCGTGTTTCAACATGTGGAAAGTGCCAAGGCTCTTTTGATGGGGTGGACAGTGTCTACTGCATAAAACAGAAGTGTTTTGCCCAGAGTATTGGCAAACCATTGTGCCTCTGCACCACCAGCTCATCCCCCTTCAGGAGTGGCACTGTGCTGGTCACAGCAATGTGTCTCCCGGCTTAAGCAGGGATGCAGCTTGTTGAGAAGCAGAAAAGAACAGTGCCAGAGGGAAAGATTTTCCATTTCCATCACCCTGAGTACTTCCCTAAGAGCATTTCATCCTCTGGCTGGAATTCTGGATACTCTCTCTGGCTCATCTTTTCTCCTTGCATCTATTATTTAGCATTTCTTTATTTGTGCTTCCTCCTCTTTTTAGCTTATTCATGCTCTCACAGGAGCACCTGTGAAATATAAAACCACAATAAAATCCCTTAATCTAGTCTGACATTTTCACTCTGGAACTTTGGTTGTTTTTCTTGAGCAAAGCACATTGTTTCCTACACCCATCAGTAGCTTTATACTCAATAGAGCTTATTAAAGGATTTTACAAATATATTCTGTCCAGGAAGAAATTATTCAAGTTCTTTATTTTTGTTAAAATTTGTTCTGATTCAAAATTGACCTTCTAGAAAAATGTCTTTTCAGAATTTCCCATGGAATGAGAAGTGTGGTTAAAACAATGCCATTCCACACACATTAAAAAGCCCCAAATAAGAAAAGGATTTGCGCAAAATTCACCCTGTACTTTTACTGTTGTAAAAGTAATATAACAGAGATCCCAATTTGGTTATCCACCTATATGGATTTCTAATGCTCTTAATATGTCAAGGAATGTCTGAGGTATCTCCAGGGGCCTGAAAGATAATGCCACAGATCTTCTGCCTTTCTGGAAAAACCCATAAAACCCTCGTGGAATACTCCAGGACATCTCAGATGCCAACAAACATCTGTGTATGAGTAACAAAACTGAAGTCTGAAGTTGTGCACGTCTTAATTTGGGGGTCTGTGAGCTTAGTCCTATCTGTCTCTGCCTTTTTGCTAAAGTTTGATCTAATGAATCTTACTTGGTTTTGGCATTGTGGTGATTTCAGTACATGTCTAAGAGATGGTCCACTAAACGTCCTTCATGCCTGTATTTCCTAACCTGGGTGGAAACCTAAGCAGCTCACCTGAGTGTTTGGCATGAATCTCAGAGTGTATGTCTGAGTAAAACTTGCTTTAAACTTGACATGTTTATCCCTGTAACACCACTATAACGCTGACAGCTCTTGGTCACACCAGAAGAATTCAATTTACACCATGTTTCCCAAAACCTCACAAAGCCTCAGCTAGACAGATATCCCCAACGTTGAATGTACACACCCTAGTATCAGTTCAAACAGACAGGAAAAAGAGGCGCATTAACAAAAAGAACAGAGCAAATTAAAATCAACAAGGCTACAGATGCTGGGCTCACTTTTGCTCAGTCAAGCTCATCAACAGCACTGCCTTGATAGAGCTCCCCTTCCCCCTTTTGACCTCCTCTTTTAGGCCAAGCTGTGACCTTGGGTGACCCAGCTCACTTTACACCTTGGCCTAATTACATCCAGAGGAGCAGGGGCTGGAATATGATAACTGTCCACATCTTTATCATTGGTAGAAACAGGCGGAGTGATCATTTAGGATGGCTGGAATAGGTAAGGCTGGGAGTAATGAGATGGAAAGTTTAGATTGAATATCGAGATAAAATTACCCACAATACACTCTTTCAGGCAAGAGGGTGTATTAAGTCTCAATTAGCGTCAGTATGATCTAATAGCACCACATGTCCTGACAGCATTATGGTCCCATGGCCTATTAAATCATCTTTCAGAGAAACCCATGGAAAGCTGAACTGGGCAAACCACCAGTAACTGTAATATAAAGACTAATCCCATGATGGAGCCAGAGTGGAATAAATAGGCAATTTCCACATCACTCATGAGAAGATATTGCACCAGGTAGATCATGATATCCACCAAGCCCTTTGTCTGTGCAAAGATACTTTCAGCACTTTAAAAACGGAGTGACTTGGCAGTCATTATTTAATTTTGAAAATCAGGATGGTAATTTAGGCATACAAAACCTATTGTATCACCCAGTGAGAACGAGGTTTGTTAGACTCCCTCTTTAAAAAGTTCTTGGGTTTGAAATGTCCACCTAGTTCAGATATGTGTGGAGTACTTCATTCTTGCTCTGCCTGTTCTCTGGAATGCAGGACTAGGAGAAAGCTTGGTACAAGATCAATTAGGCTCCTATGTCCTTTTTTTTCTTGTTTCCAGAACACAAAGGCTTCTCACTCACAATTAGCTGTGCAAGTAAACCCTAAACAATGATGAAACTGAGGTGAAGTCTCCCAAAGTGGCATTTTGTGGGACGTTTCTGAATGCATGTTCTGGTGACACACGTACTACATGAATCAGTGTATATCACCACCAAATGTAATACATCTTTGAAGCAGACACGAGCTAGAGGAGGATGAGCATCCAAGTCTGAATTGTCATGTCATTGCCACAAGCCTGAACGCTACAGAAAACCAGAGCATCAAGGGTATTATTGCAATTTGCATAAGTAGAAAACACAGTGATTAAAAGTTATCAAAGAACGCTATCTCTCAGTTGTCAGCTCCACAAGCAGATTCCAGTGATGACTTTCCAGCTCCTTCATAATAATCTCCATAAGTTCTTGCTAAGAGCTGCATTGAAGTAACCTGTCATTTACTCTGTCTTTCACCAATTTAGCTCAAAGAGATGCGCCAGCTGTGATCACTTGGAGTCAGAGCTGCCGTGTCGCAAAGCATTGCTACAGCTGCAGGCAAAACATACAATTTGGAGATATGCCGAACCCAAAAGTCATGGAAAAAGCAGAGCTGTAGCACCCACAGCACCATCGTGGCAGGCAAAGAACCGCCCTGGGAGAGGAGAGCTCAGCCCCAAGTGTGTTTTGCATGTGATTAACCAGGGCACTATTTAGGAAGGCATTCCTTGGTCTGAGTGGTGTCTTGTCTTCTTTTCCCATGATTTCTGCTAGCCTCTGGTGTGGAAGCAGGGTGAGAAAAATGTGGAAAACACAGGTCACACCTTGTGGGTCTGGGAGATTTGTTGTTTTGTTGATGATGGGTAAGTGCTCATCTGATTCAGTTTCCACAATATGCACTGCTGAGTGCCACGAAACCAAGGAGGTGTTATAAAGCTCCCTCAGGCAAGATGATGTCGTTTCCAGCCTACATTTGCTTTGAAAGGATAGAAAATTACATTATCAGTCAAACATGACCTTTCAAGGTAGAAAATAGGACTGAAGCATAGACTGTTCTTCCCATGGCCTCATTTCTCTACCCCAGAAGACATCTCCTGATACGTGTGCTCTCAGGTGGCTGGACTTCAGTATCTCGCACTCCAAATATTCTCTCCCTCTCCCCTTCCCTCTCCCTCTCCCTCTCCCTCTCCCTCTTCCTCTCTCTCTCACTCTGCCTCTCCTCTCCTTCACTCTCTTCCACTCTCCTCTTTCCTTCTAAGTGCAAGTGTTCGATGTGGACCAGGTTAGAACAACCAAGTTGATGTAATTTTACTGAAATTTCTAGGACTGACGCCAATTCTGCATCTCTTTTTCTGCCCAGCAAAGCTCATTTTCTAGTCTAAAAGGGGACATTCTCTTCCTCACACTGAGGTGAAGGGATAGCCAGAATGGTTCTGTGGGCTGTGAGTCCTGCTGTTGTGCTTCCCTCAGACATCTCACCACCCTCTCAATTTCATTGCCCTCTGCCTAATGACAGATATATCTGTGTGTAAAACACAAACACCCATCTGACAAGGTTGTCTCAAACACTCAGGCTTCTCAGAAACCTCAGCCTATCACCAGCTAGTGGGATAATTGCATTTTCTTCTATAGAGCCAATTAGAGACTGATAACATTATCACAATTATCTGATTAAACTTTTGCTCACTGTCCTTTAGAATTACTTCCAGTCCTCTTCAGACACTGAAAAGCATGAGGCTATGAAGCAGTGGTAGCTTCCTCGGTGCTGTCACTGCCAAGAGACTGGATGCCAAATGGTTCAGGTCTTCCTCAGCAGGTAAACCTCTATTAGCCTGGAACCAGGCAGCTGTGTGGAAAAGGCATGGAGCATAAGCAGGAAAAATGAAAAAAAGACTAACGGACTTCTTCTGCAGGGTCATAGTTCCTGACTGGTGGTCCAGGTTACATTTCAAACCATATTTGTCATGGCACACCTCACCTCAGGACAGCTTGATTATGCTAAGGATCTGTCTCAGCATAGTTAGCCTGCAGAACTTGACTTTGTTTGTTATATTGCTAATCTCTAAACCAGAAATACTTAAGATTTAGTTTACCAAGTGATTTGTGAGAGGGAAAGCAACAAAGGAAGGAAGAAAAAAAATCAAATATAAAAGAAAATTCCAAGCTATTAACGAAGGCTTTTGGGGACCAGAGGTATGTGAGACCTCTCAGTGGGAGTTAATCTGAGTAGTTTTCTCGACATAATTGTGATGGGACATAAGTCTCTTGAAGTTTGGAAAAGCATGTGGCCAGACTTGCATCCAGAGCTCAGAGCCTGAGGGACTAATCTGTGCTCTCTGATGGCGATACCTAAGCACCTTGGCTTTTATATTTAAACAGATGCAGATAGCTGTATTATTTCCAGATGAAACATGGGGGGCACAGAGAGCTATGTAATCTCTACTGGATTTACCCATATCCGATAGCAAATCTGCGACAGAGACAGAAAATAAGCCTGAAGCTTACCTGGCCCACAGAGGCCTTCTTCTCATCTGTAATTCATCTTTCTGTGCTCAGTCCAGGATTTTGAAGGTTCAAGCAGTGCATGCAAAAAGCTGCCTCTCTTTATGAATGAAACTGCATTGCCCTGACTTCTTCCAGGGCAGGGTCAACAATTGGTGGTTCTGAGATTCACTCTGAGATTGAACTCCAGCTTTCAGTGCCTCTGGTTCTGGGTTGGAGTTTCAGGACTGAACACCCTTCACAATTTTTGTACAGCTACACCATGTGGAGCTGCCGACCAGCCCAGCATGAGACCCTGACCAGCTCCCCCGTGACCCTGGCCCTGAGCTGGGTTTGCAGCCCAGCCCAAAGGAACCTGGCTTCTGCTCTCCTTCCCAGCTGCTTCCCACTCCTCCTGTGTTTACTCTGGCAGCAGGTACCTTCAGTGCCCACATCTCGTAAAACCTACAGGTGGTCCCAAACCACATAACTTGGTCTTGGATCAAGATTCATATTTCCAAGCATGTCTGAGTCCAGGATTTCTATTATTTGGCATTCCACAACCATGAAGTCACTGTAAAAATGTATATTTGGAAAACAGTCAATTTCCAGTCATTCAAGAGGGGTTTGGCATTCATGGGTACATCAGTTTCTGCATCTAGTATCAACACTGGCATTCCAATATTCCACTAATGGCTGCAATTGCAATGGGGTTACAAAAGCACTGAGAGGAATGAGGCCCCTCTATACTCTGAGTTAAGATATCTTGAGGAAAAAAATAATAAAAAACCCCATAATATTCTTGAGGAAAAAAAAAAGCTTTTGTTGTACGGGCAGGTTTTCTAACATTTTCAGAGTTATAAGGCAATCTGTTTCAAAGCTAGAACAGGAACATATAAATCCAATGTTCCTTTAAGAGGGTAGAACACGTTAATAGAACAGAGGATACTCTCTGTTGCAACTGCTACAAACCAATTTATTCCTGGGTACATGTCCACGTGAAATTGGGCTAACTTTCCTCTTTGTCAAATGTAATACATAAGATTCTGGTAGCATCTGTTTTGTTTCACATGCTAGACCTGTGGGACTCTAGACTTGATAAGGTCTTTCCAATTCAAAGAATAAAAGCTCCCAGGAAAGCGAGCCAGGAGCCCCTGTTTTTACGATAGATTGCTTGGCTTGTTGCAATCCTTTCAGCCAAACAATTTTTTTTTGTTTGAGAACACTGTGTGAATACCAAGTACATGAATTGTGATTAGCAGCTTGCCTTGGAAGTCTCCTTCTATGAGCTCTTATTTGATTTAATCTTGTCTCAGGTAAATAAAAGGAGTGAAGTGGAAATAGCCTTTGACCTACTAATTAATCACTTGCCTCTGTTAACTATTCCTCTGTCAATGTTATTAAGTGGCAGCATCTGAGTGTAAATACGCAGCCATGTAAAGAGGCTTAAGTGCCATCTGGCCTTACCTGCTGAGGTATTTGCCCTTTGGAATTGATCCCTTGGACGTTTTTTTAAAAACTTTTCTTCATCCTCTTTTCTTTTTATTTATTTTTTTTTTTTGGGTAAATCTTAGAAAGAGATTTGCATGCAATACAGTGCATCTGCCGAACTCAGCCCCATCTCCAGGGCTATTTGAAGACACTCAGCAATTGTGAGGAAGTGTGGTTACAGATGCACTGTTCACCTCATGGTGATCAGGGTAACTAAGGCAGCAATCGCTGTCACATGCAGAGCGGAGGAGATTAGCAATAGCTCATGTGTGTGTTGAATACTAGCATGGAAGTATTTACTCATAAAACCATGATGAAGACTTGCAGTGAATGATAAATACTCCTTCCAAGAGCAAGCCTGGAAGAATGCTATCTGATAGGATTCTTTGTAGTGGACTAGTTAGAAACATGGCTTTAAGTCTAGTTCATTACCCACCTATGGCATATGTTTTGTCCTGTGCCAACAGTCAGGTGTGTTCCCATAGAATCATAGACTCATAGAATGGTTTGGGTTGGAGGGGACCTGATGGATCTTTTAATTCCAAACCCCTGCCACGGACAGGGACACCTTCTACTACACCAGGTTTTTCACCTAGATGTCATTTAAGTGGAAGAACACAGCTAAGGGAGGTGGATTCTACTGATCCCCCCCTGGCATTTGGGTGAGCTGCTCCTACATGAGAGTTGAAGGATGGAAAATTTAGCTAGTGCTTGCAAATGCTTGTGCAAAATGATTGTACCCTCATTCACTCAGACAGTGGTACCCTACTCCCAGTTTTGTGATCTTGCTACGCCTGGACGGATATTTCTATCAGGTGGCCTGGCACAACCTTATTCTTTGCGTTTCCAGCTAATGTGTAAGGTGAACTTTCAGGTAGCCTGTTGAGTTATACCCAGCAAGTCCTCTACTTCTGCAGAACGAAAGACTAAATTAGGTGGTGTTGTACAATGCTCACAACTTCATCTCCACAAAAAAAAAGCATGGCTGAACAAGGTCCTGACAACCTTCAGGTCGAGAGGCGACTGTGGGAGTACTGACACTGGTCAGATTTTAGTTTTATGGGCTCCTATTGTTTGAGATTAAACTGGGCCCATGGATTGTAAATTGAGTCATAAACCTAGTGATTTTTATAGCCTTGAGGCCGGATTTGCTGTTGAGATCAATACTGTTTACTGGAAATCCTTGCAGAAGTACAACCATCACTGCCTCTTTGCCATGAGCTATCCACAAATGAGGGTGGGCTGTTTGAAATCTGAATGCTCACAGTGCAGGACCAAAAAGTATTGCTATTGGTGGAGTTTCATGGCCTGGTGAAATGAACCTTTAATAAAATTGGCCAAAGTCAGTGGACTTGCAGTAATATAATTGAGGTTGCAGCCAAGCAACCAGGGCAGGGTCCTTCCCTCTACCTTAACGCATCAGAGAGCAGAATCTGGCCCAGAGCCTGTAATCAGTTTGAACAGTCTGTCAGGTGCTTTGAGATTTGGAGGTGAAAGGTGCTGTGTAAATGTCAAGCATCATTTACTGGGGCACTACATCCAGGCTGAGAAGCACAGCGTGCCAGAGACTCTTCAACATGGTGTTAGAAGTGATTTGGGAAACATATGCACTGGATGTATGGATGTTGGTTGAATAATTTTAGTTTAAATCACCTGATGCATTTTCCTTTGTCTCCCTATTTTATCTAATTTTCTCCCAAGTTTTCTTTATTATTAAAATAAATCAAACCAAGTAGCCATGTACTAAGATATTTACTTATACAGAAGAGGTGTGATCCCAGCTCCCTAAAGCTGCTCATATGAAATAACAGATCAGAGTGAATCACTTAAGCTGGAAGGTTTATTTGGTTGTGGGTTGCTCTTTTTGGGCTCATGAAATGTTGATGAGCCAATCACAAGATTCTCACATCTATTTGTTATTGCAAACAACATACAAAGTAATGAATAGCTCACACTAGGCTGGGGAGGACATCCACTGCTGAGGCTCCAAAACACACATTCTATTATTTACTCTAGTCACCTGCTTGTCTCGCTGCTTCCTGATGGCTTTACTCAATTAATTAGGCAACAGAGCATGAATTTGGAGTATTGCATATGTATTCACGTACATACATGTGTGGGTTGATGGTTGCTTTGAGGGATTTTCAGCACCTCGGAAGACTTGAATCCAGTCCCAGATAAACAAGTCAGTTCCAGGAGAGGGGGTGTGCTATGAACAACCCTTTCTATGGATGCAGTTTTTCCATCAGTGGGTATTTGTGACTTTGTCTTTTAGGTTTGCTTTTCAACAGGCTAAGACTTCATAAAAGTGAGTGCAGGAGCAAGGAAGGGACTCTCTTCCTATTTGGTTCCTCTGTGACACAAAACACCTTTCCAGGAGAGAAATGGAACTTCGTTTCTCTGAATACCTGCAGAACACTTTCCGTGCCATATGGTGTCAATAAAGGACTCCCCTTTCCTTTTCTGGAGCAAAGTAGGTGGTAGAAGAGGGAGCTGGCTGGCTGCACAGAGAGAGGCTGCACAGCAAGAGGCAGCAAGCCTGGGGAGGGATGAGAGACAGCTTTTCTACTTGAAGTCACAAAACCATGGGAAAGTGACTGTAGATCAGGAGAGGTTTCTCTCCCAGACTCTCCCTGGGTTCTGTGTCCAGCACAGCTCCCCTCACAGGGAAATCCAGAGTTCTATTGATACTGTCTTCAGGGGGCTCTGGGAAAAACAGCTTCAAGGGAGCCTCAGTGAAGACCTCCTCACCTCTCAGTGTTCCTCCTTTTGTGATCTACTCAATTCTGCATTTCCATTTTCCCCTTATTCATTTTGGTTTCTACTTTAGAAAAAAACAAACTTAGTTTCCCACTTCAGTTTTGAAGGGTGGCACATGCAAAATCCTTTCACCTGTGACATACAAATTGAAGTTTTTCCTTAGATAAGAGCATGCTTTTAGAATAATTTTATTTCAGTATCTCTAAATTGCTGGACATTTTTTTTCTCCTCTATGTCTTTAGGTGTTTGCATGTGTAAACACCATCCAGTGACTAAGAACTGAAGAGGTAAAGTTATCAGCAACATCATCTGAGAGTATACCAACCTGTAAGTATCAATCTAAATTTTGTATTTTTTAATGAGTGTTTGTGTGCCAATGGGGCGTGGTTGTCTTTTATAAGCAAAAAATAAAAAAGACATGAGAATCTTACAAGCTAGGAAAAAAAGGAGATACAGGAAATAGAGGTTATTTCTGGAGTGGTTTTTTTTCAAAGCAGAGTTGTTTTGATTTGATTTATTAAGGGAAGGTCAAAAAAGGAAAGAGAAAAAATAAAATTCACCTCTAAGACAGTTGTGTTGTTGGAGGAGTAAGAGTAAAAAGCTATTACTAAAAAAGGAGCTTTTTCAGTTTTGCATGTACTATGGATTCTAGAAAGCTATTTTCCCATTTAGAAGCTGACAAATAAATGGCTTTTTGGACACCTCTAAATTATTTCTTTTTTTTTTTTTTCCCCAGCACTCTTAGAATCAAAATTCAACTTTTCAGCCTTGACAAAAGGGCTAAAAAGTTTTTTTTTTCTTAATGGAAGAAAAAAGAATCCTAAAAATAATTAGAATATTTAAGTCACTCAATAAAGGCAAATCGTTTAAAATATGGTCTGGACATAAAACAATAATTTAAAAATCAGGTGAACGTAAGAGACATCCTTCCACTCATTAATCTTTTGTTCCAGCATTTACCATACAACAGCAAGTTTAGAGAGTGAACCTGGCAGCAGAGACCTTCATGAAATGATGGTAGTCTTTATGAGACATTCTTATGGTTTTTCCTCATAAACAGATTTACTTCTCCTTAGAAGATGTTAAGGATGGTGATCACTTTGAGAAAGTATATGTGAATTTAACAAGAAGTTGAAAAAAAAATTAAGTAGTAGATTTTGATAAATACAACGCAACTTGTTCAAAAAGGTTAATTTAAAGGAAATTGGTATTAAATTATTTAGTATTTCAAAGTTTGGATGCAGCCATATGTTAGCTAAAAGATCCCAAAATAAAGTAATATTTTGGAAACGTCTCAAAACTTCCCTTTTCACACAAACATGAACTCATAAATTATCCATGGTTTTAGCTGAATATCCTGCATACATAAATATGGTTTTGTGTCACAACTTAGTGATGTAAATTTATATTATTCATATTAGAAAGATGAAGCCAAAGAAGCTAAAGAGGCTGCAGGAGACCTGGAGACAGACTTGGGACAAGGACATGAAGGGATAGAACACGGGTGAATGGCTTCCCACTACCAGAGGGCAGGGCTGGATGGGATATTGGGAAGGAATTCCTGGCTGTGAGGGTGGGCAGGCCCTGGCACAGGGTGCCCAGAGCAGCTGTGGCTGCCCCTGGATCCCTGGAAGTGTCCAAGGCCAGGCTGGACAGGGCTTGGAGCTTGGGCTTGGGATAGTGGAAGGTGTCCCTGCCCATGTCAGAGGGTGCGACTGGATGAGCTCCCTTCCCACCTAAACCATTCCATGGTTCTGTGAATTATGGGAAGATGGCACAGCAGATATTTCAAAGTGACAATGAAGTTTTATTATATTTTGTAGTTGACAAATTGCCACTCACCTGAGTTCCAGACTCTGACTGTTCCATCTGGAAAGAGGCTACTAGAAGGCTTATGGCGATAGACCTGGAGGAGAAGATCCACATCTCCTAATCTCAGCTGCATGATTATCCTGTGCTAATGTTGCCCACTTCCCCCAGGGTGCAGAATTTGTAACTATTACATGACTTTTATTTTTACATATCTAAGGAAAATGCCCTGAATCCCACAAGCTGTCAGTTAATGTTACAATGATCAACTCAGAGGCTGCAGGCATCACCCACTCCTAAAAATGCTGGTGTTCTCTCTCAGATGTGTGATCATGGAAGACCAGGAGCTGGGCTGTTTTGTAGTCCCCTTGTTTTTCTAGATTGTTGAAGTGATCTTTCACTTCTGTGTTTGTGGTTTGTTTGTGGGTTATTTTTTGGTTTTGTGTTGGGTTTCTGTTTGTGTTTTTGTTGTTGTTATTTTTTAAGCCTCCAATGTGCTCAATAGATGGACTGGGAGAAAAGAAAATGATGTTCACCTTTAAACATTTCTAAGTCACAAACAGAGAGAAAAGCAGGAATTAAACATCACAGGAAAACTGAATGGGACCTATACCCGGGATAAAGGAAAGACAGTAGGTTTAGATTGAATATTTGGAAGAAGTTCATTTGGAATGTAGTGAGACACTGGCACAGGTTGCCCAGAGAAGCTGTGGCTGCCTCACCCCTGGAAGTGTCCAAGGCCAGGTTAGACAGGGCTTGGAGCAACCTGGTGTAGTGGAACATGTCCAACCAAACCAAAATGGTGCAAAATATCTTGGGTTAATCTTCCACTTGCAGCACCTAGGCCCACAGAGCACTTGGATCAGTGTTTGAAGGCATTTTTGCTGCTGAGTTGTCGAAGTTCTGGAATTTCCAAAGATGTTTGTGAGACTCAAGTTCATCCTGCGACACTCAGGGTTACATCTGCCCTTGGTATGGGAAGCTTAGTTTGGAGATGGGGCTGATGTTACAGAACCAAAGGAAATATGCCCACATACTTCCTTCTTCTTTAGACCTTTCTTCCCTAGAAATGAACATCCCTTGGTAGATATGAAAAGTTTGATTATCACTTGACTAAGTGCCAGGTGCTGAGCATCACAGTCCCACAGAGACTGTAGGAAAATTAGTTTCAGCACAAGAGTTGGAATTTTTGCCACTCCTACTAAGGTCAGTATTTGGGCATTATTGGCCAGTATTAGATAGAGAAGATAGAAAGTTAAGTAAAACATTGATTGGCTTGTCAGTAAAAGGCAGTAATAAATGAATACTCCTGCTCTCCTGCTCTTTGATGCTGGTAGTGGGGCTTGAACGGCCCTTGTATGTATCATCCTTCAGATGAGCTGTACTTGCTGAGCAAAACTCTTTTTTTTTTTTTTTTTTTTTTTGCTCTACCAGTCAGAACTTTTATTTATTAGGAAGCTGGCTGCTGTTGACATTTTAATTCTAAATCCATAAAACCAAAATAATAATATTACTCAGTGCAAAGCACTAATATTATTTTGAGATGAGTGTCTTTCCCTCTTCCCGGTGACTGGTCTAAACAGCAATTCTCTCAATGCAAATGAATTTTTTTTTTTTAATTTATTTGATTATTTTTTCTCCATGGTTATGCAGCTTCAAATTAAAGGTGACCTGAAGTTTCCTTACCCCTGAACTTTTATGTGAGGCTTAGTATAGATCATCACTTTGATGAAACACATCTAAGGAGTCCTTGAAAAGCCCTGGTAGGGTAGCGTTGAATGGTTTGTGGGATCTTGATGCTTTGAGATGTGGAAACCTCTCTGGTTTCATCTGAGCCTTCCTGTCTTTTGGGTCTTACTCCTAGGCTGGAAAGCAGTGCCCAGGCTACCTCTTTCCTGGGGCAAATAACAGAGCATCCTGTGTTTTTCACCTGTATTGGTTAGGAAAAGAGGTGATAAAAGAATGCAGTCTATTTCTTAGGATCTTATGCTGTCATTTCAATGAAGTTTATATGTTAACTGCTTGCATGAAACACTTTTTAATGGAGCAAGCTTTTACCAGATGGGAGAAAATATATGCTGCTTGCTGCTATTTTATTTCTCTGCATTTCCCTCGGGCTCCATTTATATTACAGCTGTAACCCAATCTCCAAACCCAACTGCAGTGAGGTTGCCATCTTACCCCAGCAACATTTCCTGAGCTGAAGGGGTCTAACCATGTTTCTGAAACAAGGCAGGATGTTAGAGGATACCTAAACACCACTTGCATTTCAAGCAGTTAGCAAGATCAAAAGGAATTTGTTAGCACCTCATCAGTCCTCCAGGTTCAATCATGTTGAACCTTGTTTTCTGGCTGTAGTTATTTGTATTTTATTGCAGGTTTTGGGTTCAGATCTCTCAGCATGCAGCTGTGTGAGAAACCATACTCAAGTGTGCACCAAGCCTTGATGATACAAGCTGATGACACAGACCGCAGGATCAAGGGTCCAGCAAGAATACTCTTTGTTCTTGTCACTCTTGCCACTTCAAAGGAGGCAAAGCTGCACTGGAAGCCCAAATTATAAACCCCTGACCAGCTCCAAATTCTGACAAGAGTGGTGGTATGTGAGTCCATGTAGTTTTCTCCTCTGGACAGCAGAACCACCTGAGATCGGGCAGGTCTCTGCCTCAGATTGGCTCCTGGATCTGGGATATGGGAAAGGTTTAATGAGGGGGTCATGCATTTAATGCCACACATTGCAGATCATTCTTGGCTGTAGTCTGCAGTGCCAACAAGACTATGATTGCAAAGACTCAGACCAGGCTTGACTACGAGTATTTACTGCTTCCTGCAGTTAAATCTGCAGAAATATATGCCGAGTGCTTAGGAGTCTGAGCCCTAAAAGGATTCTACCTTTCCTAGCTTTTCATTGCCCAAGGCAACACAGTTGCCTAGAAATAGTTAATGGTGCTCCTTGCAAAGCCCCATTCTCCTTTAAGGGTCATCATTATCTTCATTTTAAGGCTGAACTGAGATTTAAATTTAACTTTACGTTATTGAGATGCAAATCACCTCGGTCTCATAAGTATTATATGTCTAAATCATATTTTTCATCATGAAAATCTCTCTCTCTTTTTTTAAAGGGTTTCCCTTTAAGTATATTTTTCCATTAAACTAAATATATGTTTAATTTTTTTTTTCTCCTCCAAAGGCAAGGTCCTTTCAACTCATGCCAGTGTTATTATTTCTCAAAACGAGTTTCATCTTGATCCATAAACATTTTATGCCAAGAATAATGCTGTTTTAAAGACAATAAGTGCCTATTTCTGCCTGAGGCCGTCGGAAACCCCGTAAAGGAGGCAGTAGGAATTAAAGACACTTAATCATATTTCCCCATTTTTAACTGTTATTTTTTTACACTCTGAAGCAGTTTTTCTATGCTTGCTGAGTCGTATTGAATGCCATAAATCTTAATTAAAGATGTAATTTTTTTTATGAAATCTGAGCTGGAAAGCACATTTCTTATTTTTAAGACTAGCACTATGTGTAGGCTCATAAAACAAACAAGACTTTTACACTTGCAGAGTTTCAAAACCAGTTATTGCTGTTATTATGTCGAATCAGTACCATAATTATTATTATTGCTTAGTTTGGTGTTTTTATGATTATTGTTAATGCCTGAGCTTTGCATTTTCTGTGCACAAGATATTGTGGGGAAAAGAATAGCTTACACCAAGTGCATATCTGTATGCAAAATGGAAGAAAACTTACAAAAATGTACCCTTCAGGACAGGAATTTGGATTTAACATTTTCATTATAAGGTTTTGTGATTTTTGTTGGCATGTTTGGGGTTGTTTTAATTTTTTTGGTTTGGGTTTTTTTTTTTTGAGTGCAAAAGCTGTTTCAGTCAGGTAGGTTTAAATAACAGCATGTTTGGTGTAAATTTGCATTATGTTTTTGAAGCCAAGAGAATGACATTACTCTATACTGGGAGAAGTGGTACCTCTCATATTGTCATTTTCCCACTGTTCCACGTTGTTTTCCTATTGAGAGGAAGGAGGGGAGCAAAGTTCCATTGACTTACCTGTATTGGTGGGAAGAAATAGGTACTCCACACTTCTCAAGACGAGACTGTATGTGCAGTATCTCCCTGCAGATGAAATGGAAAACACTGCAGAGAGGTTTTGAACTGAAGCCTGGTAAATTTAACAGGAAGATTTGTGTCGGCGCTTGGTAACAACCAGTATTTGCTGTCTTTTAATGGCACCTGCTGGAAATACATCACTTGACAGCCTTGTCCTGAGCCCTAGGGCATTTTAACAGTCTGCTCCAAAGTCAAGGAAAATCAACACGAATTTTCCCAATAATTTCACCACCGTTTTTGATTGAGCTGCTTTACATATTGATCGAGGCAGATATGATTTCAGGGACCTTCCCTTGGTAGGAAGCGCTGGCTGCCAGGCTATGGTGGTTTTCCAAACACTTCTCACCACTGATGCCATCAAAGAGGGTGTCATTAAACTTAACCAATTACCCAGCACTCCTGAAGTGGAGAAAGCAGCAGTACAGACACATCCAGGAATGTAGCCCATGTATTCACAGCTTCCAACCTGCCAGGTGCTTAGAGAGTCCATTGGTTTTCCATGGCATAATTTCAAATTTCACATTAAGGTTAGTTAGGTATTTACATTCTGACACGCTCACAGTCCTGCTGGTTGGTAATGAATTGCCCATTTAAATTTGGCTCCCATATCTGGAGTTTCTCTAGTATTCTTCTAGTATTTTTCTGTGTTTTGGAATATAGAACAAAATGAAGGGTGGAAGTTTTGCAGGCTGAGGAGCTGGCTCAAGGTGTGAGTGACCATACGAAAATATGATGCTTCAGTCATTAAGCACGTGAATAATGTTGCTCCTGTGAGTTATGCTGATGAGTCCACAATGAAACATTCATGGCACTAAACCTACCTATGGCTGAGGCTTTGTGGGGGTGCAACCTCGTGCTCTCACTTTCTGCTGCAAGGTCACCATGTTTCCACAGCTGCCAAGTTAGCCAATGAGACACCAGTGGCTTTTATTAGGTGCTCATAGTTACAGTTCCTTAACATAACATGACCTTCCTCAATGAAGCCTGAATCAAAAGGGCATTGATTTACTGGCTGTGAAGTGATGTTTCCTCACTGGCATCTAATAATTTCTTTAAGGCATGGTTTTGCCAGGAAAATCTCTCATTATTTTAGAATCATCTCTCCTCTTCCAAAGGCATTTTGGAAGATAGCAAAAATGCAAAGAGAATATGTTTCCCATCGCACACCACTCACAGAATTTATTTTGGGTAGCTTTCATGCCTGCAGCTACAGTATCTCACTTCTTCATGGGCACTAAGTTTGGGAGAAAAGCAGGAAGCACTTATTTTGCATCACAAATCAGTTGCTGTATTTGGTAGTTTCCATTTCATTCACGGTAGTAATTACGTGGTTACAGCTATTCTGAAGCTTCCTAGTGAAGGATCATAATTTTCATGCTTCCTCTAATTTATAAAGGGTAAAAAAACCCCGACCAATCAGTATAATTTTTTTTTTTTTCTCATGCCGCTATAGTTTTGGGGCAAAGGTCATAAAAGAGGAATGAAACTTTATTTTGAGGGTACCCTGATGAGTACAAGGAAAGGACAGAAGCACTGCTGGATCATGGATAGTAGGGAGAAAAAGTGGTTCTGAGTGGGGTCACATAATTAGGCAAGGTGGTCCGAGGACAGGAGACATCAATATTTCCCAAGCTTCAAAAATCCAGATAAAGTACTCTTTTTGGAGAAAACACCAAAATTAAAGAAAAAAAGCCCACATCCAAAGCTAATGCTGGGCAACATCACTGAAACAGACTCTATTTAGACAGAAACTGTTAAGGAAGAGGGTTTTGCATTGAGTACTCAGCCTTTTCTTTTTTGTTTGATTTCTATTTGTTTGTTTGTGTTTTGAGTTCTCATGAGGTCTCTTAGTTTTTTTGTTTGGGGGCTTTACATGTGTTTATTTTTATTTTGTTTCTGGGTTTTTTGTTTGGTTGGTTTGGTTTGTATTTTGTTGTTCCCCCATCTGCTTTCCTGGGAATTCACTCCTGTGTGATCTTTCAAGGGTTTTGGCAGTCATTTCACAGGCCCCATTCTGACACCTTCCAGATACTCGGCAGTTCATACACTATAGTCTGAGAAACACAGGACGGGACAATTTCTTTAGGCTCCAGCTGGCTTTATTTGCTATAAAACTGTGATCTTGCAAGTTCTTGTGTTTACAATTAATTTAATGCAGGTGAGCATGGAACTGACATAGGTCATTTTGGGCTATTTTACCTAAATTTAATTTTTCAGTTCATCACGTCTCCTGTCGAAAGCTGATTAATGATGTTTGTGATTGACTGTTACACCTTTTTTTTTTTTTTTTTTTTTTAAATAGTCATGAATAGAATGCCCCCAAAAACCATAATATTAACAAAACCTCCTTCCACAACCTCTGACAAAGGTTAATAAAGTTTTTTCTATGTTTTTCAGTCTTGGATTTTGTTATTTTCTCTGCTATGCACATGCACACACACACACATACATATAAATATACACACATACACCTACAGGCATTTAGGTACACACACACAGGTATATGTGCATCTATATATAAAAATATGTATTTTTAAAATTTTTTTTTTTATTTTCTTCCTCAACTCCCGACATTAAATTATGACTACCAAGGTAGAATATTATTAAAGTTATATTTTGAGGGAAGTTTAAAGATGGCTTTTCCATATGAACACTTTGACTACAGTTTGCAGGTTAAGAGGGTAAATAGGACTCCTGGACTGGTACAGAAACCACAGAGCACTTTATCAAAAAGCACTGTTGCAGCAATGCCATTGACACCAGATGGCTGTTCTATATCTGCAGGATGGTCAAATGCTTCTGATGAGTGTCTACAGCTGATGAGGTTGGTTTTCCTCTTGGCAGTCTGGTAATGAAATCAGTAGGGTGTTTGTTTTTTTCTTTTTTTTTTCCTTTATTTTTTCTTTCTTTTCAGTAAAACCTCTGTTCCTTTGCAATGGTGAACCTGGTACTATTAACTAAATGTCATGAGAGTATTCCTGTTTTAAATGGAGATTAGGGGCAGCTTCAAAACTGGGATACATGGCCAGCTCTAGGAAAATCTTTGGCTTGCACATATTCTATGATTTTAAAGAAATTTTATATTTTGTATTCTGTATTAACTGTTTTCCAATAGTCACTGGCACTTTCAAAAGTGAACTGTCATTTAAGGAGTACTTCATACTTAAAAATGTCACCTAGTCTCTTCTAGGTATTAGAATTACTTATTAAATTATAAAAATCTCCTCTGTTGTGAACTCAGAAGACGTTCAGATGAATAGACAATATTGGACTTGAATTATAAGTGAAAAATCTCAAAACATCAGACTTAACAGATGATGGAACTCAGAGCTATAATAGTTAATGTTTGTGGCTCAGGTGCCTCTTTATAATGACATTATGTTAACTTTGAAAAAGACTTCCCAGCAATCTAATAGAAAAATTATAGCAAATAATTATCAGCTGTTAGCTCAGTCTCTTTTTTATTTAGAGGGTGTAAGAGATGGAAGTACTTGAATTACATGGTTATTTATGCAAGGACATCTTTGTCAAAAATAATTTTTCAGTAAAGAAACAACAATTTTGTGATGATTAAATAACCCATGAATAAAATTATGCCTTCATAACATGGAATGACTGGTCTGCCTTCAAGAGTTACCAACATCTTTTCATGAACCTGTGAGCTGTTTGTCTGCACGTCTGAACATAAGAAGTTCTACTTATGGATGAGCCAAAGGACAACTTTACCTCCCTGAGAACGCAATGGAAGGAGTTGCTGATGTCACAAACACAGCCACAAACCTATGGGAGTCTACATAAATCCATGGGCCTAAGTTGTGCAGAAAAGGCCTCCATTCCAACAAAAACAGAGATGTTCATCCTTCATGGTTTCAGCATTGTCACCACCATTTCTTTGCCAGTTGTTTTTTTTATGCTCTCAATTGATTTCTTAATGGTGTCTCCTGGAAAATACAATTTCATAATAAATGAAAAAAATTATTTCAGAGTTTGAAATACCCAATCAGTTTTGAGCAGGCAAAGTTGATATGCAGCAATGAAGTTGCTGTTTTCTGGTAAAATTTTTCATTTCAAGAAGGAAAAAAGGTTTTCCTCCGACGTTTATCCTAAATAGATTTTTGGCTTCTTAAAAAAATTATCAATTTTTTAAGCAGCTAAAAATTAAGCAGAATGGCAATAGTATCTCATGTAGTGTACATACATATGTATATATGTATCTGTATATATATGTATATATTACCTTCTTACTGTTTATATGTAAAAGTCAGATACATAATTCTACTTTATCAAAAGGTAATTATTTGGGATTCTTACTGAGATTTTGGAAGTCCTGTGCATTTTGGTTTTTTAGATTTCTTTGTGATTCAGAAGAGAGAAAAGAAAAAGTTTTTACAATATTAGAGCTGCATGGGGATTATTTGTATCTTTAAATGCTCTTCCTTTCACTGGGCCTCACCTGCACACCAGTGTTCATGATGGCCCTGCAGGAGCCTGGCAGAAGAGAAGTGACCTGGACAGAGGGCAGGACGTTCTCGAGCTCCTGGTTCTGCTGCAGCCTGACTTTGGAGGGTGAGTCCCAGTTCTCCTGCAAGAATTTGCATTTCTGATTTGGCTGAAGGGTTTAAACCAGGCTGTGGCCTCCAGCAACTAAAAAGACATGAGTGGTGCTCAAATTGAGTAGAAAACAGACATCACCTGTCTCCAGAGCCATGTGACAGCACACACTGTGCCTTTGGAGTCTGTGGATGTGACAGGAAAAACAGGGCTGGGTTGAGGCTTTGGCCATTGAGCTGGGGAAGCTGCTGTACTCAGAAGTATTTCATTTTGTATTATACACATAATATGTGTATTTTCTTGAGACAGGCTGGTTGCATGAGCCACAACAAACTCAGGTGTCACCCGCCAGCTGTAACCATTCACATCACACAGTGTGGCAAGCTGCACTTTGAAGGCAGCAAGGCTCATGTTCGTGACAGGAAATTGTCACAGATGTAATTACTCAAACAATATTGTTAAATTCCACTGCAATGTGTATTGCCACCCATCGGTTACAACAGTCACTGTACAGATACAATCTGTTCCCTGATAAAACACAGAGGTTCGTAATGCACTCTACACTGAGCTCACAGAGAAAACCCTGCCTGGTACTCAAAGCCCTTTATCCTCTCCAGTTGTTATTACCTGTAGCTTGTGGTACCTGGGAATCGTTATTCTCATATTGTATGTTCTGAAAGAGCAGAAGCCATTCAGGAAGCTGAATTGGTAAAATGAAATCTAGCAATCTGGATGGGGTTGTACTGGCCAGGTTCTTACTACTCACAAGAGGCTTAAAGACAACTTCTGAGCTGGATCACAGAGTAATTCAGTTAAAAGGGACAGCTGAGGGACATCTACCCCCAATTCTCCCGTTCCCATAAATGGTTTGGGTTGGAAGGAAATCGAAAAATCAACTCTTTCCAATCCCCTTGCCATGGGCAGGGATGCCTTCCACTATCCCAGGTTGCTCCAAGCCCCATCCAACCTGGCCTTGCACACTGCCAGGGATGGGGCAGCCACAGCTGCTCTGGGCAATCTGTGCCAGGGCCTCATCACCCTCAGAGGGAACAATTTCTTCCCAGCATCTAATCTCAATCTCTCCTCTTTTAGTTTAATACTGTTCCCCCTCTTCCTATCACTAAGTGCCCCTGTAAAAAGTTTCTCAACCCTGTTTCATGGGGTTAGTCTTTCCCAGATACAGGACTCTGGGAGAGTCCAGTTTCTGCCAGCCAATTTTTCCAGGCCACATAAGTCCCTCTGAATAAGAACTTTTCCTTCTAATATGTCAACCTCCCAGTCCATCTTGGCCATTTACAAACCTGCTGAGAAGGCACCCCATCCCCTTTTTCAGGCTGTTAATAAAGAGCTTGTACAGTGTTGTGTCCAGTAGCAATCCCTGACACTGGGCACTGGCTACAGGATGGACTTTATATCTCTGTCCACCACCCTGAAACCCAGGAACTATTGTTAATTTTCTACAATCCAGCTAATTTTCCACACTCATCGCATCACAGAATGTTTATTCAGTTTCTAAACTGGCAATTTGGTTATGGTATATTCCGTCAAACTGTCAAAATCTTTGCTCGAGTCAAGGTGTGTAACACCCACTGCTCTCTCCCTGTCTCCAGAGCCATGACTCAGATCTTAAACACAAAATACCACGTTAGTTGTGCAGAGTGGGAAATTGAAGCACAGATAACTGAATATCCCACTGGTTCCCAGCGTAGCAGTAAAGGATATTAAGAAGGTAGATAGAGTTTCTTCAAGGGCTTTGGAAGGTTTGTGACTTTTGTAAAGGTAAGGAACGTTTTCTGCATCTTGGTAAAAGGAGGTGCAGCACAGCTGCTGGTTTATAGAGGGCTGGATCCCAACTGCATACACCAATCTGTCTCTGTGTGTGACATTTCATTTTAATTACCCTGGGTTTACTTTCTCTATAGGCATCCCTTCCATTATTCAAAATCAGCCCTCCGTGTGTCACCCTGCTGGTATGGATGAAGAACCCCAACCAGAAACATTGCCCTAATTCAACTAGATCAGGGGCACACCATATTTTCCAGTTAAACAAAGGCAACTCAATATTTAGATCATCTTTCTTGTTCCAGCTGCTGCCCCTTGCGTGGTGTGTAAATTAAGAGCTCTTGTGCTAACCATTGATTTTTCTTCCCAGGATCCCAAGGGGACACATCCTGCTAGGTTTATTCTTGAGGAAGCCCATTCCACTGCTGCACAAAGCTGGCATTGTCAGGAAGATTTAACTCCCCATGATAAAACATCTTTCATTGTGAATTCTACTCATCATAAGGAGCTTACAAATCCTAAATCACAGTGGGGCCACCCCTTCTTTTGCTCTCACTACACCATCATAACTCTTCCACCTTAACTATCAGAGGAATTCAGTCTATGTCTCTTATCAGGCCTGGGTCAAAGGTGAATATCTGAGCTTCTTGGTCACAGTGACACCAAGGGCTGTGAAATATGGTAATAATGATCTTTCAGGAATCTCTGAGGCCATCTGTAAATGCAAGCAGGTCTGTGCGACTCTGCTTTTTGTCTTCCACTGCAGATGTGATGCTACCTTAAAAGAGGAGGTTAAAAATCCCCCCTGAAAGCAGCTTCTATGTTTGGGGTGGTGAGGGAGAGAGGGTTGGGTTGTAGCCATCAATGGTACGGGAGAACAGCTAGGAGAGGGAGTTTGTGGAACTATCTCTGGTCTGTGAGCTCAGCAATGCAGATCACCAGTGTAAATAGACACTGATAACTCCTAGAGTCATTCAGTAACCTTTCAGCAGTTCTTCTTAAAATAGAGTTCTTTGTTCTTGGGAAAGAACAAAATGAAACAAGAGTCCCATCCATGAGCTAAAATCTTCTAATTATCAATTACCCCTCCTTGAGATAAGGATTTTTTTCCCCCTTGCTGGAGCCCTGACTTCCAGTCTGGTCCCTACTAGTTTTCTTTAGATAAGAAAAAGGGAAGGTGGGATATAGAATCCTAGAATCATTTAGGTTTAAAAAACCACTTCAAGACCATCGAGTTCAAGAGTTAACCTGCGTAAAATATTTTTCAGTCTTTTTGGAGCGTGAACAGGCTTGGGGTGTGGAACATCCAGGCAAATGACAAAAGGGAATAGAGGAGATTCCCTCAGCCAGTGTCAGGCAGCAGGGGAAGAGTGGAGGAGCTGTCGAACAAAGTGCTCTTTATCCTGCAGAGCACGGGGAGCTGTGTGTGTGCAGGGTGATTAGAGCAGAAAGGCCAGCCACTGCTGATGTGTCCTGAACCTGTAATAATCAAAACAGAAATAAAAAACCACTGTGAGATGGAGCATGATTTCCTGCATCTGGGCACGCAGAAAGAGCAGGGAGGCTCACTCACCTCTTGCTGCAGAGATTAGAAGGCACAAAAGAGACTTTTCCTCTGTGCATTTAGGTGATGGGCAGAATCTAAGCAGACTCTTGCTGCCGTCAGCCCCATTGAAGCAAACGAAGGTCACTCCCACAGAGACCTGTTGCATTTCCCTAACCCTTAAAGGAATTAAAACAAAAATGTGCTTCTCTGTAATGCAGCAAATGTTTTGTAATACTGTAAGGCTAAATTTAGCATTCATTCAGCAACAGATTGCAGTCCCATCATCACAGAATACCCTGAGCTGAGAGGGACACACAAGGATCACACCCTGTGCCTGAGAGACTTGTCCAAACACTTCTTGAGCTCTGCGAGCCTTGGTGCTGTGACCATTCCCTGGGGAACCGGTCCCAGTGCCTGACCACCCTCTGGCTGAAGAACTTTTACATAATATCCAACCTAAACCTCCCCTGCCACAGCTTCAGACCATTCCCTTGGGTCCTGTCACTGGTCACCAGAGACAAGAGAGGAAGCTGCAGACCACAGTGAGGTCTCCCCTCAGCCATATTCTGCTCCAAGCCCTTTTGGCCTCACGTCTGTTCTCCTTGCCCCTCACACTCCCTCTCTTGGGTCATATCCGACTCCTACTCCACAGTGTGCTTAACAGCCAGAAACCTGGTCGCTTAATTACTGTGGTAAAGATTTGCAACCTGTCTGGTGCTGCCAGGAAGTAAGGCACAGCCTTTGCAAGTGTGGAGGGATCAATCAGGCTCAAGTCAAAACAGAGTGTTTCCAGCTAATTCTGAGGGTCGGCGATGACAAGCACCACTGAGCATAGATGTTTGGCTGTCAAGTGTGCAATACATTTGGGAACTCACCCCATGGGGAGGGTAAAGGGATTTTTCTATTTTACTTTTATCTTTTGTACTCAACTTATTTGATCACACACACCAAGGAAAAGAAAAGGGGGGTGGGGGGTGAGGGGGTGGGGGGAAGCTGTCCATGAAGAATTTTCAAGTCTGCTTTCAATCAGACTGATATATCTTTTCCCAAGGTTGGTGTTCCCACCACTCTCTGGTTCTGCTTCCTCCTCCCCTTTTCTGAGCTCTGCCATGGAGTTTTTTTTTTAAGGATTGTGACAAGAGACTTTGCAGCCTTCAGATTTTTGATGTCTTAAAGTGCAATTTGATATATGAGAAATATGAGGACTAGAGTAAAATAAAGGTCTCAGGCCTGGCTGCTTTCATAGTATCTTTTGACTGCATAGTAATTCTGTCAGTGTTATTAAATAATATTGTAATAGTAACAAAGAATAATAGCCAAATGTTAGAGATTTGGTATGCTATGTAGAAAAAAAATAGATTCTGCGTTAATTGAATAGTCAGGAAAATGTGAGAATGAATCCAAGTTTTCATTTACAGTTCTGACAGAACCAGAAAACAACAGATTTTAAGACCAGAAATAGACCTTAAACTATCTGCTTTTTCAACCTCCTATGTAACAAAGCTATGTATCATCCAACTTTTTCAAAGTAGAAATAGTAGTTTAATTTCCTTTTTCTCCTTGTTATGTTTTTAAAAATGGGGGAGGAAAGCAAAGGTGTGAAAAAAATTGGTGCAATTTTCTCACTCAGTTGGCATTTACAGGTACAAAACTTGTGTTTTTGAACCACACTTGTGTATATCTAACCACCAGAAACAGGGCAACAGTCTGATCCTTATTATGCATCACAGAAGGTTACAGAAGAGAAGATCTGGTATGTGGAATAGGTAGGAGGTCACTTCTTGCTCATGGTGAGAACTTGTGGAGTGGCTCCCATTTGTTTTTGCACATCACATCAAAGAAAATCTCAAGTCCTGCCTCTTTGTTCACCCTTCTTGCAGAGCAGAGGCTTTGTGGATGCTTGTTTCAAATACTTCAGGTGGATGACCCAAACCCTCTTGTGTAAAGAGCAACTGAAATGATTTGTAGTTGGTGACCCAGATGTAAGTGTCCCCCAGGTACTCCATATGAGAATTTCTATATACAAGTATTATTTTTTTCCTTATGCTAATAATACTGACAATTTTATGAGAGTGAGAGAGAAATGTTCTTACACTGACTGTAACACTGGTCTGATTGGATTTACCTAAATCTTGGGGGATGTTCTGAATGAAACAAGAAGTTCCCTGGATATTGAAGGAGTTATTGCAAAGGCAGTGAATATTTTTTGCATTTAAGTAGGTTGTACAACCATCTGAGTAACTACTGCTGCATCTTTTTTCCAGTCATGAGTAAGGGCAAAGTGATCTTGAACTGAAATGAGAAATAAAAAATTATTATTTCCCTATAAATTGCTGTGTAGAATATTTCACACATAGAGAAATACATTTAGTCAGAGTGATGATAAAGGAAAGAAATGAAGTATCATTTTTAAACTTGAAAAGTATTAATTTGTGCTTTAGGAAGCTGTTTTCATACTTCAATGGAGGCAAAAAGGGGGTCTTTTTGAGCTTCTTAAGCTAATTAATAAATCCAATGAAAAATTATGTGTCATCAACTGTAATCCTTTCTACAGTATGTGTCTTGTGAAAAACAAAACTATCAAGTGTATACGATTAATGGTAGACAGGAATCACAGGATAATACAATTTTGGAGGAACCTCTGGAAGTCAAATCTTCAGCTCAAAGGAAGACTTGATCAGATCAGGTAAACCAAGTCCCTAGTGAAACAATGAATAAAACACTGAGGTTTTTTCTCTTGTATTACCTTAATCTGCACATTATTCCCATGCTTGAATCTTCCACCACTTGCTATCATTGAGGTTTGTTAGGTGTCATTGTGACAGACCCTGCTAACATGTTTCTCCTCTTTCTTAGAGGCTCTCTTCATGTACTAAATGGCCACAATAAAATCTTCCTCATTATGGACTGTATAAACCTACACTGGTTTCTCCTATACTAAGGAGAAAATGAGACCATGGTAAATGCAGATGCTTAAAATTAAGTGATTTATTCCATTTTCAGTGCCTAAATTTGATCAGATATTTTTCAGCCTGTACATCTTGAACATTGTCGAGGTCTGGGCAAAATTTTCTTATGGATTGACTCAGACAAATATCTTTCAAGGAGCCGAGTGCGACCTTTGCAACCAAGCTAGAGATCTTACTAAAAATGCTTGATAGCCCTAATTAGAAAGATGCTATTTGAACTGAATAACTTGTTCAGGCACATGTTTTAATGTTGATGTTAGAGAAATGAACCTATTACATATTGAACTAATTACCAAGTAAATAACTGGGAAGTCCTTACAGAAAACTCAAAATGTGGCTGAGGTGGGAAACTCTTACAGTTATCATAATTTATTCATTTTCCATCCCTTATAAATTACAGTTTCTTTCACTAACTCGAACATTCAGATACAAATTGATTAATTATACACCAAATTAGTTTTTTATTCTGGTTCTCAAGACATATAAAGAGCTCTAGAGAACCTTATGTTTACTCCTTTCCTTGTCTTGTTTTCAAGAGTGACCAAGAAGATACTATTTCAAAGACAGGAGAACATGGTACCTGCATTCAGTAGTTCTGGCAGCAGTAGCCTTGAGGACTATTTCCTCCTCAACTCAAAGTATTTAAAAAATTAGTTTTAGTCTTGAGGCAGGAAAGATTGTTTTAGTATGGTAATAGGGAGAATTGCGCATGATTTCCTTCTGAGAATGCTGGTTTTGAATTTAAGGCGGAAAAAAAAAAGAATTTCAGGTCAAAACAAAAGGAGATAAAGAATACATTAATAAACCAAAGCTATGCGATTCTGGCTCTCAAACCTGCTCAAAAACTGAAGTCACTTTAAACAGAGTATCATAGGATGCCATTAAATTTCACTTCCTGTTGAAAGAAAACAGAAGTCGAAGCTGAGACATTTTAAAATAAGATCTTTAACTGTATTTTCATTCCATAAAAGTTAATTTTCTCAGCAGTTGTTTTCTCTTGAGCTCACTGGGCTTTATTTATGACTGCAGAATTGCCTATGATAACGAAAACCACACCCAGATCAGAACAAAATTGTTGCTTAAGAGAAGATGTTCAAGATGTTTAGTAATTTCTTAAGAATCTGGGTGACTTTTGTATGAACAGGTAGGCATCTGTTAGAGTGGAATTTCACTGAGCAGCTTAATTAGCTCGTCATGCTATTTAATGTTATGTTAAATGACTTACCAGAAGTTATTAATTAAAGTATTAAAATCTCATTATTTGTTAGTAATGGGGCACATGGGAAGAGGGAAAAGAATAGGACTTTATTATTAACACATTTCAGGGAACACTGAGTAAATTGGATAAACAGAGGAAATATACATCTGGCTGTTTCCATTTGTTGTGTAAAAGATCTGATAGTTTATACTTGTTACAGACATCCTATAAATACTCATTCAAGTCCAAATACTTTGAACTACTAGCACTGTTGGTTGGTGGTTTAAATAAACCTTTCCATAACCAACCTTAGGAAATCAGGGCTTCCTCAAAGGGAGTTCTTGGCTCCTCAGTGAACATCTGTCTGCCACAAATTAAACCCATGGTGAGAATAATGTTTCAATTTGGCTTGTTTTTTTAATAGTAGAGATTTCCTTGTTACTGGACTGATTAAATGCTGCGTGTCATGGTGACAGAAGGAGATCACCCTCATTATCTTCCCTGTCTACCACTTCCTCTGTCACATCTTCATGGTATGAAGACTTTTCACTCTTCCATCAATGTCTTCAGAATCCCATAGCTCTCCAGGAGGTGAGCCTGTGTTTGGAGACCAGAGTTGCAATTCCTCTTACCTGTCTTGAGGTCTCTATGGTGCATGTGTGTCTGAGCCAGGATTCTGGGACCAATATGAAATTGAGGGTGTGATTCACCTCATCAGGAATTACACCTAAATGTGGTCAGAGAAATTTTCCCCTGAGCGCTATTGCTGATACTCCTGGATTTCATTCACCTGTAGTGGGAACCCAGGTAGATGTTACAGGTAGATATTGATACCACAGACATCGTGGTGTAGGAATCTCACCACAGCTTTTATTTGCCTGTGTTTTCCTGTGATGTGTACAGTGATCAATGTAAATGCGATGTAAATCTGGGTTCATTCAGAGTGCACGGGAATAGCTCTGTCTGTCAGTGATGAAGGCTTGAATTTCTCTGTCCAGTTTGCATTCTCGAATAAAGAGCTGGTGCAAAGGAAGAAAATATCCGTGTTGCATAATTCTGTAGCTTGTATATAAAAACAAACAAAACCAAAAACCCACAAAAACAAACTAGAGAGTCTAACTGTATTCCTTTTAGCATTCAGTCAATTTTCTTCAGATGACTTTTTTATTGTGATCTTCTCTTTTATGAGTGGTGTCTCATTTAAAGTTCTGTTGAAGGATGTAGGTCAGAAATCATCACCTTACTGCTCTCAAAAGTCAAAAGCAGTTCTGGTTGTGTAAAGTAGAGTGCCTGTGGGGCCAGTAAAGGGTTTAGAACTTCCATCTGGGTTTGTAAGGCATGTGAAAGAGACAGGAGGAGACAGAATACCTCAGAACTCTGATGGTACCCACTGTTTTAATGAAATTAATAAGGACATCTCCAATGGATTCCATAGTTTCTACATGTGCCACAGAAAATCTCAACAGATATTCTCAGACTTAAGCTGAAGCTCACAGCAGGTCTCAAAGTGACCTTGAAAATTTTTCCTAATGAACAGCAATCATAAAACATTAATCACATGAATCACCATGGATTTTGGTTTTTGTCTTAAAGGAGAGAGAGATGGTTGTAAGGTGCTGTTTCAACAAGGGGGCGAAAAGGAGAATTCTGGTCCCGTTGGACATTTCCTCCCCACCACAATATTACAACAACTTTGGGGGAAAAAAATCTAACAAGAACAACAGATTGAATGCATTGAAAAATTCCATAGGGTTTATGTTTTGGGTTTACATTTTGTCTAATTATGCAGCATAGGACACGGCGGAATACTGTGCTCAGATGTGGAAATATTTCTGGTCACTGAAAAGTATTTTGGCTACTTATCCTGCCCACAATCAAAGTGTCATGTGCCAAACTGAACCTCTCATTTGGTTGTTAAATTCCAAGTATATGCATGGGGAGGGAAAAAAGTGTGCACATTAAAAGCACGGATTTTAAGTAGTTCTCTGGAAAAACATCTTCAAGTGTGTGTTAAGCACAGTTAATAATATTTCGTGTTCAGAAGGGTTGAAAAATATGAATAAAATACTAGAAAAATACCAGGGAAAAACAAACTAACAAGGAAATTAAAAATATCAGTTATTTTATAGGTTCATGGATATTTGAAATTATTCTCAGAAAGGATGTAGGAGAATAATACAGAAAGTACAATGGTGAAGACTGAATTCCATGAGGAGGTGCGAGGCTATGGTTGTAAAAGCTTCAATCTTAGACAGCCAGGGTTGTTGATGATGTCCAGAAACTCATGATTTTTTTATGGGGAAAGTACATAGGAAATAATAATTAGTGTTTTCACAGTTAAGAAATAATTATCAGAGGGCACTGGATAAAATTTTCAAGCAGAACTTTTAATGCAAATCTGAGGATGAATTACTTTGTAATGAAACGCATGGTTAAACTATTAACTCGATGCCAGAACATATTGTGGAGGTCAGACATTAATTATTAAATTTAGTCTTTGAGAAACAAGCTGGTGCTTGGAAAGTTCATGAGATGGTGGAACAGGGAGGTTATACCAAGAGCAGGGTGCTATTCTATTACCTCATTGCCCAGATCTAAGTTATTTCCCTAAGCATCTGCCATTAATTCTACTACAAGATAACAGGCTAGAAAAGCTTATGATATGAACACTTATCCTTACATTTCATATTATATTCTTATATATGTGTGTCTTTTAAATGGTTGCACGGTAATTATCATAATGGAGTGGTTAAAGTGACAAAAATGTATTTGACTGAAGAAGAGGGTCAGTAGGAACACAGAGCAAATAAAAGGGAGAACATTTCTCTCAGAAGTATTTTTCATTATTTCTATGTGTTTTAATATACACAGAGGAGACAAAATGCACCAAATGGTTGGTTTTTTACCCATCTAAAGTGAGTCCTTAAATAATTAATCTGGTTTAGAAGGTACACCACTTCTCTGGAGATATTTTGGACAAGAAGACAAACAATGTGGCTACGAAGGCCAGTGGCCCCTGGGCTGTCCCAGCCAGGGTGTGGCCACAGCCCCAGGGCAGGGCCCGTCCCCTGTGCCGGCACTGCTGAGGCACCTCCAGTGCTGGGGACAGCTCTGGGCCCCTCAGGACAAGAGAGACATGGAGGGGCTGGAGCGTGTCCAGGGCAGGGAACGGAGCTGGGAAGGGGCTGGAGCCCCAGGAGAGGCTGAGGGAGCTGGGAAAGGGGCTGAGGCTGGAGCACAGGAGGCTCAGGGGGGACCTTGTGGCTCTGCACAAGCCCCTGACAGGAGGGGGCAGCCGGGGGGGTCGGGCTGTGCTGGCAGGGAACAGGGACAGGAGGAGAGGGAACGGCCTCAGGCTGGGCCAGGGGAGGCTCAGGTTGGATATTGGGGAAAAATTCCTTCATGAAAAGGGTTATTAATCCTAGGAACAGGCTGTCCAGGGCAGTGTTGGAGTCCCCATCCCTGAAGGGATGTAGAAGCTGTGTGGATGTGGCACCTGGGGACTTGGGTCAGTGGTGGCCTTGGCAGTGCTGGGGGAATGGTCAGACTCAGCAATTTTGGAGGGCTTTGCCAACTTAAATGATTCTGTGACTCTTTGATTAAAAATGTCCACCCTCTCTCAGTAGTTCTCAATCTCAAATAATTCTGTTAGTAATTCTATTGAGTACCCAGATTCTAACTATAGATTTTAGGGAGCCTGGCCTTCCCTCATAAGTCAAGAAACACAGAGGAGATTTGAACATTTAAACATCTGGCCTTCTCTGGTCAGTTTGTGTCATACTTTTGATGCAGCTGTTAAAAATATTTTACCACCTTTATCATTTGTATTTACTAATGTAACTGTTTTTCTTCTCTTTGTCATTCAAGCACAGACAAGAACAGCGTTTTAGTGCAAGCAGAGCAGAAAAGGACAAAAAATATTTCAGAGAGATGGGTTTAGTGACAAAATGCACCTTTGGCACAGGAAATGGTGTATTCTATGATTATTCAAAGCCTAAAGGAGTGTGTACTACTACTACTACTACTACTACTACTACTACTACTACTACTACTACTACTACTACTAATGTATTGAAGAATATTTGGTGGGGTGCTTGAAGAAATATCAATTTCCACTATATCCAGAAGGGAAAAGACAGGACTCAGAGAAGGCAGCTATAAAAAGGCAAGAATTATGAACTTAAAAAGTAGTCAGAATTAATGACCATGACAAAAACATTTCAGAAACAGTATCTTCTTCTTCTTCTTCTTCTTTCTTCTTCTTCTTCTTCTTTCTTCTTTCTTCTTTCTTCTTTCTTCTTTCTTCTTTCTTCTTTCTTCTTTCTTCTTTCTTCTTCTTCTTCTTTCTTCTTCTTCTTTCTTCTTCTTCTTTCTTCTTCTTCTTCTTCTTCTTCTTCTTCTTCTTCTTCTTCTTTCTTCTTCTTCTTTCTTCTTCTTCTTTCTTCTTTCTTCTTTCTTCTTTCTTCTTTCTTCTTTCTTCTTTCTTCTTTCTTCTTTCTTCTTTCTTCTTTCTTCTTTCTTCTTTCTTCTTTCTTCTTTCTTCTTTCTTCTTCTTATCTTACAGTTTTTACAAAGCCTTATAAGCAAAGAATTCTTTTATTTTTAAATATGCACCTAGGTAAACACTGAATTAAAGATGTCAGGATTATACTGTTGCTGATCTTTGTGCAGGATGGGAAGACATGAAAGGAATTAAGTTTTGCATATGTGCACATTCTGCACATTTGATAAGTAATACTATTTTACAACTAATCAATACATTTCATCCTCAAGTTTCTCAAAGAACTTCCCACAGTAACTACGTGTGGGTGTGCATGTTTGTTTGGAAATCCTGCCATGTGTCCACATGTCTCCCTGTACACTACTGAGAGGGCACAAAACATTTTGCCCAAACCCTGAGCAAATGCTGTGGGTACGTAACGGATCTGAGTAACAGACACGTGGAGACCTTGCCTAAAAGATATGGAGGCTGTTACTGCCCATGACTTTTGAACCCACTGGGTGCCAAGATTGCCACCCTCCTAGCATAAATGGCAGAACAGGGAGTGTCCCGACAGCTCAGTGAGCCAAAAAAGTTAGAACAAAACAAATCATATTCTGTCAATGTCCCCAGTAAGAGATCAATGACACATGTGCACACACACACTTGTGTGTACAGAGAAGGAAGAAGCACTGAATCTTCTCCTCTTTCAGTATAAAGGCTCCCAACCATCCCACTGACCTGACTGCCAGGAGCAGAGTTTTGCATCTTGCCTTTTCTGTTCTCTTCTGGACTTCACTAAGAATCATAGAATCCCCAAACAGTTTGGCTTGGAAGGGATCTTAAATATTGTCTTGTGAGCACTGTGCACCTCACTTACACCAGTTTCACTGCTGGCATCTCTTCCTTCTCTGTCGCTCCAACCACCCCCGCTCTTAGAGGTCTTTGGATTTGAGATTGTTTCCTTAGATATTTAACCAGCACTTTTTGTGACTCCAGTTATTTACTCTTGTTTTAAATACTATATTAAAACATCGCAGTCAATACTGCAACGAATACTGAATACACTGGACTCAGTAAAAAATTAGCCTTCCATGTGAATTACTCTGATATCTTGTGCAAGTTTTAAATTATAAGTCTTCATACTTTGTGCCTTGGGGTGACTTTATGATGTTGTATCCCATATTGCTGTTCTAAGCCCAGAAATTAATTTTGTGCCTTTCTATGCCTTTAAACTGAGCCTGAGAGGGGGGAGAGAAAAGTGTACTTTTTCAAAGCAGTTTGCAGTTTTTTTCATGTTCCAAGGACACAGATAAACCTCTCTTGCCTCTAGCAGCAGCGGCTGGAGAGGGAGGAAGCAGCTTGCTTTCCAGCCAGTTTTCGGCTTTCTTTTTCTCCAGAGAGAGATGGAGAGTTGAACTTTTGTTTTACTGGGACTTTGTTTCTTCCCTTTTTCTCTGCTGGACGGTTTCAACACCACAATACATTGGGAGGACTTTCCACCGAGGCCTTGGCCCTGGAGGTGGGCACATCACCCCGTCCCGGCTCCAAGGAGGAGGGGAGAGGCTACCTACAGAAGGATTCTGAAATTTTCTCAGGTTTTCTCTCTACAGTGAGGGGTTCTATTATTTAGCATTATTATCTTTTTTCTGTGTGTTTGTTAAATAAATAGTTTTATCTCTTTCACTTTCCTTCGAGGAAAATTCATTTTTTTCCCGAACCTAGTGGTTGTAACCTGCCTTCTCTCAGAGGATATATTTCCAAATTGGCCCAAACCAGCACACTTTGTTTTCTTTTTTTTTTCTTTTGTTTTAATTCAACTCACTAAACTGCCAATTGCTCTGTTTTATGCAGGGATTTGGAAGATGTGACATTTTTTTTCGGAACTGGGAAAATTTGGTTTCCTGCACTGAGCTGCGATTTATGTCTTCTACGTGTACATGTCTGTGTTCAAATAGAGAATAGCAGGAGTCCACAAGATCAGCCCTCCACTCATTTTCAAGGAGCTTTATGACATTCTTGCTGCAGGTTCTTCTTTCTGGCTTAGCTGACAGGAGGATAAGGAGCAGCACGAGGCAGCCTCACTGGTCACATACTCACTGCTTGTGTGCCTGCATTCAGAGACAACTTTATTGACCATATATAATGGGTATTATCAAACCCAGGTGGTTCCTAGGGGAATATATCTGTGCCCCAGGAGGAGATTCTCCACTGTCTCTTCATTCACAGGTGGTTGTTCTCACACAGATGCTGCTGCCAACTCTCTGCTGGAAGAAGAGCCACAAAAGTTACTTAGTTCCCCTCAAAACTGGATCATATGACAAAACCTGTGCAGAAACAGGCCTATAAACAATGTGCAATTCTAAGCAGCCATCCAGAAAAAGTAATTAAAGAGGACATCTAAATCACAATAAAGTGCATGGAATTTTAAATAGCCTGTCTAAATATGTTCCTGCCCTCGAGCTAAGTCATTTACAATCACTTGTTGATTCTTTTAACTACACATTAAAACCTATCTCTTCTACTTTCACACAAACACAGAGATCAAATCAATTCTCCCTAAACTCTTTTGGTTTAAACTTTTTGACGGGACCAGTCTGCAAATAACCAAGCCGCAGCTTGGCTTTGCATCCCACCAGCTCTATTGCCTGGCACAGGTTCTTCAGGGTCCATAGGGATGAAGGGTAATAATTTGCTGCTCTTAAAGAGCGGTCTCTCAAACAGTGTCTAAGTCCTCCAAGCTCTGCCTCCCATCCACTACCTGACCATACAGATTACATGCAGATAACCTGTGGACTTAGTAATTCAGGCAGCCAGTGGTGTATGGAACATTTTTGGTGTGCATGGGAACTGCCTGCTGGTGCTCTTCTGTTCTCAAAACAGTTGAGTTTTACCTTGAGAACTGCCACAGTGACATGCACAGGGCAGCTGGACTATCAGCACGGTTATGTTCAAACAATAAATTTCCCTCTCATTTAGCAATGCGACACTGTCACACAGCCTCATAGAATCATAGAATAACTGGGGTTAGAAAAGCACTTCTAAGATCATCAAGTCCAACCATTAACCCAGCACTGCCAAGGTCTCCACTAACACAAGTGACACATCCACACCGCTTTTAAATCCTTCCAGGGATGGGGATTCCAGCACTTAGCCAGGCTTCCTGTTCCAATGATTGACAGACCTTTCAATGAAAAACTTCTCCCTAATATCTGATCTAAACCTCCCCTGGCCCAGCCTGAGGCCGTTCCCTCTCCTCCTGTCCCTGTTCCCTGGGAGCAGAGCCCGACCCCCCCGGCTGCCCCCTCCTGTCAGGGACTTGTGCAGAGCCACAAGGTCCCCCCTGAGCCTCCTTTGCTCCAGCCTGAGCCCCTTTCCAGCTCCCTCAGCTGCTCCTCACCAGAGTTGTGCTCCAGACCCACTCAGCAGGAGTTAACTGATGTGTGAGATTGAGTGACCGTGGTTACAAAGCAGTAAGTCAGAAAACTTGTGTGGGCAGCTGTTGCTCCTAAGGTGTCCAAGAAGAAAAGTGTTTGCTAATTCCTCTCCTTTATGCACTTGTCCTTGCTTTGCTTTTATTTACAATTTTGGCTGAGCTGTTTTTCTGGCACCTTTAATTTTGCATTGATTGGCTCTATGCTTCATACCCACACATTGACACCCTTTTAACCTAGTGATGTTTTCCCAGCTTTGGCCACTTAGGGGTTAAGCTGGGATGTTTCGATCAGCCAGTAATTGCCTCAAAGCCTCCTCCAAATTTTGCAGACATGGAACTGATATTTTTACTGTCAACACTTGAGTCTTGGCTGGTCATAATCCACAGGAATGCACCTGGATGCAATTGTGCTTGGATAACTAAACCCGAGCGATGTGTTTCACTTAGTGGGGACTCCTCTGGCTTCGTTGTAAAGATTAGAGAGTGATTCAGCATTCATGAGAAAATGTGGCAAAAAAAAAGGTTAGCTGAACAGTGCTAGAAGTGGAGCCATATTGGGAGCAATTGAAGGAGGAAATGGTCTGGATTTATTGTCTGCATTAAAGATATTGTGGGTCCCATGGATACCAGGAGTGTCATGGAGATGCAGCTAATAGGATTTTTATTGGATTATTGTCCGGCTGCTGCACCTGCTTCTGAAGGGGACAATGCAGTGGGTTTTCTGGCACAGTCCTTGAACAAGGGATCAGAAAGGAGCTATGGGAACTGGAAGCTCCAATATAAATTTTTAAGGAAACTTTTACAGTACCCTCAAAGCCATTTCCAGGAAGGCAGCTCCTTCTCTCTCTTTACAAAATGTTCAAGTATAGAAAATATATTTCTGGAGTGAGTAAAAACACCAAGGACCTAGCTTACACACTTTTACTCTGCAGTCCAGAGGTAGGTTATTTTTTATTTGAATTGACTTGAAGGAAGGTTGCTTTTAAAGTTTTTATTATTTTTAAAATAGTAATATTGATTATTGCTGAATTTTATGTGGGTTTTTTTTTTGTTTGGTTTGGGTTGGGTTTTTTTTTTTTTTTTTTTTTTTTTTTCACAGTGGTATACAATCATAGACTCATTAAGGTTGAAAAAGATGTCTAAATTCATTGAGTCCAACCACTAACTTAATCATGTCTCCACATGACACACCTACATGTTTTTTGAACGCTTCCAGGGATGTTGACTCTACCACTCTTCTGGGCAGCTTGTTCCAATGCTTGACTCCCACTTCAGTGAAGAATTTTTTCCTAATATCCAATCCAGATCTTCCCTGGCAAAACTCAAAACCATTTCTTCTCATCCTATTTGTCTCTCATTTCCCCTGTCTCCTGTGCATTTAGGTTGCAATAATTTCCTCTGTTGCCTGAATCAAAGCTTTTTTACCTGTATCTAGATTTTGCTAAAGGTTCCAGGTGCAGACCCTTTCTGGTCATTTCCACCTCTGAAGATGTCACACAGGGTTTGCCTCTATGTTTCACAAACCATTTCCCAACTCCCTGTTTTAGTTCTTTTGTTATCCAACAGAGAACTGTTCTGAGGGGGAAAAAACGGGAGTTTTCATCACCAGTTCATTTTAATTTTTAGTCCTGCTTTCTATTGAAGCTGAACATCAGAGAAAATTGGAAGCCATCTAAATTCAGGTCTCAAGCTAAACACTTCTAGCATTGATTTAAGATAGTCTTATTAGATTTTAAGTAAGTTTGGATGAATAATTTGTAACAAGTGATTTCATGAATTGCATCTCATTTCTTTGCTCATTAATTACTTAGAAAGGGGGTCAAATTGTTCCATTCAGGATCAATTTCAAAACTTTTTGGAGTAAATGGAAGGAAATAAATGCATTCTGGATTAAGATACACAAATATTTTATTGAATTTCTAAGATCCTCCAGAGAAGTAGTGCTTTAATAGCTATCTATAATACATGATATAGTTCCTATCCACATATAAAAATGCTGTGACTTTTTTTGTCTATGTTTTCTTGACAAATACAGCATCTCCCGGAAAAGTCCTACTAATGTGGTGTGAATATTTTACATTTTTTTACTTTAAAGGTATTGTTTTAGAAAGTTTTTTTGCCAGTTAATATAGGGAGAAAACTGAGATCATTAACGTGTAAAGTCAGCTACTTTAACCTGACATCTCATTTTTAATTAATATTGTCACCAAGGATTACAGTCAGTGGCTTCTAACAACTAGCAAGTGCACAGCAGGACACAGTTTCAAGCTGCACCAGGGGACATTTAGGTTGGACATTTGGAATTTCTTCACTGAAAAGATGATGAGACTTTGGAATGGGCTGCCCAGGGAGGAGGAATCACTATTCCTGGACGTGTTTAAGGAAAGCCTGGATGTGGCAGTCAGTGCTCTGGTCCAGCTGACAAAGTGTTGTTTGGTCATAGGTTGGGCTCGATGATCGCAGACGTATTTTTCAACCTAATTGTTTCTGTGATTTTCCACATACATTTTTTTCCCCTCCATCTTTTTTTTAATCTTTTCCCTCAGTGATGCTATTTATTTACCTCTATACTAGTCTCTTATTCCAGCAACTTGAATAACACTGAGGATGTTTATACCCACTTCTAGTATTATTTTATCACTTGTTTCTTCACCTGAAATTAATAATCTTTTCTTTTAAATTGAATCAGTTACTTTCTCAGCTTTATTAACATATTTACTTATTTATTTATTAGTCTTTTCAGCAGTCACACTCTACTCACTTTCCAATAACCATTCCTCCATTTCATATATTTTTTGTTCCCTTCTTTCCTTTTGCTTCATGTATTATTAAACCAGCAGTCAGCATCATATGGTACATTGTCCCTCAAGCATGGCTAATTTCTGTTTCTGGTAATAAATTCAAAGGGAAAAAATTTGATTAAGAATATATTTTCTGTTGAAAGAGGCATTATTTCAATTGCAGATTTTATTGTATCTTTGTGATCAGTTTCTCATCTCCAAGAAGTATACCACTAACAATAATACTGTGATGGAGATGTAATTTAACAATTTAAATTGATAGTGAAAAGATGTAAGAGTAAATTACATAGATAATGCAGATTCTTTGAAAATCCTGCTTGTTTTAACTTTGTTTTCTCATTAATATGTTCCTGCTAATTTAGAATAAATAATAGGAAATCTATGATGGCATGCTGCTAGAATTTCTCCTGATGGGGAGTTGGTCATTGTCATTTCCTCTGAGAAATTTGGGAATTTATATATTTTTGGGCAAATCTTTGAAGAGAACTGGTGCTCTCTCCAGATTGGGGAGTAAAAGAGCTTAACAGTACATGTGTAGACGCCTCATGACATATTCCCTCCTTGCCAGTGTGGTCCTGAGTGTGCTTTATTTTCTTCTACAGGTGAATCCCATAATATTTATTGTGTTGTTATTCATAGTGCAGGGGCCCTCATCAAAGCCCTTGGCTTTTCCCATGTCTTCTACCAGGCAACTACCAACAGTTTTGTTCCTTTCTAATGGCTAATAATAATAAAAAAAAACTTCTAAAGCTATCCCACCTACTTTATAACTTGGCTTGGCCTAATCCAAGCAGATGCACCCACTTCAAGATGTATTTCAGGAGAATACTTTTGTACTCAAATAACCATGATGGATAAAATTTAACTGAAAGACTTAAGATGAGGGATTGGCTACTTTGAAATACTGTCAAGGAGTATAAGTTATCACTTCAGTCACACACTTGCTTTGATGACACTTTTATTCATACACAGTATAGGTGTGCATTTGACACTGATGAAAACAGATTTTTTTAATTAATAAAGTGAGGGTACAATGCATGCCACCATAAGGTGGGTCGAATAATTGCCTTCTGCAGCTGCTTTGTGACTGTAAAGGTAGTCTGAAATCACTCAGGGGTCTAACTCTGACACTTTTAAAGCTAGATAAGGCATAACCTTAACATTTCCCTGCCTCGGTTCTACCACCTGGAAAACACAGAGAATCTGAAATCTGTACTCATTATCTCACTAACATGCTTAAAATATTTAAGGGGTAAGCTTGAAGATATGCTTGTAAAAGGCAGTTAAGAGCTAATTAGCCAGGCAAATAATCTGTTTCCAGTTTACCAGGGGAAAAGAGGTTGATTAGATGAACTGAAGAGGGCAAGGTACCAAAACATCCTGCAAGTAACCTGTCTGTTACTCTGGACCATGAGATTATTAGGACATGGATTGTACATTTTAAAGTGCCATCTAACTAACACAGAGCAGAGCAAACACAGAAGTTGTCTGCATTTAAATTGGAAATGCTAAAATATATCTGTAATCACTCAATTAGACAGTTCTGGGACAACTCTCAGGGTTATTTTACCCCCAAGGATGTGATTGCCAAGGTTGGGATTGATGTGGGGATATCTGAATTTCATTCCAATGATTCATGTGTACACGCTCTCTGTGTCTCCAGGCACTGTCTCAAGGTAGGTAGTAGCAGAAAAAGCTGAAAAGGTGAGGAGAGGCATATGTACCACAATCATGGAAACTTGGCTCAAATGGTTTGAAGAGAGGGGTTGCTGGTACTCCACACAGTGACCTAGATCTGATTGTGTGTGAAGTTAGTGCCTGTAAAACCTGCCAGTTTAATATCTCTAGAGAATGATTATTTTTATTTATTGGCCATTCTGTAACTTACCGCAAAAAAATCATGAGAATCCTGCCAAAGTGTCACCTCTGGTCAGGGACATAACATCATAAACTGAAAATACACTATTAGAGACACACACACTGTGAGCAATACATCACCTTGTGTTGATACAAACGAGATTAAAAGGAGAAGTTTATGTTAGGTTAAAACTTTTCCTCCCAGCTTTCTATTTTCTTAGCTGAATTTTAAAGTTTTGACCATTTCGTTTCTGTGATTCCAAATATAAATAGTAAGGCTGCTACTAGAAAGCATTGACTCATAATACTCACTAATATTGCCCCTAGGAGAATAGTAGGGCCATTAACAAGACACAGTCATCACATCTAAAGGTCCTCGATGGCATCAGCCCAAGCTTTGCAAAACAGTGTTCCTCCCACAGGGGTTGTGAGCTCATTCAGATTTCTGCCAGCTTCCAGGATCAAACCCATGTGTTCAAAGGATTTGCTTTGACAGTTGGCTGCTGGTTCCAGTGCTTCACTTCCTAGGTAAGAAAGGCCAAAAATCTCACTGCTCTCAGACATGATGAAGGATATACTTTCAGGCTCAGTATTAATAACAGAAAGAAATTCAAGGGGAAAAACCATCTTGTTTAAAAATGAGACATTTATAGAGCAGTTTATTACACCCCAGCAAGATGTCTGAGTGAGTTTTGATGTTTTTCCTCCATGATGGCAAAGGAAGCCAAGACGTCAAACTCTGGATTAGACAAAAAAGATACTGAATCCAAAGTCAGGTGAGATGAATCCTGGTCTCTAAGGAATATGTCACATAGCTACTAGGGTGGAAGCAGAAGTTTGTCCCACACATGCCCTGATCTTCTGTATTTATTCATTTTGCAAAACACTGAGTTAAGGTGTCTAGCTGCTATTTGAAACAGCAAGACAGGAGTTCTTAATGACCATCATAAGTGTGTTGTATCACATCACAGATCCAGAACTGTCTCTAGACATTAAAAAATGTCAAACAAAGTGATCTGCACAATCACTGCCCTCCCCCCAGGGACAGTAAGCTTTGTGATGAGGTTACCTCTGCTGAAGGATTCAAAAATATTCATGAACATTTCAATAAATATAGGGAAAGTATTCACAGAGCTCGGCTCAAATTTTTAAGTAGAATGTGCCACCTCTTTTGAGAACAAAAGTCGTGGATACAGCTAATGTGGGATGACTTACAGATACGCTTTGCAAAGCATCCATATTTTCTCATCACTTTATTATAGAAGAAAGTCACAACTATTCTTTTGGTTGTTTTAATTTTGCTGTCTTGAATTTGTTTCACTCCTGAATTCTAGATGTTGTGCCTGACTCACAGGCAGTATGAAAGAGACATACATAGATGACTTTTTAAGAATGAAAAACACAAACTGTCTTAGATTCGAGTAAACCTCTGAACTTTCAATCACATAATTAACTTTAAACTATTCAGCAGTTTCTCTGACATGTATCTTATTCTTTGCACATTTTTTAAAAAGTTTGTGCAATTATGTATGCTATTAAGATATTATCATGGACACAGTGTGTAGCCTTAAATGATCTCAGTGCACTCAGTGACAGTTTTTTCAAATGCTATCAAAAAGTAAAATTTACAAATTATTTTTCAACCATCTTATTCTGGTCCTAAGGGCCAAAAAAGCTCTAGTTTGCATAATGTCTGAGGAAAACAGAATTGACTGATTCAAAGAAAGAGGTCTGATAAAATTTTTGCTTATCTGAAATTGACACAAATTCTCTGAATTTGGAAAAGGTCAATTGTATATTTTTTTAAAGTAATAATATAAAATCTTGGCCTTCAAAATAAGAACAATCTTGTTAAGAATTGCTTAAACTTCAGAGCAGTATCTGTCATATAACTTATTTTACTGGAGACATCATTATTGCCACTATTGCTTCTTGAGTCACTTTTTGACAAATAGTATGAGAACAATCAAACTATTTAATTGGTTAAACATTTCATGATATAATTTTTTGGTCAAATCCTTTAAATTTTATCAATGGGTTTATTCATGGAATAGTTTAAGAGAAGCTCTATGGTGTGGTCTTATTTTTGAGCAGTAAATTAGATGGCTCAAATGAACAAAGAACTTTACTGCATTTTTTTTTTAAAGGTTGGGTTGAGTTATCCTTCTTCCTCACCTCACCATTATTTTTCATTCCATTCTGACTCTATGTTACAGGAAAGAGTAAAAACACCTGCATGTATAAAGATTCTAAAAGCTTTTCAGACTGCATATTCTCTTAGAAAACAGGATTTCCCCCCCCCCTATTTTGAAAAATCAAAAATCTCAGCTAGATCAGGCTTTTGCTCCATAGCAATGCCTTTTGCCAGACATATTAGTTTATTCTTCTACCTTGAGCTTGCATGTTCAAGAACTACCCACAGGGCTGTCTTCTTTCCCCAAATACTGATTTTGGTTCAGATTACCTCCTCTCTTTCCACCTTTAATTATGAACAGTGGATATGAGTTTAGCTCTGCAGAAATATCTTTACAGGCATGTGCACATTTACATGTGCTCGTTGCAAAATGTGCTTTGACAGCCCCCTGCTAAGGCTTTTCCCAGATTAAGGAATCATAAGCAGCTTTGGACCACTTGACCCTGCTGGTTCATCATTTATGCTGTTCAAAAACATGTATGTGGCCAATTTAAGTTTATCTAAACACTTAAGAAGAAACTCTTTGATTAAAGATCATGCTAAGTGACACTGACAGGAACCCTCTAACCAATGTGGTGTAGCTAAGTTACCATTAGATGCTGGGAAAAGTCCTCTTCATAAAGAAACCCAGAGAGAATCATGTTTGGAGCAGTTCTTTCTTAGCAGGAATTTTTCACTATCTTGAAAGGGAAAGTTAAACTACCATCAAATAATCCAGGAAGATTTCACTACAGAGTTTTGCTTGGGGTGTAATTTCCAAATATTTGAAAGGAAAGAGAAATATACTTTTATACTTTTATATAAAAAGGAATGTAGCCACACTTTTTCACTAGCAATCACACACAATGATTTATCATTTTAGTAAATGATTCCATGTAATCTTTTTGTCACATCAAACACCAATTAATTCACTGGGGGGCACTTACAAGGGTATCCATGTTGAATTGAGTTGTCTTTTAGTCCTTTTCCTAAATTGTCACATTTACTGCCTGCTGTAGAAAGAGGAAGCCACCAATTGATTTCTAATTCTGCAAACCCCAGGGTGTAAATGTGATTAGCAGTAATTGGAGAAGTTCAGCAACTGTTAATTTCTCCTCTCTTTTTTGTTTTTCCTATTTAAAATATTAACAAAATGTGTATGTAGACCAAAAACTGACTCCAATGCAGCTGAACAAATGATACATATTTAATCAGAGCTGTGGGACCCCAGTTCGATTGTCTGAAACAAATGTGACATGTGCTTCCTCTCCAAAAAAAAAAAAAAGTCAGGCAGCTAATAAACAGCATCAGTATTTTGTTGTAACGTTCACTGTCTACATGATGTCGAGTTTAATGGCATTACACTATGTAAAAAAGCCAGAAGTACACTGCTAAACTCGTCTTTTCAAGCTGGCTGTCCCTGAGGAGATTATAATGTGAGCAGTGTCTTTGTTTGTTGCATGCATAAGTGAGCACAAATTCCTAAGTTTTCAGTTGTAAAGTAAGGTGGCCAGAAGAAACATTAACCCCTGCATGACTGAGTGTCTACCTGAAAAGAAGGAGTTTCACTGGTGCATCTGGGAATTGTGGAAAATAAAATAAAAAAAAAAGTTTTGCTCTCTAACTGCATAATATCTCACTTGGATTTTCCTAGTCAAGATTCTCCCTCATCCATAGTTACAAAGGTTTGCTAATATTTTTTAGCAAGGAAATGGCTCTTATTTTTCAGTACTTGAAAGGAACCCATGTTTACCTTTATTCCCTAGCATTAAATAATTTTCTTCTCTTACTTAGACCTGGGAAGGTCACGAGCACAACAGTGTGTTGTCCTATTCAAAATGGTTTGAGTACCTCAGGCAGCCAGCTGAAAGCTGGTTAGCTTGGCATCTACAGCTCATTCTTAAAGGCTAAAGCTGACCTAGCTGTAACTATTTTAAGCAAGAATCTTAGAATCATAGAATCATAGACTGGACCAAATTGGATAGAATCATGGTTGGACTTGGTCTTTATTCAACCTTAAAAAATTCCATGATTCTATGATCCAGTCCAATCATTCCCCCAGCACTGCCAAGCCCACCACTGACCCACGTCCCCAAGTGCCACATCCACACAGATTTTAAATCCCTCCAGGGATGGGGACTCCAACACTGCCCTGGGCAGTTGTGCCAGGACTTAACCTGTCCAGTGAAGACATTTTCCTTAATATCCAACTTAAACACTTATGAGAACTAGGTGTTGAAATGCAGAAATTTCTTACAGACAAACTTTCATTTTGGGCATATCTTTCCCTCTTGGATTGACTTAGTAATATGTAATTTATTGAGTAACACCCTGTAACTTTTATGTCTGCCTGATGTGTGTTGTCTGCTCTGTTCAGTTGGGAGCTAAGGATGTTTTTTGTGATAAAGCACAGATGCCACCCTGAGCTCAGGGTGGGTGCACAGCAATATGAAGATTCAATTGACACAAGAAAGGGCACATCAAATAGACCTGCGTTGCATTGTGAGATGGAATAGATATCTCCAGACTCCAGTTCTGTGACCTCTTGCTAATTTATAAATTAAATTTGTGTTTTATTCTATATTTTCTTCATTGGAAAGAACAACCTTGACTTCTTTTGCTAACAAAAGTCAAGCTACTCTGTCTTTTTTGGTCATTTGATTGCAAACACGGTCAAAATCATCCCAAATACCATAAGGAGAAGAACTCTTCTGTCTTTCAGTATTTTTAATTGTGTTTGGCCTTGTTTGTCCATTTTCTTTTGGCGATACAACCTTGACTTTAAAACAGGCAGCTATTGCTAAAAAAATTTAATATATTTTGAAGTATATTAACCTACTATTAATATTATATACTAAACAAAAAATCATGGATTGATTTGGGTTGAAAGGGACCCTAAAAATCAACTTGGACAGGAGCACCTCCCACAAGACCAGGTTGCTGAGTGCCCCATGAAACCTGGTTTTGAACACTTTCATATTGTATAGTAATTATATAATAATACTGTATTTATCGGATAGTATCATTATATGTAAAATATGCATTTATATAGATTTTAAATTTACTTTAATGAATATATTATTTATATAGACACATATATAAAACCAGACATGGACACATATGCATTTACAAAAGCTTTCACAGAATGAATGCTGACCTTGGGTGGGACTGGTGGGACTACTGGTGGGACTTCTTTTCCTTGTCTAGCAAAATGCAATGCTTGCTGCTGTTTACTTAATGAATAATACTTCTAGGACACATTTTTAAGTGTAATACAGCAATTTTTTCCTTCTGTTTTCCCTGGTTTACATCCCAGATACACTGAGGCACCATCACTCAGAAAATCAGAAAGTGGAAACATAACCCCTTGTTTTGTTATCTGTTATGAAGCAAGATGGAGTTGTCTGAGAGTTTTGTTTCTTGTTATTTCTGTTAAAATTTTTTTGAATGGGGAGATTTTCTCTAATAACATGCTACACAAACTGTATTCTACTCATGACAAACCTGTACTTTGGCTCCAGGAGAGCATTTCAGACACTGGTGGACACTTCTTTGTGCACTGGTGTGCACAATTCCTTAGGCCCCCAAATGCTTACACCATTCCTATTTCAAAAACACATACCTCTCTCTGCTGACAACTAGGAAGTTTTAACAAGGTGAATCAAGGCTCTTGATCTGCTGCTGTTAGAGGAATAAATATGCTCTTAACCCCTCTCTGAACAATTGCTCCCTACAATTCCCTGACAGGAGGGTGCAGCCAGGTGGGGGTCGGGTTCTTTTCCTGAGTAACAAGAGACGGGACAAGAGGAAACAGCCTCAACTTCCACCATGGAAGGTTTGGATTTGACATTAGGGTAAGTTTCTTCATGGAGCAGGTTGTTCAGTCCTGGAATAGGTTTTCAGGGCAGTGGAGGAGTCACTGGAAGTGTTGAAAAAATTGGTAGATGTGACTCTTGGGGACAAGGTTTAGTGATGGGTTGGCTGTGCTGTGTTGGACTCAGTGATATTAAATGGCTTTTCCATCCTTAGTGATTCTATGACTCCATGATTCTGCAGCTACTGCAGATTTCCTCCCAGAAATAGCTTCCAGAAAAAGTGTTACCACTGACTCCAAAAGTGGAACCATGTATAGCTCCCGAGGCTGTAGGACAGTCACTGCAGTACCTCCACACATGCAGTAAAAGAGATGAGCACCTTCAAATCCCTACATCCTTGAGGGAAGCCTATGAAAAGAAGAGGTCAGACTCTGGTTTAGCTCAGATGCCTAAGTCACTTGTAGGTGTCTTTCTGTATCTGAGTTTAACCCTCCTAGGCTGCATGGATATTTGGAAGAAGACTTGGCAGTTTGGTCAATGAAGTAATTATTTGTCACATGAAAGACACTGCAAGCTCCATGGACTGAATGAACTACATCTCTGGGATGATTGACTGAGATGTGAACACCTACATTGCAGACAACTGAGGTGGGAGAGACGAAAAAGATCCCAAATTAATTTTTTGTTAAGTAGAATTCTTTGTAATGATTTTTATTTAAACTACACTCCTTTAAATAAAATGAAAAATAACAAAAAAAGAAGAACAAACACATTCTGTTTCCAAATTTCTTATTCTTTTTTTCCCCCTAGATTTAGTAGAATGAACAAAAAAGGGGAACTTACAGTAAAAGGGAAGTATTTTTTCATAGAAGGACTTGAAAGAAACAACAGTCAAACCTCTTCTTTGATCAGGAGGAAAATATAGCTCTTCACTGGATACTGTAGTAATGAAGTAAATGAACTCTAACAAAGTGAAATTACAATAAATCCCACTCTTTGTAGAATAGCACCCAGATGGAAAATATATAGGCATTCCGAATGAAATGCTGGCCTTGTTACACTCCCAAGAAAAACCCATTGATAAATAGTTTCCAGAGTCAGAGGTTTGATTCTTTTTTCTGCTGTGTTCTTTTATGTATCCCTCTCTCCTCATCTCCATTTCTGACATTGCACTCCTCCACTCAGTCCTCTGCCTTCTACTGCTGTGCCTCCCTTTCAGGGAGTCCCCTTCCAAAGCCTTTTTATTGTGGTAACCTTTAGTTTGTGGAGACATTTCTCATAGAAACTAATTTTCCTTCTCGTTAATGAAAAGGCATTTTTCTGCTTTTTCTAAACAGAAGAAAGAGTGCAAGAAAATGTAGTTAAGGAAGATGCTGAGAGCCATTCACACCTGAGTGAGACCTTGGTATGTCTATACCTCAGAAGAAAAGAAGTCAAGGATCAGTTTCTGGCATCAGTTATGACAGTGACTGGCTCACATCCACTGGTGCTTGGAGGTCTCAAACTTACAAAATTGTCTTGGATTCAGCTCATTGCCTCAGTCCGAGGCTGAATCAAAACAGAGCTATCAATTTGGTGGCTTTAGCTCTTACACTTTCTTTTTGATTTATTTCATGGTAAAGGTGGGCCCTGTGGCTTTTATTCAAGTAAAATGTTGAGGATGAAGAATCACAGAATGAATATGGTTGGAAGGAACTGTGTCTGGTCCAGCCTCCCTGCTCAAGAAGGGTCATTCTAGAGTGAAGAATGTAATAGATATTTTAAATATAGATTATATAGCTGAACACCACTTGGTTACAATACTGTCCTCTGGTCATCATAAGAAGTCTGAAAACACATCCTTCCTCATGTGTCACCAACATACTCTTATTTCTGCTTTTAAGCAGTTGTTTGGATGCTTTGGATATAGGTGATATGTAGCCTTGTATGCAAGTAGTTTTAGAAAAAAAATCTGGCTTCTGCAATTATTTGGCTCCTTTTTTGGTCGGGGTGTTCACAAAAATTTTGGGCTTCAAAGGCGGTAAAAAAAATAAGTATTCAGCCACAAAGTCTTGGTGGAAAATAAATGCTGTGCCTTTTATAAAAGATTAATGAGATCAGAGGAAACTTTTACTTTAGAGCACTCCAGCACTTGTTACAACTAGTCTAAGTCTTTATTTCTCAATTTGCCTATTTTCTCTCACTGTCTGCTCCACCCACATTTTCTCCCTAGAACAACCATAAAATTGCATTTACAGCTGATTTGTAATGCTCAGAAATGCAATTTAGATGCCTTAAGTGAGACTGTCTCCTTCTAAAAAGAGAGGTCTCTCGCTGTTTCTTTTTTTACCTGGCGTACATCTAACCCTGCTCCTCCAGAATGGCAAGTATGATAACAGTGTCAAAAACATTTACACCAAAACCATGTGATACGAGTTGTTATTTTGACTTCTGTTGACACCTCCTGATCTCTTTCACCCAGATGTTTCCATAAAGTTGCTCAATTTTTATTTATTTTTTTTCCCTCCTCTGACAGGAGAAACATGCATTTCTGTTTCTGGTGAAACTGAAAGTCTTTCCTTCCTCTATTACTCCATGTGCAGGTGTTTTTACACAGCTGAACATTTCTTTACTGGGACTATCTTTAAGATGTGGGAAGGATTTCTGTCCAAACATAGCTTTGATTCACTATGAACTAGATATTCAGTTCATGCAAACTCCTGTGTGCATTTGCAGATATTTAGCTTGAACAGATTGCTCCCCACAAAGAAAGATAAGATTATCACAAGATAAAAAGTCTGTTTTGTAGACCAGCAGGTGAATTTTTATGGCTTCTAAGTCAGAGTGTTAAAGACGTCTTCACACCGGACTGCTATTGAAGCAATTGTCTTTTAAATATCTGTAAAAGGATATTTCTAGCGATTTTTTGACCTAAAGGTTCAAAACAACAACAGTTATCAAGGCTCTGTGCCTAATGAAGCATCCAGCCATGACTTGGAAACTCAGGATTCTGCTAAAAGGTACTGAAGAAAGATACCCCATTCCTCGAAGTGTTCAAGGCCAGGTTGGGGGGGGCTTGAAGCAATCTGGTCTAGTGGAAGATGTTCCTGCTCATGGCAGGGAGGTGGATGTAGATGGTCTTTAAGGTCCCTTTCAACTCACACCATTCTATGATGATTCAATGTAAGTTGCTGTGGTCACTGGCAATGAGATGCCTAAAATAGCCACAGTGAATGCCCAGAAAAGGAGTTAGGACTGCACTTAAGGACAGGTAACTGGCCAGGCATCTAACTATGGAGCTGAAGTTTATTTTTATTCAGCTTTTTCTAACATGACCCTCTCCTAAAGTAAAAGTGCCACATTACACACCTGGGCTGCCCTTAAATCTAGTAAATTAAGCACAGACAAGGAAGCTCCTTTAGAAATTGAACTTGTTTCAGTCCCTCACTATACCTGACCTGAAACAAAGACTGGAATCTTTTGGTCTTTCTCTCGGTGAAGTGTCCTATTTGTGAAAATAGTCCAATTATGGTATATATCCACCTCTCTTCTCTCTGTCCTCCACATTCATGCTCTGTAAAAGAATGTGTCCTAAAATCTGTCTTGTAAATATTTTCTTAGTTTTATGGCCGGGGGGATCTTTGTAACAACCTAGTTAAACCAGAATATTTTGCCTAGTGTTCCCTGTGTTAAAACCAGTACCTTAAATTAGAGCAATTGCACTTAGAAGGAAAGACAGACTCAATTTAAGGACTGGCATGGGTGGTAAATCCACCACATCCATTGGCAAAGCTGTTCCTGTGATTAATTGCCCTCACTGTCAAAAAAATTACGTCTTGCTTCCTGTTTGAATTTTCCAGTACTACTTCAATTGTTTCAGTCAGAAGTTTCTTAGCTTCTAGGTTCTGTCCACAACAGGAAACAGAAGTGCCAAAATACCATGAAAAAAATATTTTTGTCTTGTTTTTCCTCCCTCAGAAGGAGGAAGGAATTAAACCAGTGAAAAAGAAACTAGAGATTTGCTTGGTCTGAACACAGCTTCACCACTAATCAGAATCTGCAGAGGCTTTATTTAAGCTAACCTCTAGTTATCAAATCCATCCCTGCAGTGTTTCTCCAAAGTTTCTGAGTCAAAGATATACACTAGATAAAGGAGCTCATCCCATCTGAATCACTGAGACTGGGATTCAAACTGCAATAACAACTCTATAAATTCTTATGTGCTTTTCCACTGCTGCCGAAAAATTTGGCCAGTCTCACAAGGCTGGGATTAATCAGAATTCCAGCACTCCTTGGTTTAAGGCTTTCTGATGTACCTTGCAGTTTTACTGAATTCACCAACTTTCTTCCCATGGGATTGCAGGGAACCTAGCTCTCTGCTCTGGGCATATTATTCTGTGGTTTCTGACTTTCTGCCTGTGTGTTTCTGTACAGCAGCTGGCAGGCAAATAGGCAGCAAGGGCACTTAGTGCACCCAGGCAGAGTGAAGCATGTGTTTACATCTCTTCCTGAGCCAGGGTCAGAGCAGAGGTACTGGACCAGATTGTTTGTTTTATACTGACTCCTTAACACCAGGACCCGGGTCTAGCTTCTCCTCCAGGAAATGTTTTCATGTCAGCTTGAATTCAAGGGTAAAAATCTGGTCATATGTAACATCAGGAACAACATTTGAATTGTTAGTGAGCTGAAAATTCTTGAGGTTTCGTATGATTTTCTTTCCTCATTCTTTCCTTTAATAGCAGGATGAGTGTATGTTATGCATTTCAGTTTACACATGGTTCTACCATTAAGCACCTGGATTTGAAGTAGTTTCTTCCCTGAGGATTTCAACAAAGGCTTTGCCCCAGTTTCAGGATCCAGGTTGCTACGAGCTAGCCATGTGCCACAGCAATATTAGCTCAGAGAACACTGTAGCTGTTTGCACTGCGAATGCAGCTCTCCTGACGGTCATAATGAAAGAAATCAGCCTTCATTTCTTTAATGACAAAGCCTCCCTGTGTATTAATTTGGTTCTACATGACTATATGTCTTGTCAGAGCAGCCCAAGAAATGTGAAAACGTAGACTAAGAGAATTGTCTGTAAAGTAATTTATGACTTTTTTTTCTGTGTTGCAGAGCTTTACTTCTGTTTAGGAGCACGGGAAGGCTCCCTAGAAAGGAATACATTTATAAAATAACTTCTTGGCGAAGTGAGTTCTAAAATAAACTCAGGTTTCCAGTGCCTTTTACAAAATATAATCTAGTTCTCGTACTAATACATACACTTTGATTCCTGGACCAAATACCTGTTTGCATTTTAGATTTAGATTCATTGTATGACAGAGCTGGGATGTGTAATGTGAGGCAGTGTGTTCCTCCTAGTAATTTGAAAAGACTTTTTCATTAATCTATATGTGTTGTGATAGCCTAGCGCAGCAAAGTCAGGCCCAGTAAACTGGACACTGAAATTATGACAATCTCAAATTGGAATTGAGATTAGTCTAAATTATTGAACTGGTGTCATTTGCCAAAAATTATTTCATGTCCTTTCATTTCACTCTCTAAAATAAAACTGGATAAAGATATGCCATACTGACAAGTTACAAATTTCTTTTTGGTTTTTCCAAAATACGTGGGAAGAAATCATCTTGTTTAATCCAGGAATCACTGGGTAATGTTACAGAATATTATATGCTCTAGAATATTATGTGTTATAGAATATTATAGAGTATAATATAGAATAGAATGTTATAGAGTAGATTTGAATGTTATAGCAAGCTATATAGTTGGGCAAATGTATGTCATAGCTTGATCTTGATGATTACAATACCCCTTTTGGCCTAAAATACTAACAAATGTCATGTTATTATTTTAATTCACTTTACATAAGATGTGCTGAAATACATCCTTTGAAAAGGCTGGTGAATATAAGAAAATGTGTAGCAAGTGAACTGGCAACTCTGATGCTGAAGAAAATGCTTTTAACATTTCTTTCTTTTGAATAGGGATGATTCACCAGGGATCGTTTGCAAATCTTGGGGATTTGCGAAGTGGTGTCTTTGTGTAAGATAAAGCAAACAAAAATCCAGAGTGCTAGTGCTTGTCAGCTCGATGCTTATAAATGTTTCTATTCTGAGGATTGGATTTTGAAGACAAAAAAAAAAAAACCAAAAAAAACAAAACACCAAAAAAAACCCCAAAACCAAAAAAACGCCTCAGCACTGCAATAAGGAGTGTGACTTCAAGCATGAGCTCTGTTCTCAGGTTGAAAACAGACTGTGGAGTGAAAGGTGGGGCTATCCCAGTAGCAGGTGGACTACACAGACACCTTTTCCACCACTGTATTTCTCAGACAGCAGGTTCATGTTATGTGGCTCAATGGCTCCACCCAACAGGTTTTCCACATAACCCATTTCACCAGCTGTCAGGCTCACAGCAATCCTAAACCCAAAATATCCATCCAACCTAAAATATCCATTAGTCTTACACAGTCTTCATTTTTAATTCCTGTTTGACTAAATTTATGCATAAACTGAAGTGCTTCAAAGGAATGTAGCTAAATTATCCATGGTTCCCTGCCTGTAGTTTCTTGCATCAGTAACTTGTGGTATTTCAGACACATCTTGAGGTTTAGAAGTGACCTCACCTTGAAGGGAAAGATAAAATCTCAGTTGCTGACATTGATTTGGCTTTAAAAACAGTAATAAAGCAAATATCACTAATGTATAGCCAGAGACAGATATTCAAATGAGAAGAGAATCCCTTCCACTCCCTTTCCCAGCCCTCTGGCCCTGAAAAACCTGATGATTACCCTGTAGCTCAGACTCTGTCAGCAATTCCACCACTGCACTCTGACTGTCAGAGCTCACTTGTGGGAAATTTTCAAGCCATGCTTGTTTGGTTTTCCTCTTCCTGTTTGACTTGTATCTTTAAATAATATGGTTACTTCACAACAGCATTTTTTTTGACTGGGGCACAGGGCATATTTTTCTAGCAGATAAAAAAACTTCCCACAATTTGCTTTGTGTTATTTCCCCTTTCGAAGGCAAAGCTGATAAATTCAGGGTAATATGTAATAGATGCCTTCCTGTTTTTACTTATTGCTCTGTCAGGCTTGTCAGCCAGAAATTTATTAGCTAGTTTTGTGGCTGTAACGTTTAAAGAAGAAAGACTAAGCAATACACTTACCCTAAAGAGCAAGTGTGAATAACAGTGCTTATATTGTATTCTGCTCCACAAACCAGCCTTGGAGAGGTATGGTAGGTCTTTTCCACATCAGTAAGACCTTACCTGTACACCTATCTTAATTTTTATTGTTTATTTCTTCATTTCTACTCTGTGTCACTCTCACTTTCTGAGCAATTGGCAAGAGGACAATAGGAATAGCTGTTGGTTTTAGTTTAATCCACCCAAAAGTGAGTTGACCTGACTGAGCAGTCACTGATCCTCTGTAACCAATGGAGTCAGGAAATCTCCATGAGCTAATGCATTTATTTATTTATTTATTATGGATAGGATAGGTTATTCTCTGGGTCCTCTTGTCTTCTCATTGCATGCAGGGAAATTCCATGTGATTAAGTAACCAAAAGTGAAGTGCCAAAATTCAAGATGGTGAATGCCTTGCTTCATGAGCTGGCCATGGAAAAAACACTCAGGAAAAATCCATGACCTGAGATTGTCTGCCACATTATCCTACAGTACTCCTGATATTCATACATCCTTCCTCTACCTTTCCCTGCTTATTCTACTGCTCAGTGTCTCAGAGATATATTACCTTCCATCTGACCAAGACTGACCCCACCCATGGAATCAGTGCCACAGGCCCTCTGCTGTTCAATAAAAATTTCATTTACCCAAAGTGAACTGCTCAGATCTAGTAAAGGGATTAGCGTTTGGCTATTCAGTTTGTTTGTTTGTTTGTTTGTTTATGTATTTGTCTGGAACCCAAATTATTTTTTACAGAGGGAGGATAAACCTAAGTATTCCCTGGGCTGGAAGCTGATGAGATGATGAGCTGGAGACAAGGAAAGAGAGTAGCTTTTGTAGCACACAGGGTACATACCACGCTAAATGGTGATAGGAGAGTTAAAGGGCACTTCAAATCTCTTCACAGTAGTGAACCAGCTTCTTAATACTATACTGAACACTGACTCCTAAAATTCTGGAGAGGTTTTGGAGAGTTGACTGAATACAGAAGAAAATCTGTTGCTGAGCTGAGTCATTGGAAAACTTGCAAGTGTGAGAAGCATTAGAGTTAATTTTCCCCTTTTACCCAAACATGGGGGAAAATGCTAGTGTCCCCTTGCACTTCACAGCAGAGTTAAAGTGCTTCCTTTTCTGGAGTTTCTGAGTCACTTCAGGCTGCTGCAAGCAGTAGGCAGGAGGAAGCACTGGTCCTGCAGAGCAGCTGTGCAGAAGGCACTGGTGTGCCTCAGATTATTCCCCGCTGGAGCAGTGTCAGTGGAAACAGAAACATGGCCAGGATAATAGTCGTGCCAGCTGTCCCCACGCAGTGATGTTTTGGGCACTTTCTGTATTTGGAAAACTCCCTATTTTCTGTGCTACTCAAATAGCACCCACTTAGGGCTTGTGAGCTTGCACGTTGCATGTAAATCAACTTTTTTCTACTGATTTTGCAGCCCGTGATTGTGCCCTGTTGATCCAAGTTGTCAAACATGTCCCTTCTCCTATCCTGCTGACTGACAGAGCAGAGTCATGCTCTGTAAACTGCACGGCACACAAGAATTGTGTGGCATTTTGAGACAAGAGGAGATAAAGAGGAAGCAAATCACAATGGCCACACATATTTAAGTCAAAGGTCTCTTGTTATTGGTCTCCTTATTTTAACACTTGGTGGTAGCAAATGATAAGGAAAAGTGTAAAAAGCAGGGTGCCCCCAGAGACTTTCCACAGTGATCTTTCCTTGTGTCATCCAAGATCTAATTTTTGGACAACATAAATCACTCTTAGGCTCCAACAACCACAGTAGAAACTGGGCAAAAAATATCACTGGAACACTATTCTGAATCAACAATACATGTAATTCCCACAATCCAAATGTCTGTCTGCCCATAGGATCACACCATTTTGGAAACAAAGGGTTTTTCCTCCCTTTGCTCCTCTGTGTGAGAGAGTACATCCAGAATGAAGATCATTTTTTGTTGTTCTGAGGCTGCTGCTGTTTTGAGTTCAATCAATTTAGGCACTTCATTTTCTTCCACTTTGTTGTGCATGGGTCCCACCAGTATTAACACTGAACGAAACATGGAAAGTGGGGCAAACATTTGTACTCCTTCTAAGAGCTTCCTGAAAATCCAGACAGTGTCATTTACTTCACCCCTTTCCATAGTCAGTGGCTACTGTATTCCCTGTGACATTATTGTACTGAGGAACTGGCCAGGATGTCATTGCTCTCAGATTTTCTAAGGTGAAGAATCCCACTTTTGAAAAATAAGCCATTTATGAACCACTTTATAATACAAACATATATTTGTAGGATAAAAGTGATTATCGCTTTATCCTGGAAAGAGTATGAGGAAATGGAAGCACAGTTTTGCCGGAGGAACCTCCACGGTGCCACTATAAAAAACTTCAAAGTATGTTAGAATTTACTTTCCATCCCTACACCCAGACACAAAGTCTATACATTCTGTCATTACTCACATAAAATGAAAACACTTTCCAATCCAAAGCAGAAAAGGGCTTTGCTCCTTGTTCAGCATTTAAGAGGGGCAGCTATGGAAACACTGTGTGTTCTTCAATTTGAAAAGGACCTAGATCCTTCTGGTGCCTGATGTTATTAAATCCACATTAGAAGGACACAGCTTAGAGAAACAGAGAAGTCATGCATCTAAATGGAATAGCACCATAATCCATTTCTATCACATGTTGTGTTTTCCAAATTACAGCTCTTCATAGCTGTAGATTGAAGGTTGTATTTTTCTATTTAGCTAACAGAAAATAACTTCTACGGATTTTCCATCAGCAGTTCATAAATCACCATAAACAGAGAGCTTATCTAGAGGTTTGTGAATACATACTTTTTCAATTTAGTGCCCAAGAGAAAAACAGCAAAACAAAACACTCAGTTTTGGTCTAAATTAAATGTTTCACATGACCCAAACGGTATAATTTCCTTTTTTTCCCCCTATCTCTTTAGTGACAATGTGCCATTTTGAAACTGAAGTATGAAAACATTTTGCTTTGAAACTATTAAATGCTTTATCCAGAAATGTACCACTTTCCACACTGAACTCTGTACTCCAAAACCATAGAGGAATTTATCAGGATGGAATCAGGGTCTTTATGAAGAGACATGGTGCATGCATTTCAGGAAATGACCATAAACTAAACAGGGAAGGGTCTGACTTGATAGAAAGAAAATATTTCTCATTAAAGGACAGTGAAGGGTTAGAAGTGCCCTAAGAAGTTTGTGAAGTCTTGGTCTTTGGAGATTTTTTTAACATCAAGCTGGAATAAGCCCCAATGAACTGGGTAGAATTAAATGTTGGTCCTACCTTGAAGTTGGACTAGAGGTCTCATGAAGTTCTTTATAACCTACAATATTCTATGATTCTGTGCATTGGGTAGAAACAAGTAATTTTGACTAATCCCAATCTGTCTTGTTCAGGAAGTACACCTATTCAGCCACAGACATCCCTTTTAAAGCTGGTCAGCCACTTCAGCCTGAAGTATAACAAAGGACATTGTAATGAATTTGACTGTTGGCCTCAGCACAGCAAAAGATTTAATGTCAGAATTGTTAGGATCGAATTTGCTACTCTAATTTCCCTTTTGTTATGGAATTCTCATCCTAAGGAGTCTTCAGCAATACTTAGGTGAGAACTGGTTACGTATGGACAGGGCTCACATTTTTCTTCCAGGAAAGGGAGATTATTTTTAGATATTTGAACTGGAATAAGCTGAAGCTTTAACAATGAATAGTCTTTTCGTGAATATGGTTAAAGATTGGAGTCACTCTTTTGTTCTCAAGAACAATTATTCCTGTACTTGTTGCAATTACATTTGTAATTACTGTGAAGAACATTTTCTGAACCATTGTTCTTTCTTCACAGATTGCTCCTAAAATAATTTGGTGAACATTTTTGTGTTTTACCGCACAGAAATGGAGCTGTCTAGCTCTGCCTGGAGAAGAAATCCAGGGACATCTCATTGTCGTCTTCCAGGACTTAGATATTTCGGAGAAAACCTTCACTCAAAGGGGCATGAGGCCCTGGCACAGGTTGCCCAGAGAAGCTATAGCTGCCCCATCCCTGGAAGTGTCCAAGGCCAGGCTGGACGGGGCTTCGATCAATCTGGGATAGTGGAAGATGTCCCTGCCCATGGCAGAAGGTTTGGAACGAGAGATGCCTTCCAGCCCAAGCCATTCTCTGACTCCATGATTCCATGGCTCTAAATGGACTTTTGGAATGGTCACTGTTTACATAGGTAACTTTGGTTACCGAGCCAGGAAATGAAGTCACATAACAAACACTTGATAAGGAACATTCCCCACTCAAAGTAAGAGCGAGGCCTCAGGTTCCCCCTCAACTGAATCTTGAGTGGTACCAGCAGGTCCTGGATTGGCCCAATTACATGAGGCAAACTACATCCTGATGGTTTCTTCCTCCTTCAGCTCTAACGCAATAATTTGGAAAATTATAACATTTTCAACACTTTAATTCCACCAGCGAAAAAAACAAAATTGTAATTTTATAGAATTAATTCCATGCTGCAAGAGACTGAAATGGCTAATGGCTTAAACGTTCTTAAGATCATCAGAGGACTTTTGTCGGCAGCAAACTGTGCAAAGGAGCAGGTGCTCATCTGCAACCATGGAAAGCCCATTCCACTAGTCAGGGCTGATTTGGATTCAACCACGACAATAGGATGTCCCCTTTTTAAACTCCAAGCTCTACAGAGTAAGCAGAGTGAGTGAGAACCCTTTCTGACCTTTTGTGCATCCTCTGTGTGTTCTGTATACTGAGCTCTTGTGCTTCATTGTGTGCTTAGACCATGATGATTCGTTGAGAAGGTACTAGGACCATTCTGAATATTTTGGTGCAAGTAAAAAGCCCAACAAAAAGATAAGGAAGTCAAGGTTGGAGTCTTTAGGCCAAGGAGCTAGGGAAAACATGTAGTCAGAGAGATGTTAGAGGAGTAGTCAATTACTTTGCATTATTCGGATGCTTTTTCATTACTTCCTGCAGTGCAATATGACTGGATGAGTCATCACAGCAGCAAGGACTAAATTTAGGATATCTTTGAAGTAATGACTCTTCACTGCCTACACTAAATGGCCTCTGTTTTCTACCTAAAAGACTACTGATTCAAACAGTGAAAGGACAGGGATTTTAACTTCTTGCCTAATACAGGGTCATCAAGGTGAAATCGTGACATTTAGGAAATAACCATCAACTTGTGTCCTTTGGCAGTGTTCTTAGAATCCATACAGTATAAATCAAGAGTTATGGTGTTTTTCCATGCTCTGAGACAAATGCAGTAGCAGTCATGGTTCCTAAAGTATTCCTGTAACTGTAAACTAATTATTTTGGGCAATAATTGCAGTGATATGGTCAGTCACAGTTCTCATCACTGCACTTTCACTAGCTAGCATGCACTCATTAATGCTCCCAGCCATTGGCATAGCACATATGAGCAACTGGAGATCTCAGGGGGATGCACACAAAATCCTGCACACAGGCAAAAATTAAAATAATTTTCTTTTTCACTCTCCATCTATATCCTCATGCACCCACTTTTGTGATGAGGGAGCCCAGAGTTATATTTTAATGATGGGGAGTTATACCTGGCAGCCAAGTATCTGTGGAGCTGGAAAGACCAGAAAAATCTGTGAAGGAAAGCTGGCATTTGGCAAATTATGTCAGCCACTAAGAATCTTACAAGGCATATGATCAGAGTTCCCTGACTGTGAGCCAGTGATTCCTGAAAAAGACCAGCTGTCGGCCATGAAAAGGAGAGCGGCTCCTGGTATGGTGGCTGGGAGCTAAAAACTGCAGCAGTCTTGGGAGATGCAGACCTTGGAGCCTTGTATTTCTCCAGCACCTGCAGAGCAGCTTCAAAGCGAAAGGGAGAAAAAATGAGGAAAGAAAAAACTAAAAGAATATTAAACAAGATTGTTAGGACTTGCCTGGGGCTTGGGGAACCTGAAATATCTTCCAGAATGGATCACTATGATAATGAAACTTTAGAACCCGATTAAAGTTCTCAGCAGTGGGGAGAGGCAGCTCCATCAGCTCACAGCTGTGGCTGAGCCTGGGAGGAAGGAGAGCTCTGCCTTAAAATCCACCCAGGGAGAACACAATTTCAGGAACATCTGGCACACTGGAGGAATTTAAAGGGTCAGCTAGAGTGGTAAGTAGGGGAATGCACCTGGCAAGACCCAAGCGGAATTAGGTTAAAGCACCATACAACATGTACCCAGATGCACTGCAGGTCCAGCCCCCTTCAGACCGGGGGTCCAGAGAACAGCTATAGAAGGAAAAAGAATTTTCATGAGCATGGCTGGGAGGACAGGGAGAAATCTAAAGCCAGGTGACTTTTTTTGGTAACAAATATTTCTCAGGAAACATTACACAAGAAAGCCAGAGTCAAATTCTAATGATTTTAGTGCAAAATAAATTTTAAGGAAAGTAGGAAGAATGAAACTTAGAAAGTGAATATAAACTACATTTCCTGAAGAATATAAAGGCGTATGTCCCTTTGGAAAGCGAGTGCATGAGGATAAAAGAAGTCCAGAGAGAAAGGGCATTCAGTCTTTCCTTCCTTTTTTTTTTTTTTTTTTTTTTTGTGTTGTATGTCAGAACCCTTTCAAGACTCCTGTCCTTTTGAGGAAGGACACAAAGAAGAACTGCAGGTAACATGAATTGTTCATGGGGGTTTCTAAGGCATAGAAGAATTTTCAGGAACTGTAGACTCAGAGAAATAGATGACATTCTGTCCTTATTGAATCCAGAGGCTTCATATTGACTCTTTGCTCCCCACATAAGGGCAATTCCCAACAAAAGACATGCAGAGAGGGGTGACCGTGAGTATCCCTTCTGAAAAGAGGTAACAATAAGCATTTGTGTTTATGTATCAGGACAGTTCAGGCTGTTTAGAATGATTGTGGACACCATTAAGTCTCATTAAGTCCATAGCCTGGATAACCAAGGACAAAATCTTATGCTTGAAGATCCAAGTTGAAGCTCCATTTTCGATAAGTGAAGAAAGTTAAATCCTAAAGTGAGATCCAGTGAAATCATAGGATGCTTTTCAACACCCTATTTTTTTTGTGAATAGCCAAAATTGGAGATCCCCCCAAAAAGCAGCTGTCACTCATGGATTTTAGTTCATTTGGAGCAAAGCTCAGTTGGTCCAGACAAAAATTTTCTTAGAAATTTGGAAGAAAGTTTTACTCTCCTGCTCTATAAACCCAGTCTAATAATGGATGGTGGCAAGGCAAACTGTTGGGAAAGGCAATTTTACCTAAGAAAAAACCTTCCCCCAGACTGCTGTAGGAACCTGGGCCTTAGGGCCTGTTTTCCTCTCTCCACCCTACCTAGGAACTTTATACAGTTGAAAAGAAATCTAAACAATTGCAGGGAGATTGGGAGATTTGGCTGGGAATGCTGAGAGCTGGCAAGGCCCTGCTCCCTCCCTAGCTGCAGCCATTTATGATCATTAAAGCTAGTCTCTCTAGGAAAAAAAAAAAAAGACAAAATGTGGAAGTGCATGAATCATACATTCCAAGCAGTAAAAACATAAAATTACAGAAGTTAGACTGTATGATTTTCCTGTCCCTCCCCCACTTCGCCTCCATTCCCTGACTTAAAATAGAAGAAAGCTGCAGAGAAGTGAGACCAAGGATTAAGTCAGTCAGGAAAGGAATCAGCAGAGCTGCTCTGAGATCTGTAGGCGAAGCAGTAAGCGGCAAAAGAAATAACTATAACAGCATGTCGGGAAAAAGAATAAAAAAAACCGGAGGATTAGAAGAGTCACAATGGATTTAGGGAATTTTATTTAGGATCCATTTTGTTTTTCTGAATGTGAAATAGTATTAGGATCTCATATATACATTGCAAGAAAGAATTCCCCACTTTCCAGTCTAAACATACAAAACAGAAGGAAGTGGACAGGAAAAAGCCAAATAGCAAAGACATTTGTGGTTGCTCACTGTTGAGGCAACAAAACAGCCTGAAGCCCTACATGGGATGAAAATTCAATTTTGAGAATACCATGTCCTATTTATATGATAGATCACTGAACTGACCAGGGCAGTCTCCATGCACAAGTGCTCTAACTTCCCAGAGTTACACATCACCAAGAAAAGTGCACAAACCAATCCATTTGTCACATTTTCCTTTCTGGTTCTGTGTTACTCTAATTTGTGTATCAGTCAGTTGGGTTAAAATTGAGTTAAATTCAAGAGTAACCACAATTGCAGGGATGGCTCTTAGCTCTGTTTTAGCAATTTGTCATCGTGTTTTCTGGAGGACGTTTTCGCTACAGCTGATGACATTTAGGTCTGAAAGACTTCGTGAAATGAAACAAAACCAAGCACAGCCAACGCAAAAAAAAGGACAAGCAGTGTTTTGCTCATTTTACTTTCAATGTTTCTTTTCCTATTTGGAAAAATCCACTCACCAATCTGACTGAAACCTTATCTCCAGTTGGCACAAGCCATCACGGATTCACTGACACCAGTGCAGTTTACACCTGCTGTGGATCGAGCTCAATGACCAGAAACCTATGAAACCTTACACTAAGTAGAAAAGGGGGCAAAGTATTGCAGCCCCTATCCCAGGGGGTGCACATGTGTTCTCACAGAGTGAAGAAACATGAGTTTCCCCTCAGAGGAAAGTGGAGTAGGTTTGACAAAGCAATGCTGATGAAGAAAGTCAAGAAGCTGCCAAAGCTGGAAAGAAGATGTGAAAAAGGAGTCGACATATTAATGATGGTTTTCTGTGTTTTCTTGTCACTTTCAGAACTCAGCCCAAATCCCTCTGCTAATGGAGAGGTTTCACTAAATTAGAAGGCTGATGATGTTCCTATCAGCTTTCCATTAAATCAAAATTACTCTGGAAGCTGATTTTGACTAAACCCCTAGGTTAGAAGTGACAGTTAAGGAGCCTGATGAAGGGGGAAATTTTAGAGTCAGAGCAGCCTAATAAAGGAGAGAACATTTGAGTCCACCGGCTTTTTACAAGTCCAAGTACAGCTCTGCTGCGTGAACCTCAGATAGCTTCCACACCTTTCCTTGCCTTACTTTCATGATTCCACCTTTAATGCACACACATTATAACTGTCCTCCTTTCCACAATAATGTCTAATGAAAAGTAAAAAGCAAAACAACCCTGCCCATTCCTGCTCAAGATCTTTGAGATTTTAGATAAAAACCAGTGGGTTATTATGAAACATATAGCCTAAAACTGAATCTTAGGGTAACTGAGCTACCCTGAAGCTTTACACATATACTTCAAATTATCTGTTTAATGGTACTCTGCATAAGGAGTTTTGTTCAAAAATTTGGGGTTTTTTCCAAAGGCAGAGCAAAGTCTCATAGGAGATATCTGGGTAATCTGTAAAGGTTCATTTTCCTGCTCTGGGCAGAAGAAAATACATATGTTCAGTGACTCATCCCAAAATATGATGATAGCCTACTGGGATAACTTGCTGTGGCATGCCTTCTTTGGGACTCCAAGAAGAGAATAATAACCAGCCCCAAAGTTGACTGAAAGCTGAAATCAAGAAGCTGATAAGAACTGGTGGTCAGTGCTCCATGGTGGAACTTTTAATACTTCAGCCATTGAGACCTGAGAGCTTCTTGGAAGGTGAGGACACATGAGCAGGGAAGAATTTTTGAGGACAACTGGAAACACAAGTGGCAGCATGCAAAGGCACTTTTGTTCCATTGCAGGATGCCTATTTTGGCACCCCCTGAACACCCCTTTTCCTGTCAAGGCCCATCTTTCTATCACAGAAATGCTGGGGATCAGGCCCAGCAGCGAGGATCATGAGATGATGTAAAGATGGGCATCATTAAATTGTGTTGACTGGAGAATAGAATTGTAGAATCACAGAATGGTTCAAAGGGAGATTAAAGATCATCTAGTTCCAGCCCTGCATGGTCAAAGAGGGAGGAACAGCTCGTGTGCAACAGCTAGGAGAGTTTGATGAGATAGGGAACAGGGAAAGGTACTAAGATGTCAAAGTAAATTGACAAATAACAGCAAATACATTAAAAAAAAAAAAACTCAAAAAACCAAAAAAACCCCAAACTATTAAGTCAGCATTCTGTTTCTTCCCCACTGATTCTACTTTCAGTTTTCTGCTGAAACCACCAGCCTTAGATTATTTGCTGACAAAAAACTGCTAATTGCTGACAAGTAACTGCTGACAGGAGGATGAGGCAAAGGTCCCACCACAGTTTTCTTGAGCAGAGTGCACTAATGTGGCACATTTTGGACTCACCTACCAGCAGGGATATAATTCACAAACCTGTGAGGCACTTTTGGTCTTTCAGCATTGTTTTGCTTTACAACTCTACAGCACTGGTGAGAAAAAGAAAATATTAGCCAGAACTGGAAAGGCTTATGTCAGACAAAATATCAAACCATCAGTAATTCTTTCTTTTTCAAAACAACCCTTTGATGCCTCTTTGATCAGTGGCTAGTTAGTACTGTATGTCTTCCTCTGACAAACAATTTCCTGTGCCAATATTATAGAGTGCTCTGATCTGCACATTAAATCTAAATTAGTGTATTAAATGTGTTAAACTGCATGCAACTGTCAACTAATCTGACATTTATCTCATGCACCTGATATACTGCCACCCACGTCTTCAGCAGAATCTCAGTTTTGTTATACTTGAAGTACAGGAAAATAATGTGTATTTGATACAAGGCATTACCAAAATTCTTGCATTCTACGTACATTTAACTGGAGTTGGATGTACCACAGGTGCTGTGATTGCATTCAGGATGATCAGCTGAGTTTTCCTGGGATTCTAATGTGGATCTTCTGTGGGTCTTCGACACCTTCTGCTTGGATATGAGGCTACACACTCCAGCCTCAAAGCACAAATTTATTGAGAGGCAAGGGCATGGCTATGGAAAACTCCACTTCTGGAGACATTACACTACAGCAGGTAGCCTGAAGTGTTTCTGTCTAATGCATCAAAGAGATATCGTTGTACGCAACTACACTTGACAAATTATGTAGTTTGATTAATAGAAATTCGAGTAAAGACATCATGGAAGTTATTCAAAGTAGCACTAAAATGAACTGACAACCAAAAGCAGAATAAGAACTAATTTCTGTAACTGGATTAGTTTGATTTGAGCTGTGACAAAATTGAGTTTTACAGAACCATACCAAAGGATTAGGCAGGTAATGCTGGACCTATCAAGATACAATTTGGGAAGACCTTTAGCTGATGAAGGATGTGGCTTCAGGGAAAGAACAGATGAGTTCTAATACCATTATCCTGTAGGGTTAACATGCTTTTTTTCACCCATTTAAGGATGATTATGTTATCACTTGTTGTAAGTAACCTTGAAATACACTTTTGAAATACGCTGTAAAAAATCTTGGATGAGAATTACCACAGGTTTTATAGACTACAGATCATGTGAATAACAGCTGAATATAGATCACTCTGTAAACTTCAGGACAGCCTCTCTTCAGGATTTCTCTAACCACTCTGTATCAGGTAGAAATTCAGTGGCACTACACTAACGAAGAAGTCATAGAAGGGTTTCGGATGGTAAGGACCTTATAGACTATCTTGTTCTAACTCCTCTGCCATGGTCAGGGACAGCTTCCACTAGATCAGGTGCCTTGGGCCCCATACAACCTTCCTGCATGTCTCAGCACCACGAAAACTACAGGAAGACCTAAGAGCAGGAATGTCTTCTTACAAAAACCACTTATTTAACATTGTTTTACCACCATGAGTAGGTTAGAGGGCATTGCAGAAGTAAAACATTTTCCCAGATGGATATAGAAAATTCAGCTGTTAATACTTTGAGTTAAAACCCAAAATTTACTGTAGCCTGAAAAGGGTGAGTTTTCCTGGCATTTTTCTTACAGTAGCAAAGGGACATGAATCACAACTGCTGAATAAGTAGTGGGAAGACATGTTCACTGGGATGGTGCCAGTGGATAGTTTCAGCCTGTCTCTGCTGACAACCATGGCATAGACTCTCCATGCACAAAATCTGGGTACTCCCATCCCTAGACAAAAAAAAAAAAAAAAAAAAAAAAAAAAAAAAAAATTAGAAGGATGAAGAAGTGCTGAAAAAGCTTTGGAAATGTGACACAGCTCTTTTCACTCTCTCTCTCTCTCTCTCTCTGCTTCCAAAGGATCCTTGGTAATACATCTCTCCTTGGCTTTTACAACAGAACTGCCTTCCAGTTTGGAGGTGGTACCAAAGGTAAAGCTGCCAGTCCTGTGACACATTGCATGATTTATGGACAGTCCACCTTACAGTCATTCAGCTCTTCCCACAACCCTCACCTGTGCTTGAGGAGCTCCTCTGAGGGTATTACAATTTGCAGGGGGCCCTATCACAGCTCCAAAGTCTACTTTGTGGGTTTTGCGCTTTGGAAATATCCAGCAAAGGAAGGGAGCAAGCAGAGGGCTGCCTCTGAAGTGCTACCACTCCATTTCACAGTACCCATATTTCAGAGCATTTCTTTGTAAGTGTCACTTTTTTGGTTACCCAGTTAATTGTGGCGTGATGGAGGTGGGAAGCAGAGTTTCCTCAAGGCTGTGTGGAGTGGATGCCATCATTACCTAAACATGGTTAGGGGAGTTTTAGTCATGTATGACACCACCAGGCTTTTGTTTGCTAAGAAAAAGCTTTCCTGGCCCAGTCTGGACCCTGTAACTCCTAAATTTCAATATGAAAAAAGACCCTTAACTCAGTTTCTCCACGCAGTGATCTCAAAGTTTCTAAAGCATTTTCCAAATGACAACAACTGCACAATGTGCCATTAATCACTGCTGACAAGTTATCCTGAGCAGCCCCTGATTGATCCTGATGTTGTCAAACTTTCTTTTTCTTTGGACATCTTTCTGATTGGCATCTCTGTTTACTGCTTTTGTGACCTTTCTGCTGTATTGATCCACACAAATCACAGGAAAGTGAGCAGTTTCATGAAGGGGGGAAAGTTGATAAGAACAGGTCAAATGGCTACTGGGACCTCCACACACCTCCATTTTAATGATTGATGAGTGGGAGAGCAGAGCAAGAGCCAAGGACAGCAAAATTAGGAAGTGATAAGCTCTCTATAAAGAGATTCTTATGGTCTCTTTTTATGGTTCCTATTGAAGCCTCTTATCTTGCAGGATTGACTAGCAATGTGAACAGACTCCTGTTGCACTCCGAGATAATTTATAACAACATGTTTACCGAGAAATTTGGCAGAATTTGGTGGTGCTGGTTCCGTGGAGGCAGGTCTTGGCATCAGGAAGTGCCCTTCCTCCTTTCACAGGTTGGGTGGAAATGAGGTGAGAGTCCCCACTGAAAGGGAAAATGATAGCTCCATAGTTTTGGGATCAGGACTGTGTGTAGCTGCACACCTTCAGGGTATCTCGCAGCATACCACAGCACAATTGATGGTTGGGGAACTGTCTCCAGCACAAAACTTCCTATGATCCAGCCATGCACAAACACACAGTAAATTAGCAAAATCTTCAGACAGATTGATAATGTCCACCACAAACACATGGATTGGAATGTGGCAGTGCAGAACAGGGTGATCCAGGGAGAGGGCTGGATGCAGCTGAATGCACAAAATCCCCAAACAAAAGAAATTATTCCACAGAGTCATCTGTCACAGCACAGAAAATCTTGCTTTATTCTATTTTCCTCCTTTTCTCCTCATGCATCACTCCTAAAGACTTGCTGTTCAGGAGGATATGTTAAACAGGGAGAACAAGCTAGCTGAGAAAATAATTTGTAGGCTGGGTATCTGAACACTCAATTTTTAATCATTCTTTCACTTCAAAGCCCCGCACATTTAATATGGAGAACATGTATGTGAAAGTGCATTTGAGTGTGCCCCTTTCCTGAAAAACAAAGTATTTTATAAATATATATTTTTTTAGAAATGGCCAGGTCTGTTAGTTTCTATGATAAACCTGTTGCTGATATTGAATATTTTGAATTTTGTTGTAGAGACAACAGCATTGGTTTATAATGAGAATAAATATAGGTTCAGTGCAAGGACATACAGCACTTAGAAAAGAAATTAGAGTCTTTCAAAATGGGAAGAATATGTTTTCTTTAATCAATCTTAGCCTTTTTTAGTGTCTAACACTGATCAATACCTTTCAGAGTGTGGTAATTGTCCATATTTAGATATCAAGCAAGTTAGCTGTACTGCATTTTGTATTGAAATACCTGATTCTTAAATTCTCATTTTTGTTCCCCCACTCCACAATTTCAATAAACTAAACTATTATCTCATGGGAAGCCCTGAAAATTCAGAGGAAAACAAAAACCAAGACTACTGAAAAGGAATGTTTTGTTCATGTAATATCTTCCACCCTAGCAGTACCTCTTCCTGTCAGATGCAAATATTCATTTTAAATTTTGTCACCAAAGTCCAATCAAAACATAATAACATATACCTCAATAGGAATGCAATTGAAATCATCACAGATTTGTAAAAATGGTTGCATTTACTCAGAAAATGTTTTCAGCAGGAAGTATGCTGATGGTTTTTAGAACATGTCTTTTCATTTGGTTTTTGGGGAGCACATCTGTGTCATTGATCCTCTTAGAGTGGTAAAGCTACAACTTGGAAATCTCAGTGATGGCAAGAAAGCCCATCCTTCCTTTCTTTTCCTATGATGATATCTTAAACCAGTATTTTACTTCTTTTCTTGCACAGATGTAAGACCTGCAATTGCCACCCTCACACTCTGAGGTGCATGTGACGGACCCACTACTCCACCTAAGGTGTGTGGACACAGGCTATAAATTTATTGGACTATTCTGGTTTGTGTTTTTCAGCATGCTCAGTGGAGTTTAACAATATGAGATGACATTTGCCACACAACCCAATGTCCTGGGGCAGAACAAGTTCCAGAGTCAGAAGAGCGCAGTGGTTTACTAAAGATTTATAGCCTGAGTTTTAAAGAGTAGTAAAGAGCAATGTAATAATATGTGGCACTCAGAAGCCTGGAAGCAAAACTTACCCTGATGCCTGTACTACCAATCCTAATTATGTTCTGCTATTAAGTAAGGCAGTTAATCATCTGTATCATAGCTAAAAGAGTTTGAGGGTTTTCTTCTTTCCTAGTTTCATTCATTTAATATTCTATTTTACCAGTTCTTTTGATAGCAAACATATTTATCTTATTTTAGACTTTGGATGGCACCCTGCTGCCCAAGGAAAATTCATGGCAAGGCATTTTGGTGCAGCACCAGGAGAAGTGACAGACATCTCCAGTGACCTGCAAGATCACAACACATCTGAGTGTCCCAGGTGCAATGCAGAGTTGGGTTGTTTCTGGTTCTGTTTTAACAAAGGGATCCGCTCATTCAAGTGTATGGATTTCACTGACATTTTATGCAATGACAGCTCTTAAATATTCTTCTGCTTAATTGCTCTGAGGAGTCTGTTTTGGTACTAATCGTTTAAATGCACCACGCAAGTCTCCTGCAATAGTAGATTCTGCTTTTCTTTCTAAATTATGTGGTAACACCTATATTTTACAGCTGCTTATGCATGAAAAATGCACAAGAACTTCAGTGTTTATATGGAATTACCAACTCCTTAGGTTTTTTACCTGAAAGTAATTTTTTAAAACGCAACCACTCAAATTAGTAATAAACATAATGCTTTGTGAGAAGCAGAACAAACAAAATGTCATCGCCTTTTTCCCCATTTTTTGTTGACCTGCGCAGGACATTCATCATTTCAGTTGTTAGTTATAACATACCTTTTTTTTTTCCCTTTTGATGAGAATTAGTTTATATTCGAACCAAAGAGACTAATTGCAAGACATACAGTATTATCTGTATTAAAATAAGCAAGACTTTGGAATATACTGGGCTGTGAGAACATATTGAGATGAAACCATACTAGTTCAGAAAGATTCCATTTCAGAATACTGAGTTTTAGGAAAGAATAAACAGTCAGACAGCCTAGAAATAAACAAGAGTACTTGCTGAACCTGAAGAGGGCTCTGGAAAGCACTGAAAGAAGATTTGTGTACCTACAAACTGGGTAATTTTTTCTTGACTATATTAATTACTCCAACTAAAATCTTGTGAAGATGGGCCATATTTTCAGCAGGTTCTTCACTCCCAGGATCCAGGGTTCAGGGTTGACCCTGGGCAGGCTCAGGGAGGGTTAAATAATGGTTTTAACCCAGGCAGAGAAGCAGCCACTGCAGTGGCGCTGGAGCTGGGCTAAGGAGAAGTTTGGAGGTTTCTTCCCTTGGGTTTTTTGCTTACACAACATTTGTGTAAAATGCTGAAACTCAACAAGGATTGCATCATGCCAGAGCTCTTCCCTGTGTGCCGAGGATGAGGAGTTGTCCAAGGAGGTCCCAGAATGCCTTTTAAACTCCTTTTATTACTGAGAAGAGCCTTGAGAATTTTGGAAAATCTTTCAGCTCTATGAGGATCCTTAAGATTGGAAAAGGCCTCCAAGACCACCAAGTCCAAGTTTTGACCAAACACCACCATGTCAACCAGACCATGGCACTGAGTGCTACATCCAGCTTTTTCTTGAGCACCTTCAGGGACAGTGACTCCACCACCTCCCTGGGCAGCCTATTCCAATACTTAGCAACCATTTCTGTCAACATATTCTTCCCAGTATCCAACTTGAAGCTCCCCTGGCACAGTTTCAGACTGCGTCCTCTCCTCCTGTCCCTGTTCCCCGGGAGCAGAGCACGATCCTCCCCGGCTGTCCCCTCCTGTCAGGGACTTGTGCAGAGCCACAGGGTCCCTCGTGAGCCTCCTTTGCTCCAGCCTGAGCCCCTTTCCCAGCTCCCTCAGCCACTTCTCATCAGACTTACTCTCTAAACCCTTCCCTATCCCCTGTGTTTTTAAATGAGCTTTTCTGGGCTGCCGTGAGTAGGTCAAAGAACAAGAAATTTCAAATGTTTTTAAGTAAGGAAGATACAGAGGAGACAGGGAGTAAAATCTTTCAAGCTCTAAATGGTGAAATGCTGGCCTCAGGGGATCTGTACATCTTCATCATTACTTGTCTCAGTGGGGTGTGGAGGGGAGAGGAGCTGCCAAGGCTGTGCACCCTCTGTTGCCTTCTAAATTCTGAACTCTTTGGGGCCAAGGCTAATGGGATTCAGGATCTGCAGAACACTATCTTAAACACTATTGATTTTCTGAGAAACACTTGTGATTCAGAGCCCACAGAGGTTCTTTGATTTGGCTTCCCCTATGTTCAGAATATCTGCTACAGCCAGGCAAATGATGTTAGGCTCTCCTGCATGTTTTCAGTGTATTGTAAAAATTCAGAGGCTTCAGTAACCATCTCTTCTCTTACATTCTGTCTACATAAATCAGTCCCCTGTGCTATGTTTGGAGAAAATAATCAGTCTTCAGACTCACTCATTTTCCCCAAGCACAATTACAGAGTTTTGTTCATCTTCAAAACATCTGAATTTGATTTTCCCTCATTAGATGGGAAAGTTTCTTGAAATTATTTAAACTCAGTACAACAATATGACTCTTCCACTCCTTTCTGCCATCAAAAGAGGAATGAAGATGTTGGTTTGGGGAGCAATCAGGCAATCTAAATTATTCAGATCTGAAAGTTTTAAGTTAGAACAGTTTTTCAAATTCATTTGTATTTGGATTACAACAGTCTCAACCCATGTCTGTCTAATGAAGCTCCTGCTGAAAATCTCAGCTGGAAATTCAGGGAATCAAGTCTATCCATCATCTCAAAGTCATGATTATTTCATAAGCAACACTCGGTGTTCAGTCAAGTCTTTAACTCATCATTCGAGTTACCATAGTTTAACCATACAGGCATCTTTTAGAAGAACTCATGCTGAACATTACTTGATGAAGATAAATCCCATTAGCAGAACAAACAGTACAAAAGTCTGTCCTGACACCACAATAAGGTATCCTTAAATATTCATAAAGGATACAGGTGCAGATCTCTCATCACATATTGGAGCATATCCAAAGCCTCTAGGAAGAATATTAATAACTCCTTCTCTTGCGTTTCTGTTGGAGGAATAGCTCAATTAGTCTCAGTCTGCTGTCTTTCCCTAATCTATTATACATTTGAGAGGTTACACTTTGCTTCTGGAAGTGCACATGGAAAGATATGCATTAAAAAGGTAAGGGTGCACTGGAGAGCACATGGGCACCCTATGCCAAAATTCTTGGGCTGAGGAAGACCTCTGCCCACCTGTCTGTGCATGTAGTCTCTTTGCTCTTCTGCCCTTTCCCCACATTGCTTTGCACACCAAGAACCGTCAAAGAGCTTCTTGTGGTATATTCTATGGGTGGAATGAAAGGAAAACTTAATACAGAGAAGGATTAAAAGGGTTAAAGGAAGGGGAGACCTGAAATGGAAAGACAGAATGCTGGTGAAGAGTGCAAGCAATATGTGAGACTGCAGGTCCAGTGAAGAAAACAGAGGTGGGAAGGGAGGAATGGTTAGATCTGACAGGAGGCGCAGAGAGAGGTCACAACTTTTTGGACTGTGCTCTGAAAAATTGTATTTATTGTAGTATATCTGTGAGTCTGTAAAAAAATAAGTCGTCTTCTAGACTTTTGCCTTTTGATTTCTATTTCTACTGAGTCATGAAGGAGACTTCGATGATTAATGATGTGGAATCATAATTCGTGGTATATGCACATTCCCAAAAACCTTTTAGAGTTCAGTGAACAGGTCAATTAATAACACCTATCACCCCTTAAAAGTGGGTTAATCATCTATGGGGGATAACACTCTACATTTTCCAAACTGTAATTACATAACGGGATGCTCTAACAAGGTTCATTTTCTGTCATGCCATCCACCACAAATGTATCCCATGTGATGTATAACATGATTTGACTTTTGAAAATCGTATAGATTACCATTATCTCCTAGGATACATATTAAAAAAGAGACTAGAACACATGTAAAAATATCTAAAGAATGTCATTTAAGCTGGCCAGATATACTCAGTTAATAAATGATGGTTAAAGTTAAAAAATAATCATTATAGCTGTCAGTAAAGGTTTATTGAGTTCTGCATTAAAATAGTGTAAAATTTCCTAGGGAGAAAAATTACATCTTCCTTTCAGCTTGGGAAAAAAAAAAAAAACAAACAAAAAAACCCCCACCAAAACTTCACAACTTTGTGGTTTGCAGAAATAACACTACGAAACTCCTTCTCCAAAAAAATGAGACTATTCAACTGAGGCTACAGAAAAAAATTGCCACCATCTGTTATCAGTATAAAGCATATAACACAAGCAAGGAATTCTGTTTCTAGGCAGAAGGAAGGGTACCATGTACTGCAATAAAAAAATCACTATACTCACTGAGACTGAATATTCTTGATATTCTAAATATTCTGTTTGAGGTAGCTCTGGTATGAGGCTAGGGGTGTGTCTTGAGTCATCTCTCATTCCTCTTCAGAAAATACATTGCTAGGAAGTAAAGCAGCCTGAAATGATACTGAGACTGCTTGAATAGGGGATTGAGCCTCATTGTGCTCTATTCTAGCAATTTCTCAGTCACAGCACTGGACTGACTATGTGAAATTATGATTTATGACTCAGTGCGGCTTGGCTTTAAGTTTGTGGTTCTCTTCAGAACAATGTTGAAGCAGGAATATCACCATCGATTCCTTTACCAAGGCTCCTGAGTGAGAGGCAGACCCAACTATCCTAATTATTAATCCAGTGCTCTTCTAGGTAGACAATTCTTTAATCCCAGCAAGTGTACTTTCCATTCTAAAGTGTTTTATGGATTGAAAAAGTCTGACAATCTCCTTGTAGCAGTAACATCTTAAATGTGTTTCTTTGCCCCATGACTCTTACAGGTAAAATGCTCTCTTTTGTTTTGGAACATAAACCAGAAAATCTTCTTTTCCCTCAAAGGAATATGGCTTAACTTTTAGTCTTCTTCTGGACCAAGAATTTAAATTTTGATGGGTGGAAAACACCTGCTCAGAACAGTAAGAAGATGCCAGGGACATCTACCTCCAAGAGCAGGCTGGGTATGGGCAGAAGTGGGGACTGAGTCCGGGATTTCCCCCTTCTCAGTTTGAAAGTCGCTAACTCACGAGCTGTTCTGTTCCCTTCTCTCCTACCTGCTTTGAAAGGGAAGACAGGTATCTTGTTCAAATGTTTGAAGGAAAGATGAGAGACATCTCCCTGTAGAAGAACACTCTGAACCAGCTTCCCTGTGAGCAGAAGTGTCTCCTTCAAATACAGAGGAAAACATCTGAGAGAGATTGAGACTTGTTACCTGTTCAGTGTGTAGAAACACAATTGGGAAACTCTTGGGAACTCATTGTTCATCTTGCTGGCTGACATAAATCTCCTTCTGAAGTGTCTTAACGCTCCTTCTTCCCTGTACCTTGAGCACTGGGACCTTATTCTATGATACAAATCCTGGTCTGCAGAAAATTAAATCAGACACTATAATATTCAGGGGCAGGAGGAGGACAAGAGGAAATTGAATGGCAATTTGACATTCATAGCTCCCTTCTAATATTTTCTTATCTCCCAGTTCATGTACTTTACTGTCTAATACCAACCATGTAAGTACCCACAATTAGTAAAGAGGTTTTACTTTAAAAGCACAGATGAAATACACTCATGGAATCCTAGAATGGTTTGGGTGGGAAGGATGACCTCCAAGACAGTTCCAATCCCCTGCCACAGGCAGGGACACCTTCCACTAGAACAGGTTGCTCCAAGTCCTGTCCAGCCTGGGCTTGAACACATCCAGGGATAGCATTGTGGGTGAAGATGAGAAGTGGATCACAACCTCTGTCACTAAGGAGTGATTACAGGAAAGTTTAGTCCCTTTGGACCTGTGCTATATCTACCAAATCCATGAAAACATCTCAGGCAGATATTTTAAGTTATCTAAAATAGTCCTGGACAAAGCAGGCAAATGAGTTGAGCTTCAGGTCATCTCCATTGACAGTAATGGCGCCCATTTCCTAGGTCGCATGTGGCAAATATGTTAAATTTGACACTTAATATGGACATAAATGCAAACTCAGCTGACTTGGCCAAGAAACAAGGAAAACAGATGGCACAATAGGAGCTAAACTCCATTCACAAGTGATGTAAATCATTGAAAAGGAAGGTTCCTGCCTTGCCATCACCATCTACCTGTAGCAAAAATGTGTGGTTCTTGAATTAATAACTCACACTATTTCATTGGCAATGCTATCAGACTAGACATAAGAAGAAACTTTACAATGAGGGTGGGGAAGCACTGGCACAGGTTGCTTGGAGAGGTGGTGGATGACACATCCCTTGAAATATTCAGGGTCAAGTTGGATGGAGCTCTGAGCAAACTGATCTAGTTGAAGGTGTCCGTTTCCATAGCAGGAGTTTGGTGTAGATGGCCTTTAAAAGTCCCTTCCAACCCAAATGACTCTATGATTTTGTCTTAAGATCATAATAAAGAAGGTAGTTAAAATGTTAACATAACAACAATAAGGGCTGGTGGATGTCGTTAAAATTCAAGGAAGATTGTTTTGTAGCAACTCAAAATGCAACACTTAAATGGAAGAATTTTTTTTTTTTTTTTTTTGTTAGGCTGCTTGTGTATGTAATTACTTATTGTTGGAGAAATAATACCTGATCACAAAATTATGTTGTAATGGACCAGACTTTGGTGTGTACCTTCTTGGGGATAATTACCCAAGAAAATATTTACGTTCTGAGTTCCCAAAATGGAACACAGTAATTCACATATTTGAGGAATATTCTTGCATCAGATCAGGGTCTAAAACTCTTTGGATAGAATATGAGAGTAAAAAAAAGTCTATCATCTTTACACTAGAGAGTGCAGTGGTGCAGTGGTTTCCATAATAACTGGACTGCCACTACCCACTTAGTGGGAGTGGTAATATTTTTTGCTGGTATGGAAATCAAAATGAGCCATTTTGAGAAGTGAGGCATCTTCACAATTACACTGAGCATTTTGATGTGATCTTCAGTGTAACAATTGAGTGAATTGCACACCTGCACCTGGAAGCATTTTAAGTGCGGGTCAGCATTGAGTGCAGAGAAAACACACACCCTGCAAGGGATTCTAAGAGGTAAACAGACTGGATCAAGTAGGCTGAATCCAAGCTGCTGAACAGCTTGCTTTCACATGCAGGGTCCTTCACTGTGAAAAGAAGATTCCTATTGAAATTGTTGACAGTTTTCAAGTATCTCTAGTGCCTCTCTGCTCAGGGAGGGTACTTAACCTTTGCATTTCTGTGACATCTCAAGAAGAAAGACTCTGAAACTGGAAGGAGAGATCAGAACACTCAATAAGCCACTTTGGTCAGTAAAAATGGCTGAGTAGAAGAGAGGGAAAAATTGTGCTCTTTGGGGGAAAACAGAACCAAACAAAAAGAACTTGAGCATATGGCTCCAAATCTGTGAGTATGCACATATTCCTATCTCTGCACTAGCACATGGTCTTATTAGCACCCAAGGATGCTGCTGATACACAGCACCTTTGCAGATCTGGGTCTAGTTTGTAATGTTATGATATGGCTAAGGCCAGAGCCCATCAGCCATCTGTATGAGCTAACAAAACATGACTCTTTTTTTGTTTGTTTTTCTTTAAAGAGGTTTAAATTGGTCCATTTGTTTCTTGTAGTGTTCCATTTGCACCTTATAATGTCTTTACTACTTGGTGCAGAATGGAAAACTGAAGCTTTGTGATCTCAAATATATATTAATTTTAATTTACTTTGTGTTTATATGCATACTTTCAATCTTTCTCAAAGGAATAAACTCCCAGTGTTCTTAGGGAATCTTTTTTTTTCTCTGATATTTTTCTATTGGAAGCTGTCATAGGTGAAAATACTAGGTCTTGCACTGTGAATACAGGTGATAAAAAAATGGATATATATATATATACACACACACACACACACAAACATTCCTGCATGTCTGGGCAATACCCAAAATTACCTTTGAACTCACAGGCAGTTTCTATATGCACCTGGTACGGGCTTGTTGTAGATTTTGATAACACCTAGACAAAACAGAAGTGGCACTTCTTGAATCCTCCAGTATATAAGGAGACATGAGTCTGGAGTCTGTTCATGTGATGTACTTCACACAGACTGGAAAACTGGGGACTGGGTGTTTGGGAAGAAGAGGTGGTGCCAAAAACTAAAATAAAACATAAATTTATAATTAAAAAAAAAAAAAAAAAAGGAAAAAGGAAGTGTTCCTGGATGGGAAAAAAGGAAAAGATCCTGGTGGAAGCAAAGATCCAGGAAGCAAGCAAGTGAGCATGTGAGACAACCTATTCATGTCAAACTCACATCTCTCTGGTTGCTACATTAACTCTGGGGCCCAGATTCTTTGTGGGTTGTCACTCATCCCATCTCATCCATGGCAGGAGAGAGACCATGATCCTAGCTGTGATCCCTTGGTAATCAGATAAACAAACCCTACCAAAGCAGTACTTAAGAGCTGTGGGGTTCATGAAAGTGACACAGCTGGGGAATTAATGGGTAGGTGGGAAGAATTTAACTGTCAAGAAATATGCAGTCTGATAGATTAGTAGTTGTGGAGGTCAGGAAATGTGTGACATGGATGAGCTGGGGAAGGGTCTGGAGCACAAGTCTGATGAGAAGCAGCTGAGGGAGCGGGGAAAGGGGCTCAGGCTGGAGCAAAGGAGGCTCAGGGGGGACCCTGTGGCTCTGCACAAGTCCCTGACAGGAGGGGGCAGCCAGAGGGGAGGTGGGGGTGGATCAGGCTCTGCTCCTAAGTAACAAGCAATAGGACAAGAGGAAAATGGCCTCAAGCTGCTCCCGGGGATAGAGGTTTAGATTGGATATTAGGGTAAATTTCTTCACGGAAAGGGTTTTCCAGACCTGGCACACCTGCCCAGAGCAATGGTGGAATCCCCATGCCTTTTTAAATCCCCATGGATTTTAAATCTGTGCAGATGTGGCACTTGGGGACATGGGTTAGAGATGAGTTGGGCAGCTGCTATGGTGCTGTCCTGGGCTAGTGTGAGGTCCTGGCACCAAGCAAACTTCTGCTTGCCTTGAGCGGGGACAGACGGAGACCGAACGTGGTGCGGGAGGACAGGCAAAGCACCAGCATGGGTTCACCTCACCCACAGATGTCTAAGGCACACAAAGGAGGTAGGAAAAAGGTGGAGGGACTTCTTTGTGGGGGGAAGAGGTTTATTCAGGAGCAAAATCCACAGAGACAGACAAAGCCATACAGCTTGCCAGGGCGTTTTGTGCCGCTAACAAAGGGGTGTGGAAACCGCACAGTAACCAATGATACATCAACCAGGGGGTGTTACAGAGTCGGGGAGAAGGAATTACAGCAAATGGGGAAAGGGTAGGTGGGGAGGAATAACAGAGACCAATTAGCTGCCGAAGAACCTAGATCTCTCTGGAAAAGTGGCCAGATATGAGAAATATGGGGAAGGGAGAGCTGCAGCTGAAGATAAGGCATGGATCACAGCCTCTGGGGTGCTCCCTGTGATTTCAGGGGTTTTGGGCTGTGGAACAATCAAACCAGTGGACTCTCTCATCCCCTTGGTCCAGCTGACCCTGGCTTTGGCCATGGCTCACTGCAACAGGCAGTGGTGGGTTAATGGTTGGGCTCAATGGTCTTAGAAGGGCTTTTCCAACCTAAATGATTCTATGATTCTGTGACTAAAGGGGGATTCAGGGCTTCCTTTTTTGCTATACTTCCACAGCATGGTTTTGTAAATACCCAGTGAAGGGACAGAAGTGCAGCATCGTCTCTGATTAGTTCCTCTCCACACTCCCCAAGAAGATCCACTTACACAACAGTCAAACACAAACCTGAGTTGATCTAAAGCCCTGATAGATTTTACTAACGGCAAACTGATTCTTTCTACAGTCAATGGTGCTGTGGGACAAACTGACCTTCAGAGGACTTGCAGCCTTGCCTGCAGATGTTGCAACACAACCAGGTTGCAGTGAGATGCTGGCTGAAAGGCAGCTAAAGCAGGCACAGGCCTCATGCATGTCCTCTGATAAATCTGAGGAAGTCTGTAGAAAAGTAAGTGGTAGTTTACACATCTAAAAAGTTGGCAGACAAACATAGGGTTGAAAATTAGGCCAGCTACATGACCAGAAGAGCCTCTTGACAACTAGGAGGAAAAAAAATATTATTTCTGTACCTACAGTTGTTTTTTTTCTGTGACATCTACCCCACGATTCCAATGGTTACACAGAATTATTTATCTTTTCCTTTACTCCTCTGTTCCTCACTGTTTAATGTGACACCATATTGATTAGATTTCCAGAGCATACCACTCCAGACGTATTTATATGGCTGTTTCAAATGATTTACAATAACTAATCTCGTAACACAAATATAATTTTGGAAATATAATACCAGTCAATAGCAGTAAATTTTCTGCTAATGGCCAGGACTCTGTGTGCCATGGGAATAAGTTGCCTCTAACAACTTATCACCTGAAGGCTGTATCTTCAAGTTAATGTAAGCTGGCATGGGACCAAATTTCAGTGTTCAGTGGAGCGCTACAGAGTTATCTCAGCTGAACATCTATATGTCCTAATTACCCTGATAGTAAAGCTGGATAGAGCACCCTGCAAAATGGCAAACTGGTCTGAGGCTTGTCATGGTGCAGGAAACCCAGGTTCCTGCTTTCCCTCTTGCCAGGGAATTCCTCCTGTCTGCGGAAACATTTTGGATCAACAAGTGTTATTTATTTCTCTAAAACATAGGCCTTCCATCAGGAGAGGAGGAGATGAGTTTGTTTTGATCCAATGTAAACATACATTTTCCAGAAAGCTTTGAAATTTTGTAGGAAGGCTAATACCTCTATTATTATGCTGTTCTAATTCTTGCATTACCTAGACACAGAACAGACACTAACAATTTCAGCTTTGCAAAAGACTTCTCAGAAGAAAAAAATATTACAGATTCAGGATTATCCAAGTTAATGGAGGGATTTCAGACCAGAAAATAGAATAACATATATATCCAGTGCTTTTACTAAGAAGTGATTCTCCCTTTGGGGACACTGGCATAAAAAGGTGTAATTTCATGAGTGAATTGTTAAGGTCTTATCTATGAAACCAGCATGATGAAAATAAGTATATTATTTCTACCTGAATAGCATCTAGTCTGTAAATATTAATGCAATTACTTTTTCCTTTTTTTCCTGCATAGAACTGCAATTTCTAGTTTGCAAAATTCACGAGAATGAATGAAGTCTAAACAAAGGAAGTCTACAAGTCTGTCAGAAGAGCAAGGGATCAAAGCTGTGTTTTGTAGGCTGGTCACTTTACTAATAGAAGTAAGAAGTTCCAAACAACCCTTCAGTGCTAATTGAATGGAGTGTCTTTATCTCCAGATCTATTTGTGGATCTATTTATGAACTCTCAGTACATTCTTTAGGAGGTGTAGAAAGATCATCTTTGTTTTTCCACGTTGACGAGAGCCTCTGCATTTTTTAAGGTGTTTTGGTTACCTAAAAGGTTTTTTGCATAAAAGACAAACCCCTCAGACAGCAGCCTGAAGTGTTTGCAGAGTTTCAAAGCCGTGGTTCAAGAGGATTTGACTCCACAAGTATAGCATGCATATGCTACATACAGATCTGACGAAATCCCAAGTTTCTGCATAAAAATTGCACCAAGAGCAAGTCCATGTAAAGCAGCAGAGAAACATCTTCCCTCAAAAACATCTTTCCCTTTTTATTATAAGCTTTTCCATCCTGAACTGGTTAGTCCAGTTGATTGTTAATATTGATAACTAAATTCTGGCTTAAAGTTCCAAATTCATTTTTTGCTGTCACTGGGTTAAAGGACTGGATGCATTTAGTAACCAATAACAACGTGATGAAGTCTAAAAGGTTATCTGAGTATCTTAAACATAGTACTGAAATCCTTGAAAAATTTGAAATTAGGAAGAGCCAGATTCTCATAAGAATGTAAAAAATGAAGAAATTTTTGAGATTTGTAATGTATTCAGACTAGTTAAATAAACCATGCAAATATTCAGGGTGTGAAATCCATAATCTCTAATTTAAGATCAGATTTTCGATCAGATCCACTCCAAGGGAAAATAAAAATATTTATCTTCTCTTTATGATTTGAATTTTAAAAATTCTATTTCAACAAATGCATTGTATAGCCAGAACAAATGTAATTTTTCAGAGGGAAACATGGAGGCAAAACGAATGCAAAGATATTCAAAGATAAACATTCCAAAATGCAAATAAAATTCAAGCAATGTGAAATATCAAATATAATGTGGTAGCAAATATCTCAAAGTAGTGAATATTTTTTAGACATAGCTTCACTTATTTGTAAAGCAAATTCATTTTAGGAAAGCTCTAAAGAGGGTGTGCACACACAGACACACACGTGCACGTTGAGAAATGAAGACTTCAGAAGCAATGCATGAAGGAATTGAGAAGATCTGTTGTGCTCCCAGAAGATGTTGCACCCAATCTGTTTTTCAAAACAGCTACACCCAGTGACCAGAACACTCCCTTAACCACTAGTGGATCGTGTATGGCTTTTAGGAATCAGTACACAAATCATAATGATGTGACTGAGCTTACTTGATTTTGTAGAGTTTATTCACAGATGAAAGACCTGATGATATTAAACAAGCATTAAAAAAAACCAAAAATCAACAAACCAATATATGCACCAAATAATTCATACATAAGCATCTGATGTGATGAACATTCAGGTAGAACAAAACCATAATCAAATAGATAATACACATAGAGAGAAGTGTAAGTTGGAAACAAAACTAACTTAAATACAGATGAAACAAGTCAGTAAGCCAAATTCCTAGTAGGAGCACAATATTATGGAAAACCCTATGAAAAAAAATAAAAGGTAGAATAAGTTTCAACATTTAATACCACCTTTAATAACATTATTGTTGAAAACTTCTACGTACTTTTAGATAGAAAAGATTGAATTGGTTATTTTACAGGCAAAGTCTCTAAGATTATTTTTGTGTATTTCTCCACAGATTTATTTGCACACACATAGAGGTTATGTATATTTCAGCCACCATAGCTTTGGGATATTACGGAAAAAAAATGAATGTGACTAAACCCCCAATATATTAATAAATTTTATTAAACAGAATAAACCTTTTGTTCACTACAAATGCAAATTTAGTTCTGAATTCAACTAAATTACACTTCTAACTGAGCGGCAAGAAAATTGTTAATTTTAGGGATTATTTGGAGGGAATTGGAAGTGAAGTGGGCTGGATTAATTATTTTTAAGGAAATTCAAAATTAGGAAAAGAGAAGAACATGAAACATTTTAAATTTCTTTGAGCACTTTTTTTGAGGAAAAGATACATTGCATGCTATTTATACAATTTTACTAATAGATGTGCAATGTTATATACAGAAAGAGTCTTTTCCTCGTTCCTCCTTTGCAGTCTGTTAAACTACAAGAGGAAGTTCTTAATCCTCTTAAAATGTTTTCAAATAAGGATGGAAAGTAAAGTAGCAGGATGTTGTCCAGTCCAAATGCTGTTGGCAAAAATCTCTGAAGTAATCTTATAATTTCCAGTATGAAGACATCTCCATTTAGATAATTTAGCAGCACCCACATTCCCACCTCCCATAGAAAAAAAAAAAAAAAAAAAAAGAAAAAAAAAAGGAAGAAAGGAAGAAAAGGAATTAAAAAAAGATAGGGGAAAAAAAAGAAAAAAAGAAAGAAAAAGAAAAAAAGAAAAAAAGATAAAAGCAAAAAAGAAAAAAAGAAAAAAAAGGGGGGTTCATCCAGACTCTACTGAAATCTTTGCGATCTTTTTACTAATCTCAACTTACTTGATATCAGAGCTCAATGAGCTTCAATACAAATTCTTGGACCTACAAGTACAGTTTCCATGTGAAAAGAAATTAAACATTATTAGGATATTTCAGTTCAGGAAGGGAGGTTAATTGAATTGGTTTCCTAATGCAAAAGGAGAGAGAACTGCTGAGAATGGCTTTCGCCAAACACAGCACACTGTTAACTTGCATCTCGCTACACTAAGGACTTGCAGATGCAAGATACTACCTAATTTGACAGAGCACTTTTCATCAAGATATCTCAAAAGGGCTTTAAAAATGATATAACATCATCCGTTCCACTGCTAGAAATAGAGGCATGGAGAAGTGAAGTGACTCACAACGCACAGAAGCCCTGGAAGAAAATCAAGATCTCCTTTTCATCCAGTCAGTGTCCAATCCTGTAGGCTGTACTGCTTCCCCCAGAAAACGTGTGCCATTTAAGAAATCAGAAGGAAAAAGTGATGGGAATCAAATATAAGGAGTGACTAAAATAAATAAACAGGGCAGACACTGTAGCTGTTTGCAAAGCAGCCGCTAAAAAGGCTGTTTCCAAATGTAAAGGGCCAGTTCCCTGAGAGACAGGCTGGAAAAACCTGGCACTGCAGCAAAGTGCAAGCTTCCCTATGGACAGCAAACCCTTTCTGAGGACTGTGAGTGTCCAGAACATATGCACAGTCTGTATCGGGGTGTTACACTAAAGGTTATGCTTTAAAGGGTCTTAGTCAGGCAGTTTAATGTCCACTGCAACCCTCAGGCTTAGCCAGAGGAGAATACAGGCACATCTAAGAATTCAAAGGTTTAATAAATGTCCCTCAGTTTAGGGGTCTCCCAGACCCCATCAGCCAGATACAGGGCTGTAGCTGGAAGTCAGCTTGGACACGTCTTTGTGCCTTTACTGATTTTCCTAAATAGGAAACGTGCATATACAGACCTTCAAAACCAGAGATGGGCTGATACGAATCCTGAGAAACTCAGCCAAAAGGTGTTACCTGGTTCTTCACAGCCCACAGCCTCAGCTCCAAGCTGCACATAGAACTGCGCATACGAGTGATCTAATTATGCATGCAAATACCTCAGCTCCAGCTGACTATTTGCCCGTGTAATTCCTGCAGTAAAGAAGAACATATTATAACCAAGCATTTCTATACACACAGTTCTAAAAGGCTGAAGCTCATCAAGAAACAATTTCTTCTCCAAGGACAACAAAACTGGAACAGCAGAAGCAGCAGCTGTATGATCATCTAGAGAGGGCCAGAGCCACCTGCTCCAAAAAGGCCAGAGACCTTGCAATTCAGGCAAAGTCTGCTCAGAAGGGCAGAAAAGTTTCTTCTTGAGTCTCAGTAGCTAAAAGTTGGTACACACCAAGGAGCACAAGAGCTTTGACCCTTCCAGAACTCTGAATATTTTATCTAAGCCTGTGCCAGACCCTTTGTAATCCTCTGAAAGTCTTGGCTTTAATAACAGACTAGGGAATGATTGCCACCAATTTCTGAGCACAATATGGAAATACACTTTCTTTAACATATTTTAGATTCTAAGTCCACTTTTGGTGGATATTTCCGTAATCTCATAATAAAGAGGAAAGTTGAGGGGATAGGCAGGCAAAGATCCAAATTGTCTATTTACATTGTTGCAGAATATTCAGAAGAAATACAGCCTTGATCCTAATTCAGGTTTCTACATTTTAATTATCACTTCATCTCCCTGATTCATGCCCAAAGGATATCTATTCAATTTAGAAAAGAAATGCATGGAGATATATAGGTTGCAGAGACGCAGTTTCAGCTCAATTTCCTTCAGATTGCTTCAATAAACATTGCAAAGATTAAATTCTTTTAATTATTTCTCAGATTGATTTCTACTGAAGTCCAGTGACAAGGACTCCTCTGTATTCTTCATCTTTATAAATGGGCAAATAATAATAAGATAACAAACAATAAAATGCTTCTTTGTCACAGCTGTTTTGTTGTTTATCACATCTGGTTTTTTCACCTTGCACACAGCAGGTATCAATAACTCAGGTCTGAGTGAAAGCACTTCTGTAAAAGTTTATGCAGCTCATACCATTAACAATAGATCATTTTTTAAGCATTGCTAGAGCCTCTCTTCCGATTTCATGATCTGGTTGTTATCTTCATTTCAATAAAGAAGATTTATTTTTGCAAAAGCCACACACCTTAGGCAACTCAAATGGCACAACTTATGAAGGAGAACATAATTCAAGCATAAATACCTGGCCAGAATTTGCAAAGACATCTTGTGTATAAACCAAAAGGCAAAATGAACACTTTCAAAATCTTTACAATATTTTAGGAGATGACTTCCCATTTTGTGGAATAAGACATTTGATGATGTGCAAAGTTCAGCTTCCATCCCCTGGACAACTGGAGAAATGTTCAAAACGTGGATTTTGACCACTGTAGCTACTGTACACAGATTTACTGAAGGAGAGGTTTGATATATGGATTTTAAGTTAACGTGATCTGCATTGTTCAGCCTGATCCTTATCACACAGAGCATTTATATCATGGCCAAGAGTCACCTACAGAGTTCATGGTAGAATTAGGTCCTTCAATACAGTGACTGCACAGTGGGAAGGAGAAGCAGACTCCCCCTGATGCCAGTTCTGGGCCAGGAGCAGGTCACAGATGCCAGGCTCAGGCTGGCAGGTGATTATGTCCCTACGCTCTGGGTTCAGAGCTCATTTTTCTAGGGTTGGCATTTATGTGTCTTGCAGAGACTTGAGTGAAGAATGAGTTTTTCTTTGTTCAAGGACAAGTTGGACAGGGCTTGGAGCAACCTGATCTAGTGGAAGGTGTCCCACCTCAGGGTTCTTCAAGGCCTTTTCCAGCTCATGCCATCCATGGTTCTGCGATTTTAAAACAGGACTTCAAGAGAAAGTAATGCAAACAGCTCTCTTGGATATCGATGTCAAAGACCACCAAGACAGGAATAGATCACAATTCTGCATCTGTGGACTGCAGAGTGACAGACTGTCAGCTCTCTGCCTCAAGAGAGTGAACTAAAAGGCTTGTGGTGCTGGCTAAGGGGCAGGGAACAGTCACTGACACACTGCTGAAACTGCAAGAAAGGACACGAAGAACCATAAAGATGGAGGGCTGGAGCACCTCTGCTATGGAGACAGGATGAGACAGTTGGCATGGTTCAGCCTGGAGGAGAGAATCCTCTGGGGAGACCTCATTGTGCCTACCCTCCTCTAAAGGCAACTTGGAAGAAGGAGGAACAGGGACTTCTTACATGGGCAGATACTGGCAGGACAAAGGACAACGCATTTAAACTGAAAGAGGACATTTTTAGGTTAGATATTGTGAAAAAATTCTTTACTCAGAGGGCAGTAAGGCACTGCCATGGGTTGCCCAGAGAAGTTGTGGATGTCCTGTCCCTGGAAGTGTCCAAGGCCTGGTTGGATGAGCCCTAAACAGTTTGGTGAGTGGCATCCTTTCCCATGGCAGGAGAGTTGGAGCAAAATGATCTTTTGGGTCCCTTCCATCCCAAACCATTCTATGATTCTATTATATTATGACTCTGTGACTCAATAACTTTATGACTCTATGATTCTATGAGTCTCTGGTTCCATGATATTAGAAACTGATGGCCTAGAGGGAGAGGAAGAACTCAAACACGAGTGAGTGAATGCACAAGGTTTCTCTATTTCTCATCCTACAGAGCCATGTGATTTTCTAACTTGGTCTTGGAAAGGATAATGTTTGGAAAAGAAAAAACACCCCCAAAAGGAGCTTAGTGTTTAGAAGGAGATATATTTGTGCCTGAACCTGGAAGCAGAATGGGTGTATGCTTCACAAACTGCATCTTGCCAGAGGATCAGCCAAGTGCTATTGGGGTCTCTCTATTAGGAAATGTTGGGGACTATCATCTATGCAAACATACAGACACCATAAAAAATGGTAATTGTTGAAGAGCTGTGAGAAACAAGCAAGGTCCATTTAGAGCAAGGGTGTGATGACATTATTTCAAATGCATCAGCTTCAGAAGTTTTAAGGGGTTTTTTTAACCATTCTTTTCCAGATTTGTTGAAGCTTTTGTAGAATTGCTGATAGTACTCCTGATCCTAGTTGAAACCTGAAAAAAAAATCGCTAGCAAGTCTAATACTCTGCAGAGGCCCTGTTTTCTCCTGCAGGTGATCTCTCATTTGTAATGTCTTGATAACTGTAAAAGTGATACATTGCCTTGGGGAACAGAATGGTCTATATTGATAGTAGAGATTTGAACACAAGAAATTTGAACATATATTTTGTTTTTATTTTTGTACTGTATACGTGCAGTAATGATGATCAAATACCACAATGTCCCTGGCACTTTAAAGCTGCCACATAAAAAACATGTATCCCTCCAAATGTCTCAGAGATTATATTTTTAAAAAAAATTATTTTTTAAAAAGATGTCAAAAACAGTATTATCTGCTTGTAACATGGAAAAGTGAGGCACAGAGAGGGTTAGTTCTTCATCCACAAGCCCCAAGACATCAAGACTGTTCGACAGAAATGGGAACAGGACAGTTTCCCAAGTCTAAGCCTAACACATTCAAGACTATCCTCCTTTGCTTTCCCTGTGTCTTCATTACTAAGCTTATTATTAAAAATAAATGCTTGGGTTTGGGTCTGTTTTCCATATTATTTGACATAAGCAGTACTTCAGTAAATTTTGTCTAAGACCACCTACAGTGCAGAGGCTTGTGTTTGCCATTCCTTTCAATCAAGTTGCTGGTATGCTTCAGGAGAATGCAAAACTGCTTGGATGTTAATTGGTGCACTTGTCTTTAAAGGAATTTTTTTGCCTTTTGTTTTATCTTTGTTTTGTTTCTAATGTTTTGAGTGTTTTCTGTCTGGCTTGCTGCCTTTGGATTGTTCTTTGCTTCCCGTGGAAACTTCATGTAGTTTGTTTAGGTTCCTTTCTTTCCTTGCTTGTAATAAAAGGGTGTCTGAATAGTCCGGTGAGGCTTTTCCAGGTCTCCATTTTATGTCACATATGAAATTAAAACTGCATCTCACCAAAATAATTAAGAATTGTCTAGTCACTGCTCCATTTCTAAGTAGAAATGAACTCAGATATACACATTTTTTAGATCATGGCTTCCTGATAGCCATTAGAAGACATTGCATATAAGAGGAAAAAGTGATATTACAATCCCTCCTGTCTAAATATGCATTATGAATAGAATCTACCACTTCCCATGTGCACAGAGGACTGATAAGAAGCCAGTGTTTAGATTTATTAAAGGGGAACAAGCTAAAAAGCCCATAATCTGTGGTTAAGATTGTGTGGTGCTTTGTAAAGATCAAGAAAGAAATGTTCACTTCCCTGTGACAAAGACAAATAGAAAATAAGTACAAATTTGCTTTTGTCTATGTTAGAAAAAATATTTCTAAAAACCATTTTGGAATCTTTTGCTTCCTCATAGATATATAAATATGGAGAAAGTGGCAAAGTTAATTTTATCTATTCTGGCAAGACTGGTACATCTTTCCCTGGCACACTGGGGCCAAAATGTCTAATTCTTAGTGCAACACATGTGTTGAAGGCAAGAGATGTGTGGATGCCTCAGGAAGAAAATGCCTTTTATTTTTGGAAAGAATGTGCCATATGTCTGGGTTAAAAAGAATTAATACTAGAGCAGAGTTTGCACATGTACATTTTAGACAAAATTATTTTCTGTGGTTTAAAGTAGATAAGATAATAGCCTGTCTCAAAGGCACCCATACAATTTTAATCTGCAAGAGGAAGATAAACAGACTTAAATATGCAATATTTTCCCTAACTTGACACTCAGGACTGGATTTAAATTTCAAGCCACAGTTCCTGTTCTGGCTCATGGTCGAGGAACAGCCTGTGCTCCACATCCATAACCATGGCATGAATTCCATTTCAGTGTGATGCCATTTTATTAGGCCATGAAAGCTGCGGTGAGTGTTTCAGTCATGTGGAAATGTCAAAGACTATTTTACCAAAGAAAATAGTATCTATTATTTGTAAGTTGTGATACATTCCTGGGTGGTTAGAGTGAGATTTCAGAAGTTTTTTTAAGAGAGTACAAAAAAAAGTGAAAAAAATGGCGGGCTATCTTTCTGCTGGATTTTTGGTTTGAGGGAAGCATTTTTATACTTTTGTGAAGTACTAGTGTGGAGAATTGCCATATACAAGCCCTTTCAAACATTCAACAGGAGAGTTTCCTGTGGAAGCTAAAGTCACTCCAGACCTAGTCCTACATGCAGCTGCTTTCTTTCCCTTTGGAAAATAAAATATAGTGGCTTGGTGTAGTTCAAAGGGTCTGAAGAATTTTTCTTGAAGACACTTCTTTATGAAAAGTTTCCTTTATCCAATAAAACAGTTTTCATGACAGAAGAGCCACCTCCAATCCTTGCACTAGCCCACTTCTGGGATTACAACACTTAAAAGGAAAATAGACTGAGGAAAGAGTGACTTATACTGCATCCCTGTGTGATTTGAATCTCACGACAAAGTAATTCCTTCACAGCTGTAATGGGTTTTGCTTTTTCAGTGCTTTACCTCAAAACTCTTGCCTGCATCAAAAACTTTACAAAATAGAGCATGTGCTTCTCCAGGACTTTCAGACAACTAGAAAACCCCCCTTTTATCTCAGAAAGTACGTTCAAGCAATTCAAACATCATTTCCCCAAGAATGTGACATGGCAGAGTTTCTCCAGATGTAGAGTGAAGATCCACAATGCCATGTCACCATACCTCCACTTTGAGGAGGTCAGTCAAACCAGAAGAAGAAACAGAAAAGGAAAAAATAAAAGAGAAAGAAAATGAGAAAGAGAAAAAGGAAGAGAAAGAAAGAGAAAAATAAAAGGAGAAAGTGAAAAAGAAAAAAAAAAGAAAGAGAAAAAGAGAAAAAAGTAAAAAAAAAGAGAAAAAGAGAAAAAGAAACAGAGGAAAAGAAAAAGAAAAGGAAAAGAAGAAAAATAAGAAAAAGAAAAAACTAAAAAATGAAAAAGAAAGAAAATGAAAATGAAAAAGAAAAAAAGAAGAAAACATCTTTATTCCTTTAATTATTACTGACATTTACCACAAACCTTTTTCCAAAGCACCCTCTCCTCAGGAGAAGAAACTAACATTTCCCAGACCCTTGGATGTCACGACCAGCAGAAGTGCGTAGCTAACCTCTGCTACCACAGCCAAGAGAAACAAATGTCTCAGACTACTTTTCATCAGGGTCTAAAAACAACCTATGTTCAGTTATATCTGAAGGACTTACTTTGTGGACAAAACATTTCCCTGAGCTCATTTGCTTCTCTGGATTATACTCAGAAACAGTTGATGAATTCTTATTCTTCCTCTTCTCTCATTGCCCAGGACCAATGCCCCCTTTCTGCTGAGATGCACATCTCATGCTGAGAGAAAGTCAGATCAATTTTTTCCTGACAGCTTTCTGTCAAACATAGTTATTTCATCAAATAAGAATAAAAATATTTCACCCTGTCTCCATGGAAAATGAGTTTTCCATGAGAAAAACGCTAACCTAGGGAAAGAACCTTTAAAATTCACTTTAATTTGCTTTTTAACTTGACTTTTCTTGGCTTGTTTGGTTTTTTTTTTTTGGTTTGTTTTGACATGTTTTCTTGGTAGGTAAACAGCAGCTCCAGTGCTGCTCACGGTGCCACTATGTGGCATACTGATAGCAGTAGTGTGCAAAATGGTGTGTCATGGCATGGTGTGTACTGATATAAGCACGAAACAGTTGTGCTAACAAGCTTGTTATTGACTGAAAATCTCATTTTTCAAGATAAAAAAATCTCTTGTTTGTGTAGGAATTAGGCAGCTAACACTCTGAACAAGAAAAAGAAAACGTAGCTTGAGTACTAATTAGGGAAATGGCTGTTTCTTGTGTTCAAGGAAAATGAAAGTATCGCTGACTGATGGGAACACACAGCAGAGGGCCTGGCAGATCCTGGCTGAGCATCTTTGGTGAACCTCTGAACCCTCCATTATACAAAGCTTCCTGCTACAGCCCCACGGAAGGATTTGGAGTTGATTAAATAAGCTGTTCATATTTAACAATTTTTAATGCTTTGTACTTTCAATATTCACATAATAAATCAAAATGAGTATTCTTGAAGCAGGTGTTGGCCACTAGACACTCCCTGGATGAGACCCCTCTTAGTCACCTGGGATCCAGGGAGTTTTGTGACTACCTCTGTGTTGTGAGGAGCAGGAGATCCAGAGTTCGCCCACCATAACCAAGTGTTTGAGAAACGTGGGTGTAAAATGGTGGAAGCATGTCTGGATCTGTTGGGGGAGCTGGAGTGAAAATACGACCATTCTCATCTGCAATGTGCACAGAGAGCACACTGATTTGAAAATGCTTCTGCATCCAATTGTTTGGTAGTGTAGGGGGAGGGAAGGTCTAACACCTGAATTTCCTTTAAAAAACCCCTCTGAGTGATTCCCTTGAGGTCAGCAAGGGCTGTAAGGATTGATAGGACAAGGAGTCGATCAGCTCTAGAAGATGTAAGCCAGCTGTGAGAGGAACACTTGAATTGTTATTTTACTTAAATGTCACTTAAATTCTTTGCAGGCTGACTACTTTTTTTCTTGGCTCATCTTGCAGAAACGTGAAAATTCTGAGTCCAAACCAGGAGCAACCCAAAATGTTAACTAGAAGTAGAAATTCTGCAATAGCCTTGCCCAACAATAAAAAGCAAGACACCCTCTTCTCATCCAACATATAGTTACGGGTTTTCAGGGTCTTTCAGGATTCCTACTTTTTGGAAAACTAGGAAAATAGCAGCAATGTCTCTTGTGCCTTTTTTTTTTCTGCTGTTCCCTTCAATGCCAGATACTTCTTAATAATTCAGTATTTAGAGCCTCCCCAGTTTGTCAGGCCTGGAAGGACCATGTGGGGCTGAACGGTCTGAATGGAATCTCAAGGACCTGATAATTGTGGTGTCATCACAAACTACCAAATAACTATTTATATGTATTTCTCTTATGTATTATGCAGCCTCTTTGCACAGAGCAAGGCTGCTGACCTCATCAACCCTTGAGGGTAGGTGCAAAGGCAATGCTTAAAGCCCCATTGCCAAAAGGATAAGCTGCAAATACCCCTTGGAAAACCCAATTAATCTACTCAGAAGTGATCTCTCTTTTAAATTAAGGACTGTCAAATGAGTTAGATACTGTGGTTGACTCTCTGCCATCTCAGTTGTCTGTGCCAGCTGTAAGTGACAAGATGGTGTGTTCTGTGATGAAGTGTAGGATGGAATGGGCCTTTCAAGAGGAGTTTATACGAACTGAGTATATTCTGAGAGGTTCTCATTGGGGTTATAGCTTCACCCAACATTTTACACAGAGCCAGAGCCTCTCTGTATTGTCTGTTCCTGCAGATGTACTAAGGCCCCTACCTCTTTCTTTGTTGTGGTTTTTAAGGACTTTGAGTGAACAATTCCCCAGACTGTCTAAAATAAGCAAGTGTGTCTCCTGGATTGTAAAAATGCTGAATCAATTACTGAAACTGTCTGGGAATCTTAAATGGCTCTTTTAAAATATATTGTCTGATCCATTCAGAAAGAAGTAAGAGAAAGGAAATCTTTACTTGTAGTTATCCCAGTGAGAATATGCCTTCCCACACCCTGCTCCCATCTCTGCCTCCCTCACATTCCCTCTTTCCCTTGGATAGGGACACATGGTAGGAGCTAACAACTTGAACTGCTGTAAACTGTGGCAGTAACTTCCACCCACACACCTCATTAGGCCTTTAACACATTTTCCTTTGCCTTTCCCCCGCACTATGAAGTGGCACAACTATGAAGCTGCCCTTTCACATCGTAATTGGAAGTAGTCAGTTGTTTTTATGCTCTGTAACTCAGTAATTATATGGTCTGCCACTTACTGGACACTGGTCAGTCTGGTCATTTCAGGTTTTGACTCTGTCCAGTAGTTGTTAATTATGAAGAAGCCCTCACCAGCCCATATGCCTCCTCTGTCCACAGAGTTGCTTTATTTCTACAGCCTTATTTTCTTTTCTTTCACTTTTTTTTAGACGTGAATGGAGAAACTATGGCTTCTCCAGTGGAAATATTGATATTGCATCTTGTCATGAGCTCAGAAGACCTGGTTCTATATTTTCCCTCAGGTTTATCCTACTGAAACTCTGCCACTGCCCAACTGGCATTATCCTGAATTTGCCTGTGTGTCCAAGCTAACCCAACATGCTGCTGTTTACATGGTAGTTTTGGGAAATGTGTTCATAACATTTAGTGAGAGTTAAGAACTTGATTCCATTGAATTATACCAACATTTGAGTGTTGAGATCTCCTTTCAATGTCCTGCATTTTCCTAACTATTTACCAATTCCAGTCATTTTAGGTTGTGTTTTTATTTCACAGAGGTAATTCACTTTACACACCTTTCCTAAAATATGGTCGCTTAGGTTAAACAAAGATTTTGTAGTCAAATTTCCCTCTTTTTTATGCCATCTTAATTTTCTCCAAGAAGTGGGGTACACTGTTAGGCTATTCCTCAGAAAAATATAACATTTTCATAGTTTACTGCTGAGATGAGGTACAGCTGGTAGTAATTTTTTTGTGATAAATACGGAGAAAATTAGATACATAAAAATAGGAACATAAGGAGTTAAAGAAGTTAAGGAGTTAGACATTTTAGGAGTTAAACCAGTATAACTGAAGATGACTGTGGCAAGTATTTCATAAATATTGGACTTTGGAATATGTGAGTTAATAAGAAAAAGTTGAGAGGTTTAAAATCTATGAAACTCCCACAAAGGAAAGTAGTGTGATAATGCTATTTGTTTTTGGGGCTGGGACTACAGCTGTTGTGATAGCAAGGTACAGTTTGTGCATAAGTAGCAGTAATAAGAGCAGTAGGAACTCTCACATATATAGATATATACTTATACATACATGTAAGTCTTTATTTGTGAGCGATAATGTAGATTCTTTTTTAAAAACCCAGGCACGTTTTCATATTTTCCAGAAGAAGTGAAAACACAGAAGGATCAAGGCATAAGGGCTAATATACCAGCATGGAGTGTAGGAGAGTACAGTTCCTGTATGTAGCATCCTACCTCGATAAAATGTTGAGCTAGATTAATTCAGTGAACTTCTGTTCCTGCAGATGGAAGGAACAGCTTAAGGGTGGCTTAAAATTAGTTATTACAGTGATGAAACCTAAGCCTTCCTTGTAAATCTAAACCTTGTTTTCTTTACATAACAGTTCCCTGTAGTAGTGTAGGGAAAGTATTGTCGAAGTTTCTCCAAGGTGTTTTGAAGGCAAAATATAGGTGCTGACTGAAATAAACTTTGTTCTGTGAGTATGGGAGCGCTCAAATGACTTCCATTCTACTCAGGAAAAGCAGAATGTATGTTCTGGTAAACAAATAAAGAAAGAATCAAAGGTAACATATTGCATTGTCCAATTCTCTTCCTAATCTGCCATGACACTAGCATGGGGCTTCTGACGGCTGCCCAAGTCAACTACAATGGTGTTGGGGTTTTTCATGCTGTTTGCTTCGAGGATTTCTTTGTTTCAGAGCTGAAAACTCAACACTTCCACTTTACCTGCCAAGCTTAAGAGATCCCAACACTCTTCCATTGTCCTTCCTGTCACTTTAGGCTGTGGTTTAGAAACTTTCCTAAGATAATAATAAAGTGTGGGATTTTCTTAAGTCTTCTTTTAATTATATAGATGCAAATGCTAAAATTTTGGCTTGTTTTCAGCAAGACAGAGCAATGGATACCTGCAGATTCATGGAAGCTGGGGCAGTGGGGTTGGGCTATTATGCTGCTCAAGCATAATTGACCTAGGTGGAGATTCTTCAACTGAAAACATGTATGAAAGCTCTAAAATCTCCTTCTACCTGCAATGCTTTTACTTCATACCAATTAAACCAAACTCCAATGTTTGAAAACTGTGGCAAGAACCCCTACAAGGCCTCAGGAAGGAACAAGGGATGTGAGAGGACAGGTACTTGAGGTATTACAAATCAGACCCATGCACATGACCAGAATGTTAAGCTGCAGTTTCAGCTTCTGTGTTAATTGGTGCTGGCAAAGCACAGCCCCAGTGCAATTAACTTTTCTGCAGTGGAAGAGGAAATATTCAAACCTTGTAAGTGCCGTGCCATGCAACTCCTAAAGGTATTCAGTTATTGCAAGAAAACTGTGTAGCTAACAATGCCGGCTGAAATACAGAGGTCTGGAAGTGACAACAGGGAAATCAAGTACTGATACATTGAGTTACACAGGTCACTGCAAACTGCAATTTACAGAGTGTGAATATCTACTGGCTTCAGCGAGATTTAGTAGTCTTCTTGTTCTCTTCAATGGATTTTGAATCAAAACCTAAATGAAGGAAAGGAAACAATTTGATATATATATTTAGAATGATTCAGAGTATTCAGATCAGAACACTTTCTAATGCAAAAGTAGGATATCTTTGTTATAGCTGAAAGGTAACAAAATTGGAAAAAAGACAAAGATTATTTTCTTCTTCATTAACTTTAAAAGCTAACAATTGCAACAGGCTATCCAGGACAATACCTTACAGATATGCAAATAGATAAATAAACAGGCAGTAAACCGAGCCTATGAAAGGAATGACAGGGAGAAGAAAGTCACTGACAGAATATATTAGTTACTTGTAATTATTGTGTGTGGACTTTCTTAATTATCTCACCCTGGACAGTGTCAGACAATATTAACAAAGAGGAAAAGATCACAGTTCAATTGGGTACAGATGCCAACTATTTAAAAATGTATAACAGGAACAGACTCTGTAAGGAAAGGTGGAAATGTGAAGAGGTGGGATTACAACTCCTCAGACAATGCAGAAGATGTTTCACTTCCTCTCGCTGTGAGCAGATGTGTGTCTGTGGGCCTGATATGGCCCTGAGGTTCTCGGATGACCTGCTGTGAGTTACTGCACGCATGCAAGCTTGATTATGGCAATTGCACACAGAAATTAACACAAATCGGGTAGGTTGTAGCTTCCTCATATGTCTGCTTAATAACATTAGTAGAAATCAAGATGGCTGGGGATTCACTTTGAAGTTGTACTCTTTATTGTTATTATTATAGCTAGCGTTTATTATTAGCATATTATTATAGATTATTAGTGTATCATTATAGATTAGCGTTTATCAGTTTCAGTGATAGAATAGAATAGCATGGCATAGAATAGAATACTCCCTTTCTGAGTTGTAAGGGACTCACAAGGATCATCAAACTCCAGCCAAGAATCCCAGACCGTGTCCCTGAAAGCATTGTCCAAACATTCTTTGAATTCTGTCAGGTTTGGTGCTGTGACCCCTTCCCTGGGGCTCCTGTTCCAGCGCCCAACCACTCTCTGGGTGAAAAATTTTTCCTAATATTCAACCCAAACATCCCTTGACACAGCTGCATCTTCATGTGTGTCTAAACCCAAAAAGGTATGAAAAGTAACTTAACACCTACAACAACATTAACTTCTCTGCAAGAACTTCTCCTCATGAGATCTCCCAGACAGACTGGACCCTCGATGGGAATACCTGGCTTGCCATGGTGCTGTCCAGCTAGCACACTCTCCTGGCACCAGGCAATCTTCTGCCTGCCCCGAACAGGAAGGATGGAAACCGATCGTGGTGCAGGAGGGCAGGCGAAGCTCCTGCTCGGGTTCACCTTGCCCACCGATGGTGAAGGTGCGTGAAGGAGGTAGGAAAGAAGCAGAGGGACTTCTTCATGAGGGGAGAGGGTTTACTGGAGAGAGAAATCCACAGAGAAAGCTGAAGGAACATGGCTTGCAGGGGGTCTTGTGCCCCCACAATATGGGCATGGAAACCACACAGTTACCAATGGACCATCAGCCAGGGGTGTTATGGAGGTGGGGAGAAGGAATTACAGCAAATGGGAGAAGGGATAGGCGGGAAGGAATAACAAGGGCCAATTAACTACCGAGGGACATAGAACTCTCTGGAAAGAGAACCAAATATGAGAAATAAGGGGAGGGGAGGGCTGCAGCCAATGGTAAGGGACAGATTTATATGTTTTTCACAGCCTTTTGAATGCTCAAGGCTTTTGGGCTGTGGAAGCATCAAACCAATGGACCTTTGGGTCCACTTGATCCGGCTGACCCTGGGGTTGGTCACGGTTCACCGCAACACTGGCTGAATCCAGACCCCATAAGGCAGGTCACTTTTGAAGTGAGATTTTTCGATTGTCAAGGACAAATTCTGGGAATGGTTTGGTGCAAGTTGTGCCTACAACACTTCAGACATTTATATTTTTAGCATTGACATGGATAAAGGTTCATAAGCATATATTTACTTCACTGGCTGAAATTTTGTAATAGCTTGCAATATATTATATATCTTACATATCGAAGAGGGAGACCTTCTTGCTCTCTACAGTTGTGGGAAAAGAGGTGGATATCAGTCTCTTCTTCCAGGTAACAAGTGACATAATGAGATAAAATAATCTCAAGTTGCACCATGGAAAAGTTTTTTTCACAGAAAGAGTTGTGTAGCTTTGCAACAGGATGCCCAGAGAAGTTTTGGAGACACCATACTTGTAAGTGGTCAAAAAAAAAAGTGGATACTGCACTTGAGGACAGAGTTTCATGGTGAGTGTGGTGGTGATGGTGGGATTGATTGTTGGACATGGTGTTTTTAGATGTCCTTTCAACCTTAATGGTTCTATGATTCTACAATTTTATATACTTTTGTGCATATATATATTTTTGGTTTTATTGATAGTCATTTTGTAGTAGTTTATAATAAAGGAATTCTCAGACATCCAGCCTCTGTGACTTGTGTACCTGTTGCAGGATCTTGAGAGCCCCATGGTCATGATCTTCACACACCCAAGGGATGGACAACCCTCAAAGGTCATGACCATGACTGCTGTGGGTGTTATCAGCAAGGTTTACATGCAGTGGCACTGTCACATGGCACATTTTCATCTATAGATCTCAGAGCATTTTACTGATGAGGCCATTATTACAATTCACATGTTTCAGATGGTAAAAAAGCTGTAACACATGGTAAGGAAATTACTTGTCCTGGCTAACTCTGTCACTGAGATAGCAGAAATCAGATATTTGGAGTCTTAGGATGAGCCATAATGACCACCAACTCTCTAATTCCAGACCAAATTGTCAAGGGAATTCAGGTGGCACTGAATTGTGTACAATGAGCAAAGAAGTTAGCTTGCAGTAACTACTGACAAACTTTTAGCTAGCTTCCAAAATTAACTTTTGAAAAGTTGCAGTGCCTTTCGTGTTCTTCTTAGAATGCTTAGAGAAAAACAAAATGTTTTTTGTAACTTCTGGAGACTTGGAATTATAGAATATTTAAGGTGGAAAAAAATCACTAAAATCTTAGAGTCGACCCAATAACCCAGAAACACCATGTTGACCACTACACCCTATCCCCAAGAGCCATGTTGACTTGTTTTTTGAACATTTCCAGGGATGATGATTCCATCACTTCCCTGGGCAACCAGCTCCAATGCTTGTTTCAGTGAATTCTTCTCTCTAGCTTCCTCTTGGAACCCGGCTTTCCAATTCCTGCTATCTGTTACTTGGCATTTTCTGTTGGACAGCAAACATTTCCAATGGAGGCCTCAGAGAGCTTTCATTCAGCCCTACTTCTTCCCTTTGGTAGTTTCCAGTGTGAGATCTGGGTTGTTTCACCAACAATAACTATTGTAGACCTCCAAGGTGTGACTGATCCCTGAAACTCACACACAGGAACAGAAAGAGATCTCAAGGAATGAGATCTCATGCCTAAATATCTCATAATTGTTAAAGCGTAAATAAAGTTGTGGTGTGAATAGCAGTTATTAGTCCATAACTAGTGTCCATACTTTAATGTTCTACAGAAAGTTTTGAGCCAGACAGGAAAGAGTTCTAAATACATCAGGCAGTTGAGGCTATTCATGCCCTTGAACTGAAATAGAGGAAACATTACAAACTAGGCAGGCAAATTGAAATCCAGTCTCCTGCTCCCTCATTCATTCTCCTTTCTGCTTTTTTCAGTCATACAGGTTTGATTTCAATACACCTGGAGGGGAGACCATTGAACCAGTAAATTTTACTTCAGTTCCAGCTCATCTGTGACAGAAACTCTTTTGGTTTATTTCCAATTCACACGCGTCAGAAACTGCTAACCTTGAACTAGTTAGAAATTATTCTTCTTGAAAAATGCATTTAAAGAGGAAAAGTCTATGTGAAAAAGGCATCCCTAGAGACAAAAAACCCCACCAAGAGAGGATTTCAGGCTGCTTCTTCCTGGTCCTCTGTCACAGCCCAGACAAGGTTTGAGTTCCCAGTAGTGGCAACCATACCACTGCTTGCTTAATTTAAGGAATTTAAGAGAAACTGAGCTGTGGAGTTCAGATCCCTGTTGTACCATAGCAAAATTAAAGACAGCAGGAGATGGAGCATAAGAACTGAAGGGGGTCACAGGCTTGCAGCTACATGTACCACTGAAAATATATTTAGCACAGCAGCAGAAGGACATGGGTATTTCTATACAGTGAGGTACATGAGCCTGGCTGAGAGGGAAGGAATAACAAAACAAAGGCCTCCTACATGGTAGAATCACAGATCTTTTCAAGACCATGCCTGGTGGCAGAAGCAGGCAGATTCAATTTTGTTTTGAACCTATTCAGTTCTCTCTTAGGATTAACAAATAATTAAGTTATGATATGGGGAAAAATAAAGATTTTAATTGTTTTCACTTTTGGCTTTGGGTTCAGTTTGTCTTCTGTCCCACTTGGACATTTTGCTGGATAAGGACAAGATGAGACACCTCAGGGCTGCAGTGGATGAAAGACCCTGGATCTGGCTGGCTGGTGAGCAGCATTGATGGTGCAAAGGTCTGCCATTGCCTTGAGACCAGTGCTTGAGTACAGCCTGAGCCACTGACAGCTCTGCTGAGGGGTGGATTTGTGTCTGGTAGTCATAAGTATAGAATAAGAAAAATGGGACAACAGCATACTTGCACCTCATTTCTCCTTTTGGATGGAGCCTTCCTTGAGTTTGAGAGTCAACATGGAGAGAGATCTTTGATTATAGGGTGAAATCATTGAGAAAATTTAGACACGTAAAATAAGACACTCAACACCAAGCCCATTCAGCAGGATTTCTGACAGTTCACTGAGGATCTGTCCTCACGCTGTTTCTTGGTGCAATCTCACTAAAGAAGAAAGGCCTTCATCACTGTGGCTGTTCTTCATGACAACACATCGTCCAGCTGTTCCAGTCCAAGTGTTTTAACCACGTGGCATCTTCGTCATTGTTCTTCTGCTCAGTGCCTTTCCACATTCTCCCACTTTTCACTTCCAACTTCCACAGCATTGTTTACTGCACTGCAAAAGCCAAACAGGATTAAACCTGATAAAGAGAAGCAGATGCATTACATCTGGCAGAAAACAAAAGATCAGCGTTTGGCACAAGGGTTTATTGTTTGTGACAAGGCTTTGGAATGTAATTAATTTTGCAAAGCCATGCCAGTGAATGCCATTCAAGCTCACCAGATGTGCCAGGGAGGGAAATGCCAACTCTTTTTCCAAGAGGACGGCTTGATGCCTGCTGACTCTCATTTGTGCAGCTCCATGGGTGTCAAATAAAATAATGTCTCTTTGGATGGCAACAAAGAACAGGCTATTTTCTGCAGAGCTACTGCATATGCAGTGACAAAAGGGGCTTTTTGCTTGGTGATGGTGTAGTTTTTCGGGTGGATGTGGTTTTATTTATTTATTTATTTATTTATGTGGAGTCTGTGTCTACAGTTAAATTCTGCACAAAATTAACACTGCTCTGAAGTCACCAGCAGTCAAAGACATGGGCACACGCAGGCTAAAGAAATCATATATCCACACAAATAATTGCTCATGCAGAATGAGAAACATGAGATAAAATGCAATTTCCTCAGAATATGGCTTTGTATCCAATTTTTGCTCACTGGGAAAATTTCTCCAGATGCACATGTTGCTTCTGGCAAGGGGGAAAGTGTGATATATATATTTTTTTTATTCTTCCCCCACTAAACTTCACTGCAGCGCAGACGGAATAATACAGGACACAATATGCAATAACGGGCAGCTGTTAGTGTTTCATTTTACTGGGATTTAAAGTTTCTGTAAAGCTGACAGCAGAGGTGACAGGCTTTTAATGGGGTAGGTAGTTTACTCCTGCCAACTGGTGGCTGCTGCTAAAACCCATCTTCTGCCCTTGGCCCCAAGTGCCTGTGGCAGAAGGTTGGAGGAGTCAGGTCAAGATGAAGCTGGGTGGGAGAAAGAGGCACACACACAAAAAAACTAAGAGTCCAAGAAACTCAGTCCTCCATAATGCAAAGTGCTTATTTCAAATAAACTTCATTTTAGCACATTAGCATAATTTTTATAGCACAGCTGATGCTTCTGGCCTGCCAATCTTCTGCCTTCTGCACACAGCTCCTGCTTTATGCTCCTGCACAGCAATTGTGAGCTTCTGCCAAAGAGATGTTTGACATAAGTGGAGTTGGAGATGCAGCAGGGATGGCAAAGCCGCTCCCCCCTTGCTCCTCTCTGCAGCCCCTGCACGTTTCCTGATGCATACCACAACCAGCTTTGATGAACAACATCAGGTGGAGCTACATATATAGAACTATATATCCCTTCCTGCCTTTTGGGTTTCCACATCCATGAGATAATGAAGTGTCATTTCCCACTGGTCTGATGCAAGTTTAGGGGTTGTTGAGGACAGAGAAATATCTTCAGGACAGCTGATATTGAGGGTGAGACAAGACAGTCACAGGGCTGGAAAAAACTCCAGGCTATGGTGATATGTGCAGGGCTGAGTAAATTAATTAATGGCCTGAGACCTTCCCACATAAATTCCTTGTATTACAGCCCTAGCCCAAACTCATCTTGCTGTAGCAGCTACATGTCTCCACCTCATTATTCTCCGTATGGTTCAAGCCTCATGGGTTGTTATTAAGAGATTGAGTAGGTTGCACACAGGTTACAGTTTAGGCCACATTAATATTACATAGGGAATACTAGAGAATTAGGGGAAAAATAATTATTAGGCTATTCTTCCTGCTCTAGAGAACATATTGTTCAGAATTCAGAAGTGAGAAGGCACAGGAAGCCAAGGTATCTTCCATCATCAACTGCGTGCAAAATGAGCTAGGGATTTTTGAACCTTCTGGAGATGACAGGGGAGACCAGCTCTTCCTTCTTGTTTGCACATGATGGCATTTTGGTAATTAAAGTTGTTTTCTTTCCTTGAGCATTTTTTAATTCAGCAGAAGTGATTGTACCAGTGTGATTTTGTTCCCAGTCTCCCACTGGCCCAGTGCAGGTTCTTTCCAGTCTCTGCAAACCCTGCTTCAGCCTCCAGCCAAAACTTGGCAGCTCTGTATTCTACAAGATGTGTTTTCCCCAGACTAATTTTCAGGGAGGTTTTATCAATTTTAATTAAAATGCTGCCATCTCTCTTGGTGCTTGCTGGTTGGACTACATGAAAACCACAAAACATAATTCACCTTTTGCAAGAAGGAAGTGTGAAGTGAAATCTGTTGCCTTGTTCTAATGGTGATAATAAAGCAAACAATGTCTGATAACTTCTTTGATGCTTTGTTTTAGAATCTATTTCTTTGATCTAGTTGTTTTGTTCGTGTTTTTTTTTTTTTTTTTTTTTTTAACTTGGGATCTGACATATTACTATAAGTTGATTTTCCTGAAGGAAAGAGTCCCATGGAAATTAGTGACACAGTCAGACCCACCCAAGAGGAGCAAGCATCACACAAAGTGTGGTCTCTTCCACTGTCACTTTCAAATGGCATAAACTTTCATCCATGTCACCAGTCTGGGGCCTTAGATTTTTGACTGAAGAGTTGAACAGGAGAAAATGAAGAAGAGAGCTGTAGGAATGTGCTCAGATAGAAACCATGACCTCTCAGAAAAGATTGATCATAGAATTATGGAATGGTTTTCATTGGAAGGGACCTTAAAGATTATTCAACAACCATGCAGATGAGGATGCTGGTACAGAAAGGAAATTGAAATAAAGAATTGTAAAACCCTCAAAATTTGGGGAAAAAAATTAAAAATACGATAAGAATAAGCTATTTTCCATGTTTATTGAGGGTAAGAAAGTCAGACTCATCTTAAATTGTAGGAAAGGAGCTATAGCTTGGAGATGAGGAAAGTGTTTCCAGATGGGGCAATGAACTCCAGTGACTCTGTGGTTCTTCTTCACTCAAGATTATTGCAAACTGGTTAGAAAAATAGCTGCCAAAGTGGTATAGAAATAATTGGACCTAAGTGGATAACCCCTTGAGACTTCTTCCACCCCATGGCTTTCCCCTAGATCCACCCAAATTCTGAACATCATCATCTGAAGGGGGTAGGAAATCAAAATATGCACTTTGTGTCATGAAAATGTTTATTTGTTACACAATGACATAATCTTTGGGGCAGAACAAGACTCAGTTTAACCCAGTAGCCTGCATCTGAGAGCGACCAGTAACAGACCCAGTTTTGGGAGAGAATATAAGGAACAGAACAAGTGCTGAGTGGTTGCTTGACTGACACATCTTCCCAGCTCTCAGCAGGCTGCTGCATAGGGACTTTTAGAGGCAGCGGAAGCCCACAGAGTTTGGAACTAGTGCTAAAAATCATCTGATGTGTTATACACAAAATAACGAAATAATGACAATTAATATGAATAAATAAAATGTGGGGGTTTTTTTCCCCATGAGTTTATATAAAGTTATCCCTGATTATCCCCCTGATTTCTTCTTCAGGAAAGGTTTTGATTTTAACATCAAGGTCTTAAATACATTCCCATTCCCTGGTACTCTTCAGAAGCCAGCTGGGAAACAGGAATTTTTTTGCAGAGGAGTCAAAATATTGAGGAGAGCTGGGAAGATGGTACTCAATGTATAGAAATTCAAAATTATGATTTCCAACTCTATTTCTTCCACAGAGTTCTGGATTTTGAGAAAGCATTCTGGAAGATGTACCTCACCCCCTCCAACCTGTCAATTTAAAACCTTTAAGGTTGGGTTTGAAATGGGCTCAATCTCTTCATCCTAGGAAGCCTTTTTGATGACAGAGACAGCTACATTTATGTGTGAAATTCTGGTGTAGAAACATGAAGCTTCACTCATAGAGGCTTAGCTTCACATTATTTTGTGTCCATATCCTGTTTGTCCTCCAGCTCTCATATCAAGAGGGTGAGACTTTCTGTGCCATATCTGTGAGCTCAGCAACAGTGTTTTCAACTGCCTAAATTATCTCAAGTGGTGTTGTAGAATCACTTATTCAGTGGACAGCTGGGCTGAGCCCAGGGTAAATGTTTCTTCCATGTTCCTGTGTAATGATTTTCTTGTCCCTGCAATCATGGGGACGTCTGTTAGTACAGGGAAGCTGTCATGGTAATTCTCTTCATGGTGATTTGTTGTAACAAATCCCTTTTAGATTTGTTGTAAGGAATCCCTCCTGGAAAGCTCACATACACAAGGGACTGAGCTACTCAAAAACACCAAACTCATTCCGTTTAAAGACATTTAAACTGATGATTCTGATGACATTACTTGATGCTCTTATGTTGCTGTCCATTAGGTAAAATGGAAGGTCAGAATGGAAACCCCATGATCTAGATACTTTCCTTGCCTTTAACTGTTTTGTAGTGCAGGGTTTTAATGATTCTCTTGGGACTCTAAGTGCCTGAACTCTCAGCTGCATCAAACTTTGGTTGAGGTAAGAGGCACACTGAGGGCATGTGAACCTGGGTCACAAACTATATTTGTGGCAGAACTGAGGATTCAAACAAAGTTTTTTCTTCTTAGTCCCTTTAGGCCATGGGCCATACTGCCTCTCTGCAGGCAACATTTTTCCCATTAAAGAGTCAATGAAACTATTGAAGGAGGCAATTTTTGTGTGCTGTGTTTCTTGGTCACAGGAATAGAAAGGAAAAGGAAAACAAAAAGGAAAACAAAAAGGAAAACAAAAAGAAAACAAAACAACCAAGCCCTTGAAACAATCCTCACCTTCCAGCTAATCTTTACAATGCCATTTTAACATTTTATAGTGTGTAAACAACACCTTGACGTTATTGCTCTGCCAGAAGGCTTATTACGACAGAAGGCACTAATAGGCCACACATATGCCAAAGTCCAACTGCTACTTCAGGCTTGGTTTTTATAGAAGGACACATTTTCACATTCTTCTTTATTGACTCCCCCTGCACCCCTCCCTCTATGTGCTGTTAAAGAAATGCCAACATAAAACTGGCTAAAAATAAAGCCAGTTCAGGCATATTTTTCATGTTATTATAGGATAAATAAAGGTGTCTAACGGAAGTATGCTATTAACCATGAATCATGGAGGGAAGCATGGCTCTTAGTTGGCTTGTGTTGGAAGGTGTAAAACATTATTTAAAAACAATTCTAACCCTATTTTAGGAAATATATATGTATGATTTTATTTCCAGGTACTTCCAGAAAAAACATAATAAATGCAATATAAAAGAAAATTGATGTTAGATCCTGGGCCTACATTTCTGGGGGAAAAAAATTTACTAGTTTTTATAGACTGTTTTCTGAGTCTCCATCTGTCTCCTTTTATCACTCCTGTCCTTTGTTTTCTTTCCTCTCATTAGTTATATGACCCTGCTACTGGTACTTGAGCCATCTATCCAGACTCATACAAGCAGGTAAGAAGGAACAATGCCTCTACAGAGCAGGGGTTAGAGAGAAACATGGATACAGAAATTCCAGTATGAAGGGCCACTACATCTGGCACCTGTACACCCACCTTTTAATGACCTCAAAAGAACCTCCTAGCTGATTTTGTCACACTAAGCATTAATCAGACCATAATAGCAGGAACGGAGATGGCTCTGGGAAGATGGGGTCAGACTGGGGATTTTTGCTGACATGCATGGCTGTGTGAATGCTCTTGTCTTCCTTTCCAACTTGCCCAGATTCAGAAGGTGTGCCCAGCTGCTTTCACAGGGGTGAGATACACACAGGAACACAAATTCGTTAGTGATCACACTGTATGAAAAAGCCAGAAGGAACTGGAGAGACGAAAGGAGCAGGCTTCAACATCAGGTTTAGGAAAATAAATTTAGGTGACTAAAACTTGTGTGGCACCTAGTTAGGTGCCTGATCACTCAGAGTTGATGGAATCATAGAAAGGCTTGGGTTGGAAGGGACTACCACCTCATTCTAACCCCCTTGCCATGGGCAGGGACACTGTCCCCTAGAGCAGGTTGCTCCAAGCCACATCCAACCTGGTCTTAAACACTCCCAGGAATGGGGCAGCCACAGCTTCTTTGGGCAACCTGTGCCTCAACACCCTCACAGGGAAAAAATTTCTTTATATCCAGTTTAAAACTCTTTTCTCTCAGTGTGAAGCCATTCCACCTTGTCCTGTCCCTGCCCTTGTAAATATTCCCTCTCCATCTCTCTTGTAGGCCCCCTTCAGATACTGAAAGGCTGCAAACAGGTCACCCTGAACAACCAGAGTTGATGGAGATCTATCCAATAAAGTCAATTTAGATCAGATAAGGAGTCAGATGACACTGGACACTAATGCTTAGGCATTAGTCTTGTCTCTAGTAGGCTGGTCAATAGTTCATTGGCCTCACAGATCTCCAAGGACCATGTGAGTTGCTTATGCAGGCAGCTGGTACTATTTCAGAAGCTCCAGGATGTCTTGCATGTCCACCAAATTGCATTCTAGGAGGGCCTGGGTCTATGAATGTAATTTGAAATATAGAACAATGTCTTGCAGATATCTAGGACACAATAAGACCACTCAAATAGCAATTGGAACCTGGATTTAATCAACTGAATCACTTATTACTTAGGGGTATGATACATAACTGACATGTAGTTACTTTTATATGTGGACACCAAACCTTAGTTTCTTGATTCTGTACCTGAATCCCACTTCTTATGCATGAGTTTATCCAGGGATGGAAAGATGACACCAACCCAGACAATAAATCTTATCCAACTGATCTAAACTTGCATGGAAGCAGAAATCAGATATTGGAAAACCAATAAAAGTACAAAAAAAATTATCAAGACGAATTCCAGACATATGGCATGATGATAAGAAGTCAAGGTGCAGCTCTTGAGAACTATTTATTAGCTGCTTTCCAACACAATATTTATGCCCTTTCCACCTGAGGGAGGGAGGGCCTGAGTCCTAATTAAGCCTGAGCACCATCACACATCTTTACTCCTTCAGACATAATTTTAAGTAGACACCCAGATAATACTTGATTTTTACAGCAACTTGAGAACCTTCAGAACGAAAGCTCCAAAAACTGGAACAGGCAGCATCTTGTTTGAATGTTTCTTAAGAATAATTACAATTCTTCTCTCATTATGTAAAATTTTAATCCAAGACTTTATTCCTATAGAAAAATGCAGAGAAATAAATGGTTCCTCCAAATAGTGGGCTTTATTCAAACTCTGAAGTAAGGCTCTTTCAGCATAATTCTTCAACCATCTTTGAGTACCTAAAAAGTCAGTGTTTTATGGGCCTTTTCATAAGTGCTTTTTTGCTCAAAAGGTTATTGCTGGTAAAATGCATTGCTCAAATTTTCTTGACAGGCATCCCAAAATACACTTATGTGATCATAGAGATGAAGAGGTAGTGAAAATGCTCTGCTTCTAAAACACACATAATTACACTAAAACACAGTAATCATATTCTAAAAGCAAAATTTGCAGATATTAGATACACTCTCGTAACCAGGGTGTCTAAGTAAACATTGACTCGATCCTCATTAATCATAAAGGTCTACAGACAAAGGGAATAACCCTTCACCCAAACACCCACCGTTTTTGTTTGTTTGTTTGTTTTTCTTAAGCTCATCTTTTCCTGAAAAAAATCTCCCCTTGGATGTAAAATTCTTGAATCTTTGATGACTTAAATAGTTATGCACACACATAAAACAAATAAAAGTGATTAGGAAATAGAAATTTTCACGCATACTAAAAGTGGAAATTTTTGTTGTTGTTAATTCGTACTGTGCCACGGAGTTTCATATAAAATGCAAGGGTTTTTTTTTTTATTTGAGGGCTCTTTTTAGAAATTCACCTTCAGAAAGGTAATTTTTAAAAAAATTAGGAAACTTATAGAGATTCATGTGTTGACTGTGGAATGTGAAAATAGGATCTGCAAAAAAACCTAGAACCAAACAGTATTGAAGTAAAAATCCAAGTTTAAGGTACTTTGATTTTTTTTTTTTTCCTTCTGTGACTGTTAAAAATTTCAGATGTTAACGAGTGCCAAAAAAAAGTTCTCTGATGTGGGAAACAATTTTAGGGACTGTGGGCTCAGTCCATGCTGGGTGCTGAGAGTGCTTAACTTACACACCATTGGTGTCAGAGCCTATCTTGGTAAGGTTCTCCTCACCTAAATTTGATTGTCTGAGTATTAGAAATGTAAGCCTGAGCCAGACGCCCCAGGCTGGGTTTGAAGTGAATAGAGAGAAATTGGCATACCCAGCAGGTGATTCATGCTTCATCTCGTAAGATGCAATGAATCACTTTCTGAACATGACTATTTTCTTCCACTGAATGTAAATGGACCTGAGGGATCTACTCACTGACTCTAAACACTTAACTTGTAACAGCCTAAGTAAAAGCAGACAAATCGTGCCTATTATCTCTGTGTTTGGGAAGGTGATGAGCAGCACAGGCTGCCTCCTCCTCAGCCCTGCCAAACCCTTGTTGTACCTACAGGTGATAGACAGAAGTCTTACTGCCTGTGTTGACACCTGTAGTAGGATTTTTCTGTCTTTATTTCTCAGTCTTACTGTTCTAAATTTATGCAGATCTGGTGTAATTTTTACGAGGAATCTGATTTTGCCAAAGCTCTCAATGTTCCCTATGGAATGTGGCAGAATTTTTTCTTTTTTCTATTAATTTAATACATTTTTGTTTGCAGAATCGTAAAATCGTAGAATGATTTGGGTTGGAAGGGATCTGAAAGCTCATCTCATTCCAAAGCCCTGCCATGGGCTTTGGCATGGACACCTTCTGCTAGACCAGGTTATTCCAGGCTTTGTCCCACTTGGCCTTGGGCACTGCCAGGGATCCAGGGGCAGCCACAGATTCTCTGGGCAACTTCTGTCAGGACCTCACCACCCTCACAGACAAGAATTTCTTCCCAATATCACCTCTAACCTTGATGTCTGTCTGTTGAAGCCATTCCCCCTTGTTCTACTAGTCCAGGCATTTTTCCAAAGTGAGTTTAGCAACAAAATTAGGCAGTAACCCCTGTTCTGTTGTGAGGATCCACTAATGTACAGCTGCTAAACTCACTGTCAAGGGATGTAGGAAAAGGTTAGGAAAATCACATCCATTATCAGGCCCTGTGAGGTTCTGTCATGACCTAGGATAAAACCAGTCTTTCAGTGTCCTGTGAAATATTCATTCCAACTTTTTACCAGTTGTATTAGAATAACAGAATACTTTGGGTTGGAAGGAACCTTCAAGTTCATCTAGTTCCAACCCTTCTGCCATAGTCAGGAACACTGTCCACTTGAAGTGGAAGTGAGAAAACCTCTGGAATATGCCATTCAATATGGAGCATGAGAAATTCAGTGATCATTTATAACAAGTTAAATATCATCTGCAATCACTTCTAGCCATTGATATATTGCTGTCCTTTGAAAAATTTGTAGCAGAGCAGTATTTTATTCAGGGCTATGGCTCTGCAGGATTTTGATGAATAATAACCCCAATAAAAGAAACTTTTGTCCATGCAATTAAAGATGGAGGTGAAATAAAAGTTCTTCAATGTGTCCAGCAAAATGGTCATACAAGGTGAGTCCAAGGTGGGACAACAATCAGATTTTTCTAAATTGTGTTGATGTGGCAGCTCTTGCAAATGGTTGCCATGCACCTGAGACAACACAAAGCTGCTTCTGAAGCTTCAGGCAGCCCTGGACACCCAGAGGAGCATCACACAGGCACTGCCAGATAAATCTGGCTGCCAGGCTTGGTGATAATGCATATTATAAGAAAGGCTCTGTCCAAGTGTTGAGCTACAAGTAAGGAAAGTAGTCACCTAAAAAGCAGTAAAGATGAATGGATATTTACAATTACTCTTTTGATACAAAGAAACTACGTATTTTGCTTTGTGTTCCAGCTAATTGCAGGATTATGAGATAATTGATGAAACTGCAATTAAGAAACAAGGAAAAAAATTACAATAATGGGGAGTGAAAGTTCAATTATAAGCATTTTTTTTCTTCTTTTTTCCTTCTTTTTTTTTTTTTTTGAAAAGATTCTTCAGTGTTCCATTTAAGTATTAGGTACATGGTATAAGCTCCTCTTATTCTCTCCATCATTGGTGTACAGAGAGTGTACATCTAGACCTCTCAGATCACTGCAGCATGATTAGTTCATCTCTGCGTGTGCCTGTTCCTTAATGACAGAGGGTGATTAACATGTAGATAGCTTAGACTAGAGCACTGATCGTAAAATTTGCATGATTAACACTACAGCAAGTATATGAATTCCAAAACATTTGGATTCACTTAAAAAAATTTGAGATTTTTATTCACTTCAGTACTAACACACTCAAAAAATGCTTATTTCCCTGCTCCCTGGTTGTGTAACTCATGGGGTGGTTGTCATAGTAATATATATTGTTACAGAGCAAAAAAAGTGAAACCAAAACTAAGAGCAAAACTTATAGTATGTCAGCAGCCAGTCCTGATTTCACAGCAGGATCAAATAGGAAAGAAAAGAGAAGTTCTTTAGATCCATGGTCAAAAGAAAATCTCATTTTTATGACATCTGAAATGTTTATTTCATTCTTGTGTGATTGGACACCCAGAGACTGTTCAGAACATCTCTAATTATAACACTTTTATAATAAGTCAGTGACTGGGCTACCATAACCATGAAAGATACACACTTCTTGATGGCACATTTACTATGATTTATTCCAAGGAAAACATCCATCCAACTGTTCCTGGAATAACCTGGTTACACTGATTATCTCAATTATTCCAGGGTGTTGTCATTTGGAACAGACCGTACATTTTCTAGGCACTTTACTGCAACACACAGACTATCATCAGTCTAGTGGCTTCAGAGATCACAATTAATTTAGTAGAGGACAGTTCTTCAAAATTATGGAATGTAGGATTTTTGGTTTTCATTTTTTTTTTTTATTCTAAATTCACGATCATTACTTGAGCATGCTTTTCAAGTGCCATGCAGCTCCACCCATTAGCCAAAAGAAAATTGGCCTGAAAAATGTTGTTGATTCCAGCAACTGCTTCATGTTTTTGGGAGATTCTACCTAGTGAATAAATAAAAACAGCAATCAAGGTAAATTTTCACAGATTTTATCACACAGCAAGAACTTATGGAGACATCAGCCAAATCATCTGTGGTAGAGATAAATTTTGTGCTGTTTTAGATATCTGCATTGCATCTGTCCACTATTGACACAGTTATTCTGTGCTTCCACTACAATCAGTGACAATGAAGATCAAGAAACTTGAACTTACGCAAAAGTTTCATTTTAATATTGAACGTAGCTTTGAAAAAAACCTTATCATAGTCCTTCACCCCTACCAAGAAGAGCTGTAGAAAAGACCATGCCAGAGATTCACACACAGTGAAAGAGCAGGGCACACTAAACTACAGTTGCATCAAAGGACATTTTCACTGAGTATTAAAAAAATGCTTCCCAACACAGGAAGCATTCCTGCAGGGTTCATGACAGGGACAGAAGCCTCATGAGGAATCTGGGTTCCTGTCCACACAAGCATTCACAAAACTCTTGACTGGACAAGTAACCAGGTCTTTTATTGAATTTATCCTGGATTTAGGCAGGATTGGGCTAAGTGATTTACACAGGTCTCTTCACAACTAAATTTCCACATGTTTCCATGAATTATATCCCTTGTATGAAGACTTGATGTCATTGAACCTGCAGTTTTGAGTAGCTAGAAACAGACACTGTGGGCCATATTCATCTTTTATCAGATTGATTCCAACCTTTATTCCTAGAGCATCAGTAGACTATCTTTGCAGCCTGAAGTAATGGTCTTTGAAAACCTATTATCATCACTGTTTATGAAAATATAGAAGATATTGTTCTTTTTATTTGTTTTATGCTTGTAGAGTCACTTGCATTTATAACCACAGAAACTCATGCCAGTGTTGTACAGACCGAATACTGCAAACTCGTGTTTTCAAAGTAATACAAAAGCATCAGGCATAGAAATCCAAGACAAAGTAGAGACATTTTAAATTTCCAGGCATTGTAAAACTAATCACTTATCGTGTAAAATTATGCCTGAGTTTTGAACAGAATGTCATGTCATTGCAGGTACTTAGCAGGTTCCTCAGAAATTTGCTTCAGAGGATAATTCTGCATTGGCGGGTGGAGGGACTCAATGAGTTAATGAATATCTAGTATCTGTTATTCTCTGAAGGAAGAAACTGTACACACATCTTTAGAAGACTACAATGAATATTCTATGTAGTAACTAATGATATTGTTGACCATTCACCTTAAATGATGAATTACAGTGAAAAAGGGTATATTAACTTTCCTTTTTTGATCCTTCAGTGGTCATTGCTTTTCACTGAACAATCATTCTCAAGAGAATCTCCACTACTTTGCCTGCAGGGAAGGTTTATTGTAGCAGCAAGAACTATCTCCAAAACGTAATGAACATCACTAGACTGCCCATCTCTTGAAAACCTATATAAACCTAATGACTAATAATGGGTGCCTGCAGCAGTTAATAATTTTTGCTCATAACCATTTGGATGAGGAATAAACCAAAGAAGGCTTTATTACAGAAAAGAGGAAGCAAAATGTCACATTGGGAGTAAAAAGAACTTAGCATGAGTGAAAATCTCTAAATGCTCATACACACATAACTGCAGTGTCTGTATCAAAGAATGGTAATGTGGATGGTTGTGGCAGTTTCTAAATGAAAGACTAAATAGACCAGGAATTTTCTTCAAAAGGAAATATATGAAGGGATTAGAAAAAAAAATCTTAAACCGAATTGATTTTTGACAGCTGGAGCAAAGTTGTCAACTAAAACTGAACGAGGTTTTGCTGTTTATTATAGCATAAGAACAGGATGAAATAGCAGTAAGGGCAACAGGAGAAAAGTTATTGGGGGGTTGGTTTTCTTTTTTGGTTTTTTTTTGGGGGTGCTTGGTGGTTTGATTTTATTCGTACAGGATGCAACTTTATTTAGGAATTTAGTGCTGTAGGATGTTGTGGAGGACAAAATTAGAACAGACAGATTTTTGGAAAAAAGGCCCAGTATTCACAATGGAATCATGGTAGGCATTATTTCCCTAACTTAGGAACTTCTAACTAGAACTTCACCCTAATGGAAGGTAGTTCATGACACTCTACTAATTTTGTTTCTGCATTTATTAGTGAGTCCTGTTGCAACTGGTTTCTGCCTAAGCAGCATTTTAAACTGGTCAAACTAGGATATTTTATTGTTCACTTTCTGTATATTTTCCACGATTTAGACTCTATGATTTATAAGATCAATTCTAGAAAGTAATTTGCAGTATACTGAACACTTCCCCAAACTGTTTTCTATGAAGAGGAAAGATAGCATTTTTGTAATTTCTTTGTTAAATTGCATTGCTGATTGGACACTCCCAGATCTTTGGTGAATTCCTAATATCTTAAGTGATTTCAAAGCAAAAAATTGTAGACATGTAAAATCTCCCTGCAGTTATATTACTCTTCTTCCACAGAGGACAGCAGAGATCCATACACTGGGGATTTATCAATTCTTCAGGTTTGTCATCAGGAAACTTATTTGTAAGGAGTAGGCTCCCAAGCCAACATGAAATTGTGATATGGTTTTGTCAGAAATTGGTTGTCAGCCTCTCTTTAATCACCTCATGACAAAAGGTTTAGAGGAAAAGCAGTAATGAAAAATTCTCTTTGGCTGTCAGATGTATGAGTACTGAAGCCCTTCTATATCTGGATTCTGAGGGGCTCTCATAATTTTCATTCACTTCATTCACTTACTGAGAAAATTTTTTTTATAGCCTGATTCAGAGCACATTGTAGTCAATATAAAAAATGTACCAACTCCTGTAAAATTTGGCTCAAGCCCAGAATAAAAGGCTTCCTAATTTAGATCTGCAATTTTCATGAGAAGCTACTTTATAGCCATCTATATATGCAAATTAAAATTGTGAGTATTATGGTTGCTGTTTATCTTGGTGACTGTTTACTCCAGGTAGCTCTCAAATTTCTTTAATAATTTGTGCTATTGCCCTCTAGAATTACAGAGAGAAATCTTTCACCTAATTGCTAGACTCTATATGCAAATGCTGTCAGATTTAATTAATATTTTCCCCCTTGAAATGATGAACAAAGCTCAAGAAATTTTAGATGGATCATGTTCTAGAGATAGTACATTAGAAATCCAATGCTGTTTCACAAAAGATATTACAGCTGCATCTCCCCAGAGTATTAACAAACATAGGCTTGGCCTGTAATGAGTCTGCTGGTGCACACACTTCAAAATGTCACATCTAAATGGTACAGTGGAGATTACTGAAATCTTTATTAGCATCCACCAGAACTGGTAGTCTTCATGGTATCACACAGAACTATAATGAGTGATGAGTTTAGTCAGTAAAGAGACATAAATATACCAGTATCCTCAATAGGATAGTTCAGGAGCAGAACTGATGCCGACTGATTATGTCAATCTATAATTTATATGTGTGTATGTTTGTTTAAGGTGTATCCTTACATATGTTCATACACATACCAGGTGATCTACCAATAAAGCTTAATCTGGATTTTCCATCCCTTACCATAATTTCCATTTTCAGTTGAAGTGGGATGTGCAAAGTATATACTATAAAATTATCTTTGCAAATGCTCTGTTGGTTTACTTAATGGGTTTAAACAGGAATGAGGACAAATATCTTCTCACAGCATGCCAGGAAGAGATCACAAATTTGATAGAAGTCAGGTGCTTCACTTTCCTTCAAGACTGCCCATCTTGACACAAATCAGCCTTCCTTCGCTAAAGAATGAGGCCTGACAGAAAAAGCTTCAAGTCCTTTTGGGACCCCATAGACTTCTTCAATCCTCCATGTTGGCCCCTAACACATCTGTCTGTGAAGACTCTTTCATGAACCGCATTTTGTGCCCAGCCTTAGTGTTTCTTCTTTTGATGTGGAATTGCACAGGTATTGTCTTCCTCAAGACAGGAGTAAAGTTTAGATGTCTCTGAAGGAACACTCAACACACCTTCCAGCAATAGAAGGAACCAAGTAGACTTGTTAATGTTACATCTCTAGATTTTATGTTTTAAATTCAGTAAGATTCCTTCCATCCAAACATTATATATTCAGATGTAGATTTGCTTTGAGTAACTAAAGGAGATTTGCTTTAAGGCTGTATGCAAGCAGATAGAACACCAGCTTCTTGCAGAGACTTGATTATTAGTTGATAACGCACTGTGTTATATGCCAGTGTAATCTGTGTCCTGATCCATTCTGTTCATGACATTTTTCTCAACAGTGTATATATCAGACATTTACACTTTTGTTAAACTGGAATCGGAGTCTTCCACTGGGTTTGCAACCATTTAAGAAATCTGTCCTAAAGATCCAAGTCAGTGACATAATTACTAAATTTCAGGCACCAGTGCATGAAACACTAACTACCTCACTGAACATATCAATCCCAAAACGAATTCTACTGATGTAAAAAAAAATTTTAGCCTAGTTGAAGAGTCACTTAATCCCAAGGGCTTGAAGTGCCGAAATCCTGACCTTTGAAGGCTAGTGGGTTATGAGTGAATCTGCACAGATGCCCCAGTGCATTGTTTGTCCACAGACTAGCAGCAACTATTATTACAGCATACTTTTGATCTGAGCTGTGTTCAATCTCCCATGACAAGCAGAGCTAGATATTGGTAAGTTTCAAAGGTGAATAAGCTCACTGAGTTACCGTTTCAGGCAAGGCTGAAACAATACAGTAAGTGAAGGAATAAAGCAAGGGAAAGAATAAAGCAAGTGAAAGAATAAACCAAGTGAAAGAATATAGCAAGTGAAATTTCTAATGTCCAAAGAAGAAGAGGATAAACTACAGTTACCTGAGCATGACACCAGTTTCAGTATGTTCTTGTGAAAACAGAATATTAACATTAGTCTATTAACTAATTAGCCTTTTGCACACGTAGGCAAATGCTTCTCATAGAATCCATATCTGTAGAGGGGTCATGGTGCCCAGTATGAAGGAACCATCCTAGAAATCATATTTATCACACACAGCCAGGGGAAGTGTGCCCATGTCACTTGGTTACCCACACACTTGCAATACTGATCTTAGTTTTCCAAACCCCAGCTAGATATACAAAAAGGAAAATAAGTTTTTTAGACCAGGGCTGGGTGGAAGCAAAAGGACATCAAAAAGAAAGCAAGGAATTATCCAGCCTGATTTAGACTTGACTCCCTCAGGCTATTGCTCACTAACTCTGCACTGCAAAGGAACAAAAAAATTCACTTGTTCATCCTGGAAAATGGTTTTATATTCTCATAACAAACTACTTTTCCAACAATCCAAACACTTTCCTACTGGGAAACATTACCACCTGAAACAAATTTTGTTGCATGACTGTGAGTCAAACCTTCAAAGCTTTTCTTAGGTGACCCTGTAATGGGTTGAAAAAACAAAAGCTGACAGAGTAAGCAAGAAAGTACTCAACTTCCAGGTGAACAATCCACAAAAGGCATATAAAAGAGGCAGTAACTAAAGACAAAACTAACGCACACAGAACTGCTCGCTCCAGACAGCCAAGGTTATTTTCAGGTGTTGTCTACACTGGAGAAATCAATTGGCTGTAATGTCCTTCAGCTGTTGGCAAGGGCTCTCGAGTCTGAACAGATTTGATACAGTAAACTTTTCAGTGGCTATCACTGATATTTCTCCAGGATTTGTGTGTGTAGGAGAGTTCACTCCACTACTGGGGCAGATAATACACATCCCACTGCTTTACCATCTGCAGAAGCAGAGTTAACCCATCTCTCATCTATTTTCTTTGCCTGGCCTGAAGCCATTCAGCCACAGCCATGGTATCATGTGTTTTACAGAACCTACCTTGGGAGTTCTTTTCTTATTTCTCAATAGTTTCTGGTACAGAAGTGCCTTTTTTTTTTTGTTCCCTTGTCAGAAACCATCTAGTTCCTTCCAGCTGTCTCTTTCTTCATCTCCAAGGGATAAGAAGCTTTGCCAGTTCCTGGAGTACAAGGCACATCAGCTGTTTTAAGGAATATTGACATTTTTTCTTCAGTGATTGGAAATCAAAGGCTGAAGAGGCGAAAGACCTGGAGACAAAGCTACACATTTCTGAAAACTTGGGGAAGTTATAATGAAAAAGGTATCAGAGACCATCTGTTTTCAATCCTTGCCTGAAAATCCATGACTGCTTGAAATCACACCACTAGTTCAACAGGCAGACAGCTTGTGATAACTGAAATGCCAAATTGAGAAGTCTGCATGTAAGGAGTCCATTTACACAGATTTTTTTTTTTTTTTTTTTAATTCATTTGACCTTATTTAAGCTACCTCTGTGCATCCAGTCTGGAATTTTGCAGAATAAGCTCTTTGCGAAATGTTCTTATTATGTCATTTTTACCAGATTCAAGTAGAGCCTTCAATCTTTTCGTGATTTCCATGGGTTTACTGAGGCTAGAAAATGGATCAGAGCACAATGGTAGACTGTACTCATTCTTCAGTCACGGTTACTTAGATTTTTATGGGTGGCTGTAGAATAAATAGGACTAAAAAGGGCTTTTGAATTGTCATCTAGGAAAATGGAAATCTGCTAAAAAATATTAAATGTATCATTATTTAAGTCTCTCAAATGATCATCTGACTTTTCATAGAATCATAGAAAAACTCTGGTTGAAAGGGACCCTAAGGCTCATCCCATTCCACCCCTGCCATGGACAGGGACACCTTCCACTATCCCAGGATGCTGCAAGTTCTGTCCAACCTGGCCTTGAATGAACAATTCCAGAGATGGGGCAGCCGCAGCTTTCCTGAGGGCCTCAACACCTTCACAGTAAAGAATTTAATTCAAATATGTAATCTAAATCTATTCTCTTTCAGTTCCCTCTTGTTTTATCACTACAATAGTCTCTCTATATTTTTCTCTTTTGGATCCTTTCAGGTACTGGAAGGTTGGTGATTTTCACAATAATTGTGTGGGGCACATAGTAATTTCCATGTATGTTGAAGAATGACTGGAAATTGAAAAATATTTTATCCCTGCCTGTTTTGTCTGTCTACTGGCCCTTTTGCTGATGATAGCAACACTAATGTCAGATGTGTCTCCATGTGTATTGATGGAGGATACGATTGTACCAATGCATATTCCGGGCACATCGTCCTTTCTTTAAACATCACTGCTGAATCTTTGCAGCAATTCCCATGTAGTTTCTACAGGCAACACAGTCCTCAGAACAGTGCAACCATCATCATCTTTTCCAGGAGTGGAAAATGAGAGCTGAAACTCTCTTTGTTTTCTCCACTGTCCTAAACATCAATTGAAAATCTTTAGGCCTTGGCAGACATTTGTAATTGCAATTTGAGTTCTCTCTTCTCAACATGAGCTCAAGCTGTCTTCCATACTATCTTAATAGATTAGTCTTGAACAAGACCAAACATAAAGTAGGGTGGTTTTGCTGTATTTGTTACTAATTTTAGCTTCTCCTGGCCTCCAGGAAGGTGAAAAGAAACTTGTAGCTCATGGGGTTCAGGGTAGCCTGTGCTTCAACCATATGCAGTATCTAGTGTGTTGTAAATTCATACACTAATCTAACTTCTCCATGTAGACAAGCTGTGAAAGGAAAAAAACTGCTAGCAAAGTACTTGTGCATATGGCAACACTGAACTGAGGCCAAACTGGCTGCTTAGCACTTCAGAAAGCAGAGAACTTACAAAACATTAAGGTGGAGTACCTCAAAACCATTATTTATATATAGAAAGATAGATATAGATGCAGATGTAGATATAGATATAGATGATATAGATATAGATAGAGATAGATATAGATATAGATAGATGTAGGTACACTGTCAGTTCCCCTGTTAAATATCAGAGATACCTGGGCTTGAAAGCAAGAGACCCTAAGCAATAGCACTGTGATTAAAGTTAAATCCAGCCTTTATTTATTTATTTGATTTGAAGATTCATAGTGGTGAAAGACAAAATGACCAGTTTTGCTTTTGATCCAAAGCAAGTTTCTGTGATGTTAGACAGTATTTTTGCAGCCAAGTAATGCATTTGTAGAACAGACTTGAACAAACAAAAATAATTTTTTTTGCCTATGCTTCAGTCTCTTTAATGTTGCTCCAGTGGCATGGGTACTCTACTGAGGAGTACTCATGCCATTTGTATGAGGAGTACTCAGACCCTTTGTATGAATTAATTCACTGTACCTCTAAGACAGGTCATCTTTCATATCTGAAATTCTGTGATGTACCTTGATTTCAGGCTTTCTGTATAAGAGAAGACTTGTCGCATGTACTCATGGCAAGCTACAGTCTTTCTTTTGGGGAAAAAAAAAAAAAAAAGACAGATGTTTCACTGATATGGTTTTTCACATTTCCAGAATCTGGAGGGACCAAATTATTTTCACATTAGTTATTCTTATTGGGAAGGGATGAGTTTTGACTGTACCAGAACCACGAAGATCTCTATTGGAAAAAACATATCTTCCATATGCACAATTTTCCATCTGCTGCTTTACCTCAGCAGTTAGTCTTGGGTACCCTCAGTAAAAGAGTTGGTAATTTCATCCACATACAATATATACCATTTCCCAGAGTTATATTGACTCAAGGGAAATTGCTCAAAAACGCAGCAAAAAAAAAAAAAAAAAAAAAAAAAAAAAAAAAAAGCAACACTTGCCAAAAGATCACAGGTTTCGGTATTTTTCTCTTTCCCTGACTATTGATGACCATGGATCAGGGTTTTCTCCTGTTCAGGCAAAAAATTTGGCCCAGGAACAGGATAAGTAATTTTTCCCCCTGTTTTAAGAAATCTGCCCTCAACCTTGATGTATAAAATGAGGTATAGTAGATTATTCAGAGAAGTTACAGTAGGAGTTGACAAGGCCAGCCAACCTGTGCTTTCTAAATGAATGACTCTTGAAAAAAGCACCTCACCTTCTGATGCTTTGCTTCTCTTCTTTGCCTCTTGCTTTGACACTGAAGAAATTTAGCTGAAGAAATACATAAATCATCATTGTCACTGAAATCAACAGGCCCCAGACAGCACAAATTAGCTTTCTTTTAATTGTTTTTCAGGGGAACCAAACTTACCTACACATCCTGCAAACCTGTCACAGAGTCTGAATCAATTACACTGTTCATTATCAGCCACTGGTTTACTCCTGTCTTCTAAGAGGTTAGATCCTAAAGTTTTGCTTATTTTACTGCAGTTAGAAGTTGCTTATTTCCATGGTGTTTGCAGAAGAGTGCTTGCCTGTGCATTTTCCTTGCACAAATGCAGCCTTCAAAAGCCTTGTGAGAGGTGTAAGTGAAGGTGGTGTGGTGCCATGCAGAAAAGCTCAAACATGGTATGTGGGTCTTACACCCAGAAACATGTGGAAAAGGCAGAGAGAAGAGTTACTTCCAAGGCAGTAACATATCAGTGAACAAAACAAACCAAACTTGATATTGTTGCACACAAATATATTTAAAAAAATAAATTATAAGATCAATTTTATCCCTTTGAGACAGGACAGAAGCAAAACACAAGCTGTCCCCTGTTCTTTGTCATTCTAGAAAACTTTGGCAAGAGGTAAGGGTGACTGAAGCAAATGAGCAGCTCCCCTGGCTGCCAAAAGCTAGGCTTGCTGTTGGTGTTGATAGGGCTTGTAGGTGCAGAAACAAACTTGATGTCTAGAGATTTAAAAGCCAGCAGGTGGAATCCTGCCTCGGCCGAAATTACAGTGTTCTGTTACCAGTTAGACACACAGAGATTTTTCCACAAAAGTAATTGACCACTCTTTTTCCTTGATAGGCTTGAAATATCCTTCCAAAGGTGACTTGTGATGGACCAGACATCCTGGAAACCAGCGTGATCTCAGCTCAGCATTGCTGGGTTACACATGTGATGATTAAACAGTGTAAAGTGATGAGTAAAAATTACCCCTCACCTTGTTCCTGATGTAACGTGCTCAGCTAGTAAATGCTGTAATTTCCATTATTAAAGGTTTTTCCTTTATCTAGTATTAAAGGTATAAGCTTTGAGAAGACTGTTCTCACACACAATTAAATGAAATTTTCTCTAGAAGGAGATGATAAGCTCCACTCAGACTGCAGTCCTGGGGTGTCATTTGTCCACATCGTAGCTCTTCACTTTCATCCTGGCAGCTGTCCTTGTTAGCATCTACCCTATCTAACCACAGAGTGACCCACACACCCTTCACAAAGGTTAACAGAGAAAGGAGAAAGGGATTAAAGTTGGTTTGAGCCACTGGGACTACTCCTACTCCAGAGAAAACTCCTCCGCCATTGACAAACTCCTCCAGCCTGAATGAAATTCAGCATCAATAGCACATCACTCCAGAGAATATTGGTAATTGTGGTTATTAATGGTTTTTATCCTCAGACCTGCTCTTTTCCAGCTTTAATTAGGCATATAAATGGATGCCTACCTAAAGACAGGCACAGTGTAGGTGAGGACCCCATACCCAACAGTGCTCGAGATGTTTGGCTGTTGGTGTACAACTCCCATGAAGCACAGAACTGGTTGGAGAGATGAAAGCAGACATCAAAGCTACCAGGAATGAATGATTTCACTTCCCATATAATTTCTAAGAAACTTTCATTCCATGAAACGTTTTAAGATTTCACCTGTTTATTCAATTCAGGATGAAAACACATGTGAAAACACAGGGATTCTGGTCCTCCCCCGTTACTGTGTTTGTGAGCAAAACACTCCTCACAGACATTTCTGGTAAAGTTGAAGGAATTTATATTGACTCTGGTGGGCTTTCTCCAGATTTCAGCTGCTGTAAACGAGAGCAAGTTTTGGCCCAATGGCTGTGAGTCTGACCATCCATCAACAATTATATATGCCAAACACATGAAAAGACATATCACTAGTGACTGACACTATTTACTTTTGACTGAAAGGTCTTTCACTAGGGACTTCCAAAACAAGCAAAGCAAATTTTAGAGACTCTTTCCAAACCTTCCTGCACTATTTGTGTAGTGACAGGTCCTCAGCAGCTCCTGTGACTTCTCACTTCACTCCTGTGACGTAGCATTAACTCCTCCAACGAGCAGAGTATTAGATGTTTCTCAAAGCTCACAAATTGCCATGTCTTTCCAAAGAGTTGTTGTGTCATTTACTCCAACTTCTTTCATAGTAACAAAGCAAGGTCAGTCCTCAGGAGCCGTACCTGGAACCTCCCCTCACCTGGCAGTGAGGTGCTTCCTCCTGGTGTCAGTGGTTCTTGTACTGCAGCTGGATTGAGCTACTTTTTCAGTTTCCGAAGAAAAAAATCTAAATTAAATACTTTAAATTTAAAATATTTAAATTAAATACTTTTCAAGGGGGTAGATTTTATGTTTTGGGACTACAGGACATCCTCTCACAGGGTGATGGCCTTTTTGTGCAAAGTTGTGGAAGGATGTCTTTGGGTTAATGGCAATTACAAGATTCAGAAGTTTGACCTGAAGACGTTTCAGTGTTTTAACAGCACAAAGGAGATGGCTGGAGGCAAGCCACAGTGTATTTCTTGGGGGGCCCATACAGGAGACGAGCTAAGAGCAGTGAAACTCTAAGATCCCCTGAGAAAGAAGGATTGAAGGCCAGAGGTACACAAGGGACCCCTGGGACCCCGGTCAGAAGAATTAAGGCCTCTTGTTGTCCTTAGGTTCCTGGCATCTTGCAGCGAAAAGTGGTCATAAAACTACAGGACTTAAGAGTGACTGATGCCATCTACTTGGACCTGTACAAAGCATTTGACATTGTCCCACACCACAGTCTTATCTCCAAAGTGGAGAGACGAAATTTAGCAGAGGAGCCCCATGTTGAATAAGGAATTGGCTAGATGGTCACACTTAAAGAGTGGAGACCAGTGGCTGTAGCGGGACTTTCCACAAGGGCATGAAGTGATAGGATGGGGTGCAAGGTTAGATGACATATTACAAATAAATTCTTGACTGTGAGGCCAAGCCCAGAGAAATTATGGCTGTCCCATTCCTGGGACTTTTTAAAACTGGGTTGGATGAGTCTCTTACCTCTGGTCGAGTGAAAGTTATCCCTGCCCATGGCAGGGGGTTGTAATGAGATTAACTTTAATGTTCCATTCAACCAAACCATTGTGTGAGCCCATGATTCTATTTTCCTGGTATTTGTGGACCCACTGGTATCGCATTTTTTCAGCAACCCACCGTTCCTAGGTTATCACACTTAAAGGACTTCAGCAGCACACACTAACAGCGCCTATCATTAGAAAGACAGTATCTCATTTATGTATTTTTTAGACACATGAAGGGAGTTTGCAAAGAATATGGAGTGAAAAAGAAAAGTACACAGGTTCAAAGTGCCATGCTAATTACTAGAATTAAATAAAGTCTTTATTCAAAGGGATTCCACTAACAAACTTGCTAGCTTGAGTGAAAATTCATGTTTTAGTGTTTGAAAAAGACAAGAGAACAGATACGAACAACTTAGGGAACTTGGACCACATAGTGAATATCTGGTAAAGAAGGTGTGGAATCATGAATCTGAGGCAGCTGTGGAATATTGTTCTCAGGTGATAGATACCTCAGCTAAGAAAAATCATTTTAACACTGTTGACTTGAAATATTCAGGTGGATGCTCAGGTGAAGTAAAAAAAGGATTGTTGTATTGTAGTCGATACAGCCACTCAAATTCAGATTACTCTGTCCACAGACTACATTTGCACTGATCATTTAATGGTCAATCATACCACCTGTAAAATGTAGGTGAATTAAATCTAAGCAGGACCAAATCGATAAAAGGTTTCTCTTAGAAGATGCAGACATGAAGACATGCAAAAATGAAAGAAAAACCAGGTTTTCTGAAGAGCTGAGCACTGTTTTCAGCAGAGACAGAGTGTATGAAATGGAAGAAATTGCAGGGTGAAAGGAATAGTCCTGGTCAACAAGACGTGCCTTTGGAAGGTAGGAAAAAAAGGCTCTGGCCCAAAGCATGGAAGAAGTTACTATACTGTAAAACATTGTCTAAATAGTAGTCTTGAGTTCTACAGAGAATGACACCAGTTCTCTACAGACTTGGCACTTGGTGTCACCAGTTCTCAAGTTGATCCTTGCAGCTGTGACTTGCCATTCTTACTTGAGAGTTAAAAAATATGTTCTGCACAGCAGAGGCTCAGTGGGTGTCTCTGCTCTGTTCTATATGTTGATTCACTGCCTTCTGAGCAGACAGGACAGTTCCTGTCATATCCTCTTGAAACAACCAAACATAATTTAAAGAACAGAAGAAATTGAGCCTATTGTAGCAAAGTGCAAATTAGGCTTTGGATTGTTAAACTGGGAATGAGGTTAGAAAAAGTGAAAATAAGCTTTTCTAATAGAACATTAACTCTGTCCTGGGATTTTGTTGTTAGAACCTCATCAGGACATTCCCAAAAACTCCAATATTCACTCTCTCCATGACTGTTTCATAATGTTGACTTGTTGGCCTTATTGAGACATTAGTGCTGAGAATATATTTAATGAAGAAACATAGAATCACAGAAAGGTTTGGGTTAGAAGGGACCTTAAAGCTCATCCAGTGCCATCCCCCTGCCATGGGCAGGGACACCTTCCACTATCCCAGGTTGCTCCAACCTGGCCTTGGACACTACCAGGGATGGGGCAGCCACAGCTATTACTGAGTCCTCAGCAGCTCTGGGGGCTCATATGCATGAGCACACAGATACAAGGATGGCTTCAGTAATATTAAGCCAACAGCAAGGAGTTGAGAAGGGTCCTTGCTTAGAGTTCCACAGAAAGCAATTTATTGCTACAACTTGTGAAGGTTTCTAGAGGCAAATGACCCTGAGCAGGTGACAGCTCAGGCTTAAGTACAGGGGTGTGGCTAACACCAGGAGCCAACTGGGGAAGCTGAACTGGGGTACATTACCATAACTGAACACGGCATCCTGGGAGAGGGATCTTTCCCTCACCGTAACCTATGACATCTGGTGAGGGGTCAGTAGCTCTGACCCAGGAAGAGGTGACTGGTCCGGAGGGATGGTCCCATAAGGAATCGCCTTCCCAAGGTCTGGTGTCTTCCCTCAGCTGCTGGCAGGAGGGCCCATGCAGAAGCTGTCAGCTCTTTAGTGATTGTCAGCTCATGATTTCAGCTCAGCTCTGCAGGGCAGCCTCCAGACCAGACCAGAGAGAGACGAGAGGTTCGTGTAGCTGGTTCTGCACGAAGTAGCTTTATTGTTGATCCGTACTCCTGGTCCGTGCTTCGCCGAAGGGCAAGGCCAGGGACGAGCCCTCTCCCTCGCAGGGGCAGAGGGCTAGCTTTTATAGGGATACAGGGGGTGGGTGTCAGAGGGTAAAGGCCAATGGGCTACAAAGGATCTGCATAGGGTTTCCCAGAGGATTCTGGGTCTGCCTTTTTCTCGCCATAACTGAGAGTAGCTGCCTTCCCAGGGGGGTCCTGCTGGGAGATTGCTCCATCTCCTTATCTCAGCAGGTGTCCCTCCAGGGCAGTGGCTGGGCATACCCTACAATAACCGCTAAGTCTTTGGCACCAGAGACTGTCTTACCAAGAGCTCTCTCTGTCTTTTGTACCACAGGTCAATCGGCCACCACAACTCCTCTTTTCTGTATTAATTAAAGAGGCCTCTCCCAGAGATCCCAGAACCAAATGCCCCAAACAACCAAACATACATAGAACAACAAAAACAATCAGAAACACCCACAACCCATCATCCCAACAAGTCTTCAAATCCTTCAGGGGATTTCTTCTCTGGGGACTGGTATGGATGCTCTCACGAAAGGGGGTAGTCTTTGCCAGGGTCTCTTTTTGGCTGCAGTACAGTTCAAGCCTCTGCTGCCAGTGGTATCGGGAACATCCAGAGGGTGGTGGTGGGACAAATGCTGGGTTTCCTGATGGAGTGTCAGTTGGCAGGTGTCTCCGCTAGAGTTTTAAACAGTTAAGAATTTGCAATTTTCAGGCGGGGCCTTCCATTCCCTCCCTCTTTACATCCCCCTTTCTTTATTAACTAGGAAGCTGGAAAAAAAAAAGGGAATGGTAACAGGGGTATGGGAACATGTCAGTGGTGTAAACTTATCCGGTCGCAGCTCTGGTTGTGTCTGTGGTGGAGATTTGCGTCGTCTCCATCTCCAGGCTCCGCTTCTTTGATCCTCAGGTTGTTCTGCATCAACTCCAGGCCCGGCTGTGTCTTTGGGAGTAGTGTTGGCTGGGCCGATGTAAGGCTTTATGTTCTTGCCCGGCAGCCACCTCAGGCCTGACGGTGTTGATACACAGGCATACCCCCTCCCCCAGGTTATTAAAGGGAAAGGGCCCAGTATATGTTGGATTTCAGGATCTTTGATCAGCACTACTGGCTTCTCATTGAGCTTAGCTCAGGGCAAATTGGAGAAGTGCCAGAATACAGGGGGGTTTGGCTCTGTGGATGAGCAGTTTAGGAAATTTATTGTGAAAAGGGCTTTACAGAGCCTCTCAATAGGAGAACTGGTCTCTGTCCCTCCTCGCTGTTGATTGAGGACCCACTTAATGGTGCCGTGGGCCCTTTCAACAATTGACAGTGCTGTAGGAGAGTGTGGTATGCCTGTGCTGTGTTTTGCCCTCCACTGATTTAAAAAATCCCTGAGTTTGTGGGAAGTGTAGGCAGGGCTATTGTCAGTTTTAATTTGTTCTGGGACGCCTAGGGTGGCAAACTACAGGAGAAAGTGGCTGGTAACATCTTGGTCTCCTGTCCTGATTGAGCCAAAGCAAACACTGCTCCTGAAAATGTGTCAATGGACATGTGTATGTATTTTTGCCTGCTGAATGCCAGATAGTGGGTCACATCTCTCTTCTACAACTGGCAGCTGTTGAGTGTTCGGGGGTTAACCCTGGAGCCCAATGATGGAAGTGGGTACTGCTGGCAGTTGGGGCATGTGGCCACTATCGCCCTCGCCTAGCAGCGCGGTAGGTGGAGCATGAGGGCTTGCACATTCTGATGGTAAAAGCTGTGGCTCATTTTGGCCTGTGCAAAGATGTCAGGTACGTTAGCAGTCTGCACAGGCATGCCTAGAGCATCTCCTCTTCTGCTGCCCTCTGCAATGGGCCCTGGGAGGTCAGTGTGTGACCTCACATGCATTATATGAAATGGTTGCTTTCTGTGGCAGAGGAGGTAGATTAACTTCGAAATCAACCTGTGTAAAGGGGGTTTTACACCCCCTTTAGAAAGGAATGTTCAGCTCTAGCAACTACACTGACTATATATGCTGAATCAGTGACCAGATTAATTGGCTCTTTGAACCTCTCAAAAGCCCTGACAACAGCTGCTAGCTCTGCAATCTGTGGGGATCCTTGAACAATCTGGACTTCAGACTCCCACTTCTGCCTCTTTGAATCTTTCCAAGTCATCATGTACTTCTGTGAACCCCCAGAGCCGTCTGCGAAAATGGTCAGGGCTTTTAGAGATGTTTGACTTTGGAGTGATTTTGGGACCAAATGGAAAGCCGAATTAAACAGCTTATGAGTGGGCTGGTGAATGGAAATTTGGCCTGTGTAGCTGTCAAGGGCGAACTGGAGGTGCTCATTGTTCTGGAGCAAATGGTCCAGAACCCCAGTGGTCAATGGGATGTAAATGCATGCGAAATCACACCCCACAAAGGTGCGGAGGTGTGCCCTGGCTTTTATAATGAGCTAAGCCATCAGCTCTTGAGATGTTGTAATGGTCTCAATAGGCTGATGGTGTAGGAAGACCCACTCGATGACAAGGAGTAGATCTTTCTGTGCAGTGTCCCACTGAAAAATTAACACATTGAACCTGGGGGACTTACCCAGGACAATGAGCTGGAACGGGAGAGTGGGGTCAGTCCTGTGTGCCTGCCAGGAATATAACACTTCCTGGACTTTCATGACGGATTCCTGGGCCTCAGGAGTGATGGCACGGGGTGAATCAAGGTCATCACTGCCTTGGAGAAGAATGAAGAGCAGTGCAAGGTCCTCTGTCGTGATCCCCAGCAGTGGATGCACCCAGCTGATGGACCCGCAGAGCTGGTGGAGGTCACAGAGGGTCTTTGTGTTATCTTTGCTGGGGTGCAATGGTCTGCTCTCCGATTTGGAGTTCCAAGTAGGTCAAAGGGCAGGTTCACTGGATCTTGTCTTTGCGGATTTCAAATCCGGCATCTTCAATAGCCTTTATTGTCTTAGTTAGAACAGTGTCTAAATAGGACTGATCTCGAGAACAAACTAGTATATCATCCATGTAATGCAGGATGATGGCATCTGGAAAAGTCTTTCTGATGGGTGAGAGGATGTGGGCCACGTACCACTGGCAGATGGAAGGCGAGTTTTTCATCCCCTGAGGGAGGACTTGCCAGTGGTACCTTTTCAGAGGGGCCTGCCTATTTAGAGATGGGACTGAGAAGGCAAACCGGGGTGCATCTCAAGGATGGAGAGGGATGTTAAAGAAGCAGTCTTTGATATCTGTGACTGTGAGTCTCCATTCGCGTGGCAGCAAGGTGAGGGCAGGCTGGGCTGCAGGGGACCTATGTCTTCAATGACTTAATTTATTTTCCGAAGATCATGGAGCAATCTCCATCTGTCTTTCCCAGGCATCTTAATAACAAAGAAAGGAGAGTTCCAAGGGCTATTGTTCCAAGGGCTGAAAAGGTAAAGCCCTTTTCACAATAAATTTCCTAAACTGCTCATCCACAGAGCCAAACCCCCCTGTATTCTGGCACTTCTCCAATTTGCCCTGAGCTAAGCTCAATGAGAAGCTGGTAGTGCTGATCAAAGATACTATATGGCCTTTGGAAAGTTGCTCTTCCACAAGGACTTCTGAAGCGTGCAGCTTCTCAGCTGATAGGGATCACTGATCTGTCCACACCGGACTGTCGGTTTTCCATGTCCGCAGTGGGGTGGGGTGCTCTTCAGTGGCCCCAGCTAAAAATCCCGAGGTGGCTTGGGAATTTCTATTCTAGCTCCCCACTGAGACAGCAAGTCCCTGCCCCACAAGGTAATATCTGATCTAACCACAAAGGGCCTATGGGGGCTACCTGACCTTCGGGTCCCTCCACAATGATATTATCTTTGCTGCGCATGGAGACTGCAGCACCTCCAATCCCCAAGATGACTCCATTGGCTGGAGTCAATTTCCAATCCTGTGGCCACTCAGAGTGAGCTATAATGGTGACATCAGCTCCAGTGTCTGCCATACCTGGAAGATACAACTTAGAAACTATGTTAAGCAGACCACACTCTATCATAGGTTTATCTGGGCCCACAACTTCAACCCAACATGGGTTCTCTGGGATCCAGTCACTATGATGTGGTAGTAGAAAGAACTGGGCAATAGCCATTCCCTTGTATAAAAACCAAGGGGGCTTATTGCATTAAACAGTCACAAAAAGTTCATCTTGAGGGCTGACGGTTTGGACTTCTGGAGTAACATAAAGTTCATCTGGCCCATAAAGTCCATTTCCTGTAATTAAAATGTCTTTTGGGCCATCCAGGGGCCTGAATTGTCCCATAGAGATTTTATACATGCCCTCATTATCAAATTGAATAGAAAGGGCACTCAACAGCTGCTGTTGGGTGCCCACCTGGACCTGTTGGGATGCCTCTGAGACTCCTGGTCCACATGGGCATAATCAGGGATTATTTCCAAAACCTTGGGACAGCATGCAAGGCAGGGCGGGGCAGCTTGGCATTTGGTGTCATAGTGTGTAGCCGTACCGCGCTTTGCTGGCTGTTTCCCAAGTGGCGTTGGTGGTGGAGCTGACAGGTTGGGCAGTCTAATAGTGGGCATCCCACTGGTTGGTGAAAGTCCTTGGCCACCTGATGTTCCTGGCAATCCTTAAGAAAGTGTCCAAACTCCCCACAATTAAAGCATTTTTGCTGTTCCTTGGGTGATGCCACCAAAGCTTCAGCCACCCCTTTTGAAACTGCTATTGCTATTGTGTGTTCTGTGGATGTTAGTTTGGCACAGGCTTCAATCATTTGATCTATTGCAGGCTCAGGGTCAAGAGGGAGGGCCCTTAGAATTTTCTTACACTCCGCATTTGCGTTGGCCATTGCCAAACTGTGTAAATTCTCTTTGTGGGCTTCTGCATTCTCCACCTGCCTTTCAATAGAACTCTTTAAACAATCAATAAATTTAATAAAAGACTCCTCTATGCTTTGTCTAACATCCGAAAAGTTCAAAGTGGAAGCAGCAGCATCTGGGGTTTGAAGCAGGGCTGCGTCTACTGCCTTTTTAATATGTCCGAGGACAGCCTCAGGGATGTCTTGGGTCTGGTCCTGAGGCCGCTCAAAGTTACCCTCTCCACATAAATGTTCAATAGTTAGATGGGCTTTTGTGCGGTCTCCTTGATATGTTTGTAGGAGGCCCCTTAACTGTTTCTTCTGTGTTCTTTCCCACAGCATATTCTCCGTGGGAGAGACCAGATATGACACAATATTTTTGGTATAGTGTGGCACTAAGGTGACAGTGGAGAGAGAAACTTGGAACAGGTTTTTAAAGTAGGGTGATCCCCAGTCATAGTCCTTGCTGGCTTTTCATAGCTCCTTTAGCTGCTGGGTAAGGTATTGGTTGGTTCCCAGTGGGCATTTCTGCCTCCTCTTGTGAAAGTGACTGGGGCAGCGTATGGCATAACCTTATGTCCTGGGTTGCAGTGTATTCTATTACCATCCTCATGAGCTGTTGAAACCAGGTGGGGCAGTGTTTCCTTGCCTCCTCCCCCCAGACTATCTTTCTGTTAATGGCCCATCAATGCCCTGCCGCGTGACTCAGAGATAACTCCCTCTGGACTATCTTCTGTTAATGAGCCTAATCAGCACTTGGCCTCATGACTCATTGCCCCATTGTGAGGTGCTCCACCCAGAGGGAGGAACCAAGCATTCCATCGTGGATATAATCTGAGATGCTGAACACCAGAGACAACCCTTCCACTGGATTTCCAGAGGACAGGAGCTACACAGCCACCACTGGACCTTCTGAGGAAGAGCAGACCCTTTTTCTACAGGATCATCACTTCAGAGGACTGCAGCCACCATTCTACCAGACTGCTACCACCACCCTGCCTAACAGGGTGTCAGGTTGCATCTTGACTCTGTCAATTTGAACCAGTGTTTTCTTTTAGTTTTTCCTTTTCTTTAATTTACCCATTAAATTGTTATTCTGGCTTGGTTCCTTCCACTGGTTTGTTTTCAAACTAGTACACCTTATTTGCTAGGTCCCAGTTACCATATTTGGCTGCCTGTTTTTTCACTTTAGCCCAATAGTCCATAGATTCAGCATCTGAATCTGAGGAATCATTGCTCTCCTCTTCTGAACTGGAGAGAGAGTGCCTGGCAGGGGTGTGGGGCTTCTGGAGAGCTGGGGCTGGCCGGTGCAGTGTGGCCGGGACAGCATCTTTCCGACGTTCCTCCCCCCCACTCCCGGGTTCAGCCGTGTGGGAATCTGAGGTGGATTGGGTCTCATGGGACCAGCGATGGAGGGGACAGGGACACAGGAGGAAGATGCAGGATCGGCGGCTGGGAAGGGAGTCCCAGTGGAGGGAGGGAAACCGGGCGCGAACACATGAGCTGGAGCCGGCGGGGGATGGTGGGGGCTGGGCCCTGTAATGCAATCAGGCAGGAGGGGTGGAGCCGGGGATGGAGGGGCAGCTGGGGGCTGTAACGTGAGCGGAAGCCGGTGGGAGAGGCCAGGGAGTGGATGCGGAGGGGGGGCTGGGCACAGGCAAAAAGCCGGCCACTGCCCGCACGTGGCCTTGGCCATGTAGAAGAGTGGAGGCGGGAGAAGTAAAAATAGAAGTAGCAGCTGGGTTTGTAGGACCGGCCATGCTGCCGTCGTGTTGGAGCAAGTTTAAAGTGGAAAAAAAACAGGGAAATAGGTACGCGGGAGAGGTCTGGGGCAGGAGCTGGGATGGCCTGGCCAGCACCACCCTGGGCAGGGAACAAAGAAGTTCAGGGGGAAGCAGGCAAGTCGGTAGCAGTCCTGTGCACTTGGGCAGGATCCACCTCCCAGTGTCCCTTGAAGCAGGGTAGAGGGATCAGGGATGCAGGGGTAGGGAGGCAGGCAGGTGGGCTTTTTTCAAACTGTTCCTAACATTTTTAAGAGCTTTCTAACTAGCTGGTAGAACAAATAAATTTTTCCCAACACAAACAGCCAAGGGACAAGCGGTTTTAAATTCCCTTTAAAGTTGTTAAGCAGCAAAGTTAGAAAACACATTAAATCTTCCCCTGAAAAATGAAAGTTCCCACAAATAAGGGTTTTTACAACTTGGGGAAAGGCTTCCCATAGGAGACGGACGATCTCCACATCCATCTCCCTCTCCTTCCAGCCCCGAGACAAAAGAGAAAAATGAAAAGGAGAAAAGGTGACCTGTATCTCACCAGAGGGTCAAATAATATTCATGGCTGGTCCAGTCAACTGCAGACTGGTCTCCACTTCTGAGGAAATTATCGGTCTCCCCCTCTGAAACCCCCTGATAGAACTCAGAGGCTTCTTCGAGGGAAGTGGCTGCTCCAAATGCAGCTTGAACCCAGAAACTTCTGAAGACACTGTCAGGGAGGTCCAAGGAAATCCACGTTGAGCCGCCACTTATTACTGGGTTCCCTGCCTGCTCCATGGCTCGCATGCATGAATGCACAGATGCAGGGATGGCTTCAGTAATATTAAGCCAACAGCAAGGAGTTGAGAGGGGTCCTTGCTTAGAGTTCCACAGAAAGCAATTTATTGCTACAAGTTGTGAAGGTTTCCAGAGGCAAATGACCCTGAGCAGGTGACAGCTCAGGCTTAAATACAGGGGTGTGGCTAACACTAGGAGCCAACCGGGGAAGCTGAACTGGGGTACATTACCATAACTGAACAGGGCATCCTGGGAGAGGGACCTTTCCCCTCCCCATAACCGCTAAGTTTTTGGCACCAGAGACTGTCTTACCAAGGGTCTCTCTGTCTCTTGTACCACAGGTCAATCAGCCACCACAGGTCCCCAGCAAAAAAAGTTAAGAAAACATTTGTTTTGACTCTGTGATATGAGCAATTAATTATAACATTAACCAAAGTCAGAAGCAAAATGGTGTCTCCAGCTGTGCACAATTTATTATATAATATTTCTCTGCATGAGTTTTATTATGTAAAAATATATGGTACAATATTATTTGCATTTCTATATTCTGCGCTCTGCACACAGGTGTCTCAGTGCACACTTCCACCTTAGAAAATTGGAATGAAATATTTCCATGTTCCTGAGATCCTTGACATGTAATAATCCAGTGAGTCAAGATTTAGGCTGCTGTTTTCTGTTAACACGTAGAGGAAAAGAAATAAAATTATCCTTGTGCATGTTTCCTATGTATAAACTACTTGTAGCTATTATTGAACCAGCAAACGGTTTTCCAATCTTCTATTAAAATATCAATAGTATTTTTCAGAGCTTAAATTGAGCAGTGATTTTATTTAAGGCTACACCTAGACACCACTTTTCTTCGAAGAAATCTCTTGTTGTTGCTAAAAATGAAAGCCATTCAAAAGACTGTGATTGAAACAGGGACAGGGAAAGGGAAAAAAATCAATAGAATGTTTTCCAGGGTACTATATCTGCTTTTGAAAAGAGACCATTAATAACATGCTCACAGTAAAAGCAGCTGCTTGTTCAAAGTGCATTCAAGGGTGAGCTGAAAGGATGGCTCTCTCCACACAGCCTCCCTGGAGAGAGAGTTTTTAAAGATTTCAAAACCCAACCTCAGACTATGAACAAAAGCCTTTCCTAGGAATTTTAAATATTCTCATCTAATGTTAGCTTGTTGGAATGAAACACCTCCTAATATTTTGCCCCTAATGAAAAGCAATGTGGGCCAGAGAATGTTATTGGTCTGAAAACCACTTTGCAGACAATACATTGCAGGTTGTATTCAACCTCTGAGGACAGTAGGTGCCATGATAATGCCAACTGCTACAACCCTCAGCAGTGGTGGGCAGCGCTGTGGGGCATTTGCTGCAGGTGCTCCTGAAACAGTGGGCTGGCTCAGTCCATTCAGAAAATTTTATAGAATCACAGAGTATCCTGAAGAACCCATAACAGTCATTTAGTACAACCCCTGAACCTGCACAGGACACCCCAAGAGTCATACCCTGTGCCTGAGAGTGTTGCCAAAACTCTTATTGAATTCTGTCAGGTTTGGTACTCTGACCACTGCCCTGGGGAGCCTGTTCCAGTGCTGACCACGCTCTGGTTGAAGAAACTTCTCCTGAGATCCAACCTAAACCTCCCCTGACACCACTTCAGGCCTTCACCTTGGGTCCTGTCACTGGTCACCAGAGAGGAGGGATAGGTACCCACCCCTCTCTTTCCCATCCTGAGAAAGCTGTAGACCACAATGAGGTGTTCCCTCAGTCTCCTGTAGTATGCAGTTACAGTACTATAAGGCAAATTAAAGTGTTGGGGTGGGACTGAATCTTGGATCTTTGCCTAATTTGGTTCTAGTATTATTTATTTCATGTGCTTGAAGGTGTACAATGGTTTCAAATATATGAAAGGCCAACTGGTTTAGCAGAACTTAGTTCTCTTGGGTGCAGTTGAGTAATCTCTCACTCTCTTTGTCTGGATAGTTCAAGCAGATCTCTCTGTTCAGTTCAAGAAGATCTCTATGTTTTCAGGATCACTGGGGACAAAATACAAGGCACACCTGTGACAGTGAGCACACCACAGGTTTATGAAGGCCTCAGCTGGTACTTGTAATAACTTGCTAATTATAAGTTACATACTAGGCACGTAACTGTCTATGGGAACAATATCGTCAGTTGAAGGGTGTATAAACTTCCAGTGTATGAATGTTCTTATCTTTCTTATACTGCTGATTAATCTGGATCTGTCCAATCCTCATGATCCTGTTTCCGGAATTTGGGTAGCTGGAGAAGCTTAGGTACCTCTAATATAAGCCACTGACGGCCAGATTTGTCTCATCTCACCTCACTGAGGCCCCCAGCAGCTGTTGCTAAATTAAGATACTGCTTGTCCTTGGTCTGGCAGAGTCACTGAAGAGTGAATGAGCCTACAGAGTACAAATCAGACCTTGGGTTGATTACCAGCTTCTGCATTCTGTACGGTTTTGCTGAGAGATGTCTGGAGGGAATATCAGGCTAAGGAGTTACAGCTGCTCCTTTCTGCCTTTGATTGCTTCTTCCTACACTCACATTGCAGGAAGAAACATGTCTGGGTTAAAAACCTTCAATACATCAACTACAATAACACAAAAGCAAGAAATTTGCCTTAAGAACCAGAGGGAGAAAGCTTCCTGTTCCATCTCACACACAGATACTGTCAATAATCAGGTTGTACTGAGGGAGGAGAAAGCAATGTGGAAAGAACACAGTTGCTTCTGACCCTGTTTTGGCTACTAAGGCTCCTGCATCATGAAATCAGGATGTGAACAAGAAGAACTTCCAAAACATACGCTATAATGGCATATAGTGCTCTACAAACAGAGACCATCACCGAAATACTCAGTCAATCCTTAACGCCTTTCTTCCTAGTCTCAGCCCCGCTGGCTACAATTGCATAGATTTTGTGAAGCAGTAATAATTTGGCATCCTTTATAGCAATGGATCCGTGTAGGCACTCAGCATGCCAGATCTCATTGATTATTATATCTCTGAATTTCTATTCTAAGGAGATGCTACTCATATAATCTGCTGGGTTGATAGATGGGGAGTTAGCATTACTGCAACAGGCTGTCCACAGCCCCTTTTCATCATAGTTATAGCTACGGACTAGCAGGAGCCCCTCTGGAAATGAATGCTGGAAATCATAATGGCACTTCGTGTGGTTCAGTTCTATTTAGACAAATACTATTCAAGAGCAGAAAATAAGGAGCTCCTGTAAAAAAAAAAAAAACAAAAAACCGAAAAGCCAACAAAAAACCAAAAAAACAACTAGATACTTTAGTATGATGGTTTCAATATGGGTTGTCATTGTTTTCAGTAAGAATTCTGACGGTCCTTTTATGTTCTAGATTTTTACCTTCATTTGCTCCAATTTTGTCTAAAGATTAATATAGGATATTCACTTCAAAGAGAGAGATAACCACGGTGATTAAAATCTCCTTTGTTATGTGCAAGCAGAAGAAGGACTTATTAATACTGAGAAATATATTATGCATGTCTCCTCTTTGCTCTGAGTTCTCATGGAAGATACTCCTATAAAAACAAAATAGGCTTTTCTGGAACACCATTATGATCAATTTCTATTTTTTACCACTAGCCTTGAAAATCATAATTTTCCAAGGCATTGCTGGCATTTTGTGCAAAGGAATAGTGTCCCTTTTGAAAAAAAATCCCTGAGAAAAAGTTGGTAACACCTAACGATGAAGGGTTAGACCTCATAGCTGATGACAGGGTTTTGGCTGACTCAAAATGCCTACATAACCCACATTAATGTTTAAAAAATAATATTTATTCTATGAACTTTCATTCTCCCTACTAGAAGGGGAAGTGCAGCTATCCCTATTTCATAAGGGGAGACTGAGACATTGAATTATTTAATGGTTAGTCAAGGAAGAGAGGGAGACTGAAATTTTCATCTGCTCATTAAACACCTCCACCCTGTCTGATTTTCAAGTGAACTTATGCACTGAGGAACCCTAAAAATATTACCACCTTTTTTAATGAATGAACAGGATATTAGTTTGATTAAACATCCCCCAAACCTGGTGGCATATATCAGAGCTTGTTTTTCATTCATGTCTGAGATTTCTCAATTCAGCCCTTAAATTACACCCACTAGCCACTCTGTTGCTGCTGTTGATGGTGTCTGCATACATCAACCATGTGGACAAAATAATCATTTTGCACATATAATACAAGTCAAATTAAAGGAAGGTACACTAGAACTAGCAAGGTTTCTATTCTGAAGTAAGTTTTGACTGTTTGGATTTTGAGCATGACCCAAAGTGAGTTTTCGATGTTGACGGATCTTTAAGGGAACTGCCCAGGACTTGCAAATTCGGTGAGTTTAGAATAGAATCAGAGAATCCCAGAATGGCTTGGGTGGGAAGGTGATGCCTTTTCCTGGTCTTAAAATCAAGATTCAAACACGGTTAGAAGGAGAAAAGGATTTTACCTTGGTATTTATTTTAAGGATCCTTAGGTGTACTACATCCAGGTCGAATGCATTGAAATGCACTCCACAAAATGCCCACCCCAAAAGATCTGGTATAACATTATAGGTGTTACTAATTAGCACATCTATCAAAGATTCCCCAATGAGAGGCTCAACTGAGCCCCCTGCCCCAAGAAGCCTTCCCCTGGATGGTTCTATCTTGGTTTACAGAATGTGTTCTGGAGAGGACCTTGGGATCTGGAGCACACTGATCCCTAGCTACAAAGCTTCTAAAATTTTAGTATCTCAGCTTGACAAACAAGTCCAAGAGTATAGGCAAAAAGCACTAAGAATACAGAAGTTGTAAAAAGGTATAACGGGGTATAAAAGAAAAGGCAAAAAATCTTCATGGCATCAAAGGGACCTTAAAGATCATCCAGTCCAACCTGCTGCCATGGGCAGGGACACCTTCCACTAGCCCAGGCTGCTCCAAGCCCCGTCCAGCCTGGCCTTGGACACTTCCAGGGATGGGCCAGCCACAGCTTCTCTGGGCAACCTCACTACCCTCACAGGGAAGTATTTTTTCCTATTTATTTGGTGACTTGACCTCATGATTAAAAACTTACAGCTGAAGACTCTTCTGGGTTTCAGGCTATGTTCAGCAGACCAGTCAGAGGATAAAGAGTACCAGAAAGCAGGATTCCTGTCTTTGTGCCTCTCCCCAAGGAGTTTGCCCAGAGTTTGCCCAGAGTCTGGCAAAAGTAGTAGAATGGGATATAGAAAAAGTCTGTCAAACCCCAAATCTTTGAGGTAAAACAGCTTGAATTGCAATGGTTTTAATACAGCTCTCTAAAGTCAAAAATTTATGTAATCATAGGTTCCTTTAGGTCAGAAAAGCACTCCAAGATAATTGAGTCCAGTCATTAACTCAGCACTGTCAAACTCACCACTGAACCATGTCTCAAGCTGCCACCTACAGTAGCTGCCATCTACAAGTTTTTGGAATGCTTTGAAAGTTCCATTGATTTTCACAATCAATCAGGAGAAGGGGAGACACTGACTCTAGTAGCAGGCTGAGGTACTTAGCTATATTAATTAGCTAAGAAACTTGTATCATCTTCTGGGTTGATAGATAAGATGGTAAGAAACATATCAATTGTGAAGAAAATACTTAATTTGTTTCACTGGAATGGTCATTCGGCAGCAAAAAAGGAAGTATAAAACACAGTGGGACATGAACAATGTCAGGATACAGGAAGAGAACCTGCAGAGCTGGGATGCAAGGAAAAAATGAAAACGTGGGAACATTCTTTAGGAAGGGTGTTAGTCTGAGAGAATATATGGGAGGGAAAGAGAAACTGATTAGTTTAAAGGGTAAGAAAAAGTGAGGAAAACTGGTCATAGAAATGTAGGAAGAGAATTAGACTAGAGGAAGAAAGCTAGGGTTGAGAGAAGAAGGGGAAAAGGAGGGAAAAGAGCAGGAAACAGAAACCTTTCCTCTTCTTGGGAGGCATTTGCACAATCCAGCAGCTGTAATTAGTCTTCTCCAGTAACCACAACTGGGTATGTATGTCATCCATATCACATCTGAATGAAACTAAGTCACTTCACTGATGATGTCTCAGACAACTTTTCTTGAATGAAGAGAGTGTGATGTGAATTCGACATGTGTATTTCACAAGGCATACAGTTTTCTTTATCTGTTGGATGAGTTTGGATTTCTCCAGTTGCTGCCTGCTGAACTGAATGCATCACATTCAGTTTAAAATCACTCTATCTCACCAAGTTATTAAAGGAAGACAGAACTTCAGTACTCAGCAATCAGGATGCACACGATAGCATTCATCAAGTTAATTTCATTTAATTACTCCAGTGGTTTTCAAAGCAGACTCCAGCTATTTCTATGCGCATGCATGAGTTAAAAATTAAAACAATAACAACAGAAACCAAAATCCTCAGTGGTGAGACTTCTCCACGTGAAAATTAATCAGGTTTATTTCATTGCCATGTATTTCTTCTGTAGTTTCAACTCCCTTGTGAGGAAGCTGGGGAATGTTACTAACTGCTGCAGATTTATTCTGTAAAGTTTTCTCAGATAAACATGCATGTGTGTACATTTGTATGTATGATCCTATTTGGGAGGATCATTCAGGAGCATCCACTCAAAAAGCAGGTCTTTTTTACTTTAGCAAATTTATGTGTCTCTGATATTTCAGAACAGAACACTGTTCTGTTGTCCAAATCCATGGCAGGTCTGAAGGATAGAACAAAACAAAAAGGTCTAGGTAGTTCCACTCAGCAGAAGGACGTGGGTAACAGATAAGCTCTTTCATAATACAACTTGTCAAACAGGAAAATATTCTGGAAAAAAAAAAGAAATCATTCCACTAACTTTTAGGAAAGTGTTATGCTGTTTAGACATGTTAGAAGAACACAGTGTCCATTGCTTTAAATTCTGGAAAAGAGTGGTCTTATATAAGTAGATGGAATGAATCAATTAAATACCCACTGTTTAATTCACCCTTCTAAACAGTCACATGAAAATTTGGAAAGATATTAGAAGAAGCAACACTGAAAAAGCAAAACCCCCACAAATTTAATCTTCCTTACACATTACACAGTCTTTTAGCAGTATAAACATTAAGGGCTTTGAAAAATGTGAAAAATTCACTACCATATTCCCTACACCTTTGGCTCTGTAGCACTATGAATTAAAGATACTCTATAATTCAGGTAACTTGAGCTTTTCTCTCTGTGTGTAACCCTTTCCAATAAACCCCCTGGTTCTGCACTTCACATTCTAGTTAAATTACTTTTGTCTAACAATCAGTATGACACTTGCCCTAGAATATCACCAGACACACCATGTTGTCAAACACCAACTTTTCAGGCAGCTTGAAAAAATGTACCCTAGCTTCATTAATCTCTTATAAGAACTCTTGACACTAAATCTCCTTTATTACCTAGTGCCTAACATCTAGTGAATTTGCAGAGTTAATTGCTTGGATTACATCATTAACAGTGACAATTTCTTTATAAATACAGAAACTTAACATTGTTATCCCTTATAAAGAAAAAAAAAAGCTTACCACCATCATTTAGCTGGCCACTTAGTTTGCCTTTTAGTTGTAAATCCTCATTAGTGAGATGCCTGTAAATGAGAGCTCAGTCACAAACACATCAGTCCTTCAGGTACAGCCATCTCCAGATTTCCATCCATGATATTTCAAACAATCACAGAACGGTTTGGGTTGGAAGAGACCTTAAAGTGCATCATGTTCCACCACCCTGCCATGGGCAGGGACACCTTCCACTAGCCCAGGTTGCTCCAAGCCCCGTCCAGTCTGGCCTTGGACACTTCCAGGGATGGGGCAGCCACAGCTGCTCTGGGCACCCTGTGCCAGGGCCTCATCTCCCTCTAAGTAAAGAACCTCCTTGCATCTAATCTAAATTTCTCCTCTGTTGTTTTAAAACCATTTTGCCTTGTCCCATCACTATTTACCCATGTAAAAGTTGTTCTCCCTCTTTTTCACAAGCCACCTCCAAAAAAACCTCTTTCAAGTATTTGCTCAGGACAGTAGCATTCCTACAGGCTGAATTCAGGTTCTACCTCCCCCCATAAGGAAAGACTGGATTTGGAAATCCGGGGGTGTTTTCTGGCTGGGGCAGAAATTAGAGAGGTAGAAGATGCCAGTTTTGCTTGTACAAACCCAAGTGAAAATAACGTGATCCAGATGTGGTTGCCTGATTTTTGTCTCCTGTGGCCAGGGGTCACATGCAGAGGAATCCAAAGGTACCAAGTGGCAGATTTAAATATGACAAAAGTCATCCTACTTTTCTTCCCATTGACAGTAGGTCCAGATGAACCACTCTTAGGCAGAAAAAGTTACACATAAATTGTGTGCACAATAGAAAACATGCATAAATTGTTTTGTTCTCCAACTACAAGTTGATAAGCTAGGAAAGGTTAGATGGTTGCTTCAAGAAAACAAGTCCAGGCACAATAATAACACTGTATTTACTATATGCCAGAAGTCAAATACAAGGGTGGACACAGTTAGAGCAGCTGACCACTGGCATAAAGTATCAAGAGAAGTGCTGGATAATTTTTTTTCCTGTAAATCAGAAAAAGGACAACGAGTTGTGTAGAGGGTGATAATTTAAGGTGAGAACTATAAAAGGTCCAACTAAAGGTGCTGTTAATCTTTTCTGGACTGATTGTCTGTTAATTAAACTCCTTGGAGCAGGTTAGCTTATGCAAATGCTGATGACAATGGACTCCAAATACATCTTCAATGACTACTCTGCTATTTCTTTCCAACACATTCCTGATAGGAAGCTGATTCCAATAAAAAAAAAAAAAGAGCTTTTTTTAAAAAATTAAATTCAACAGCAAAATTCACTGACTGGTGAAGAAAACAAAATTTACTAATTCATGAGAAAAATTACTTTAAAAAGAGCCATAATATAATAATAGAGGAACTGCATAAATGGTCAGAAGAACACTTTTGAGATTTTTTTTTTTTATGTAATCAGTCAGTTCCTCATGTAAGACTGAGGCTGCCTGTAAACAAATCCACACTTAGATTGGTGTGATTCAAAAGAAAAATTTGCAACAGCTGTTGTGTGAATAGCACCGTTCTGAGATTTGAGTTCCTAGGCTGATTGCAGGCGAACATCTGGAAAATTGAATTGAATCCAAATCTACTAAAAATTACTGTGCCTGTTAGTTTGTTGTGTTCACTTCAGGAAATGAGCAATTTCATCATAATTTAAGGAATTTCATTGCACAGTTGGTGGCATATACATTGAAAGAATGAAGTAATCTCTATTTCTCTGCTATGGAGAAAACAATCTTTACAAACAGGGAAACTGTTCCACTTCCATCTCCAGACATCGCTGTAAGATCCTTCTTATGGAGTCTGGGCAACCAAATGAAACCTGTGCTAACTGAAAAGTGAACTTATTTATGTGCACAGATACTGATTTGTTTAGACCTTTAATCAGTGAACTGAGTCCTGCTTCTGAAGTCAAGGTGGGCTGAAGCCCACGCAATGTGCAAGGGATTGATTAATCCCCAAATGTGAGCATGGGTTTTTTTGTGTCATGGAGCAAGAGAAAAGCAATCTTTTTTTTATTTTGAGATTTTCCTGTGCTTGGATTTTTTTTTGACCCATTTACCTCATCCAAGACTTTCAATACTAAGACAGCACATGGGATAATAGGTGTTCAAAAAGCTTGGTCTGAAAATATTCTTTGTCCTTGAGGAGGATGTCCCACTTCACTGAAGTTGGATCAGTGTCCTGCCATGAATACAAATTAATTTGGACCAATTTTTTTTTTTTTTTTCAATTTAAAATAGAATTTTAAATGAAGCTTAAAACAAATTTTCATTTAGTGCATGATAATAACAACTTCAAAACAGTCCTCACAACAAGGGTATGACCCAAAAAATGTTGAACTCTACCATCTGCCCATCTATGGACATTTCCCTGAAGGAGGTTCTGATGAAAGAGAAAGAGAGGAAGGAAGGAATTCGGAAGGAATTCGGAAGGAATTCGGAAGGAAGGAAGGAATTCGGAAGGAAGGAAGGAAGGAAGGAAGGAAGGAATTCGGAAGGAAGGAAGGAAGGAATTCGGAATTCGGAAGGAAGGAAGGAAGGAAGGAAGGAAGGAAGGAAGGAAGGAAGGAAGGAAGGAAGGAAGGAAGGAAGGAATTTGGAAGGAAGGAAGGAAGGAAGGAAAGAAGGAAGGAAGGAAGGAAGGAAGGAAGGAAGGAAGGAATTCGGAAGGAATTCGGAAGGAAGGAAGGAAGGAAGGAATTTGGAAGGAAGGAATTCGGAAGGAATTCGGAAGGAATTCAGAAGGAAGGAAGGAATTCGGAAGGAAGGAAGGAATTCGGAAGGAAGGAAGGAAGGAAGGAATTCGGAAGGAAGGAATTCGGAAGGAATTCGGAAGGAAGGAAGGAAGGAAGGAAGGAAGGAAGGAAGGAAGGAAGGAAGGAAGGAAGGAAGGAAGGAAGGAAGGAAGGAATTCGGAAGGAATTCGGAAGGAAGGAAGGAAGGAAGGAATTCGGAAGGAAGGAAGGAAGGAAGGAAGGAAGGAATTCGGAAGGAATTCAGAAGGAAGGAAGGAATTCGGAAGGAATTCGGAAGGAATTCGGAAGGAAGGAATTCGGAAGGAATTCGGAAGGAAGGAAGGAAGGAAGGAAGGAAGGAAGGAAGGAAGGAAGGAAGGAAGGAAGGAAGGAAGGAATTCGGAAGGAATTCGGAAGGAAGGAAGGAAGGAAGGAATTCGGAAGGAAGGAAGGAAGGAAGGAAGGAAGGAAGGAATTCGGAAGGAAGGAAGGAAGGAAGGAATTCGGAAGGAAGGAAGGAAGGAAGGAAGGAAGGAAGGAAGGAAGGAAGGAAGGAATTCGGAAGGAAGGAAGGAAGGAAGGAAAGAAAAGAAACAAACAAACAAAGAGAAAAGAGAGAAAACGAAAAAACAAAAAACAAAACAAAACAAAACAAAAAAAAACAGAAAAAAGAAAAAAGGGGAAAAAAAGGAAAAAAGAAAAAACTCAGTCCTTGCTATTACAGCTTCAGCTTAGATGACAGGAATAAAATGATGGCCCCAGGATCTGCATGGAGTCATTCAAATGGCTTAATAACACAGGGGATAAATCACTATTATTATTATGAAACAGGAGACAGAGTTCTTTGGGACCGGGAACTGTGCAGCTCAGCTCCAACTGCTGTTCAACATTCAGAACTACCAACTTCATTTCCTCCTAGCACGTAATAAATAACACATCTACCCAACATAAAAGCATTTTTATAATAGCAGTAAAGGAACTGCAGAGAGTGTGATTATCATGGACTAATAACACCCCATAGAAGATATGCAGCACAGCCTGGAGATGACCTGGAAATGAGACTGTGGGTCACATGGCTGGTACCGTACCTGACCAGACATTGTCCTGTTTGAACCACGCTATCCCAAAGTGCTACCTCGTTTTAATATTCTCTCCCTCTGCCATGGTGATTTGCACAGAGTGAGCCCATTTATCATTGTTGGTTTCCTCTCTGTGCGATGGCTTCCAGCACAAGAGTTGAAAAGAATGCCGCGCTTTAATCCACGGCGCTGTTCGTGCACCAGCTCACACTGCCTGTAGTATTTTCACAGCATCACACATCTCGAGGAAACAGAAGGGAAGCTCAGCTGGTCTCTTTTTAGTGATACTCTAGCTTTGCAGAGGTGATGACTGTACCCTCTAATGGGAGAGAAAGGGCTGCCTGGTGGTTAAAATATACAGCTGGCTATTAGCCAGACCAGATTTGCTCCATACATTTGCATAGACGTGTGGGACCAGTGGCTTCATGCTTCACTTGTGCTGCCTGTGAAGTGGATCCCATCTCATTCTGTTGCTTGTGTTTTACCCAGAACACATCCCACTACTGGTGTTTGACTACCTGATCGTGGCAGGGGAAATTCTTCTGGATGGGTACTCCATGAGGTGCTCATTCAGGGAGGAATGTCTCACAGGAGACATTTGCACATCCTATGAAACAATGAAAAATCATCCCAACAGCCCCACATCTGGTATCACTGGAAGGGAATGAATGGGAACACTAGAACCATCCTTTAATAAAAATCCTTCCCTCAATTATAGCCTCAAATAATATCCTTCGCACAAATTTTAGCAATGTATGAAAATCACACGAACTACGTAATTTCACACTAGCAAAGAGGCCAGGAAGGTTATATTCCTATGGTTTAAGTACCCTTTAATTGTATTCACCCTATAAATTACTTTATCTCCTCTATGATGGGTGTTTGATGATCAGAAAATAGCTGCAGTGGTCCAGAGCAGTCTTGTCTGACAGGAGGTTTTAATCTTCAAGTCAGGTTTGGTCTCCCTATAGCTTGGTGAATGCTTCTTAACAGTGATGTGGAGCAAGAAAGCATTGTCAGCTTTAAACTTAAAGTTTTTCAGTCTGAAATTCAGCTTTTAATGGGATTTTATTGGACTTTTGGGACATCTTCTATAATCTTATTATTGCAGATCTAAGACAACACTGAGCAGAAGACAACAGCAGTCAGAGAAAAAAGACCAGCCACACCTTGATGGAAAAAAACCAAGTCTGTACTCTGATCCTCCTCAGCCATCTATGGGCAGTGAGCAGCAGAGCAGTAAAGATCTGTTTATTCAAAATAAAAATATTCTTCACCTTGCTTTCCTTGACAGTTGTATTAAAAACTGGAAAAAAAGGTGCTAAGCTGTTCAGAAAGACCTTTTCTTTTAAAAGTTGTCTTACTAAAAGGAAATAAAATACAGGGTCTGGTTTGCACTTTTGTTCTGCTTGAATTAGGAAGTTTGATTTTCGAAGGAGAGAGGTGACTTAAATTACCTAAAGTGCCTGCCAACCTCATTCTCCTGAAAGTTACAATTTGGCCATTTTAGCACAATTTAAAAAATGTAGGGGTGCAATAAGAAAGAGTATATTTGTCTTATACTAAACAGTTTTGCACATTGTCTGTAAGTATTTAACAGTTTTGAGATAGAGCAAGATGAATGTACATCAAAAGGATAAAAAGGTCTTAATAATAATTTCTTTTGATGCGATTACACATTGTAGGGACTATTCAGATACCCATCAAAAAGAATAGTGAATTTTCTTTGAAAGAATGAAGAGACATAAGGCAAGGCAGAACTATGGTGAGCTGGGGACTCAGCTCAGCCTGAAAAGAAGTATGATATAATGCAAGAAATAAATAAGAAGGAAAGGGAAAGGAAGTAAAATTATATAATTCAGAGGTGCAAGGCAATCCCAAAAGCACTGCAGAGGGAACAGATTGTCAGTCCCTGAGGGAAGGAAGCAAAGGAAGCCACTATATGCAAATGAGCATGATCATTTATGCAAATTGTATTTACAATTGGTCACAGAATTTTGTGGGCCCAGATGATTTCTGTGAGGAGCAAAACAGCAGGATCCAGGTTAAATTAATATACTAATCTTACTAATCTAATCAGGGGTTTTTGTGGGGTTTTTTCCCCCCACAGTATAGAGATGTAAGATACTGGATTGGGACAAATATTTATCAGGATGTTGTTTCCATAGTAACTACAACAGATGCCCAGAAGAGTGAAAAAAAAGCCTGGGGTGTGCGAAAAGGGCATTGTGATCCCCCTGGGACAACTTTCCAGCAGTAAGTATTACAGAGAATGCTGAACTGGAGGCCACAGATGGGCTGCTGTGTTTAATAGCAGCTCGATCTGTGGACTTCCATGGATGTCTAATCTCTTCTTTGAACCTGTGGATAATTTTTTATTTCTGGAAAATTCTGTGACAAACTTCACAGTTCAATGTGCAGCATAGAAAAAAACCCCAAATGAAACCAAAACCACAACAAGAAAAACAAACAAACAAAAAACCAAAATCAAAACCAACCAACCGAACAAAAACAAAAACAAAAAAACAAAAGCAAAGCAAAAGAAACCTAAAGAAAGCTCACCTTTTAAATTTTCTGTCTAACCATTTCCTTTGGAGTCTTGAAGATATTGTTCTGTGAAAAAAGGAATTATTTCCCCTCCCTAGTTTCTTCACACCATTCCTGATTCTATAGATCTCTGTTATATCCACCATAACAGTTTGTTTTCATTTTCTAGTGGGTGTTTTATGCCCTTGATTGTCTTTGTCACCTTCTCTCTACGTCTTCCAGTTCTACTATAACCTTTGCAAGACAATGTGATAGTATATTCCATTCAGAATGCATGAATGAAATACAGTGATACAAATCTTATTTGGAGCCATCAATGAATATGTATAGTTAGGGTTATTTTTCTACATGTACGTTACTTTGCATTTGTAGAAATTAAATTTTCTCAACCATTTCATTATCCAGTTAGACGGTACCTCAAGATAATTCTGTGACTCTTTGCAGTCAGTGTTAGATTTGACTGCCCTGTATAATTTTTAACACCTGCAAGTGCTGTTCCTTTTTCAGATTACATGTGGATACTTTGAAGAACAGTGGGCACAGAGTGGCTCATGGGGACACCATCTGCTGAATTCTCCCCACTGAAAAATTAAATTATGTGCTCCCACTACTTGTTTCCTTACCTCTTAACCACTCCTAAGAGGAAAAATTTTCAGCCTTTGATAATGTACTCTGTGCAGGAGCGGCTTTTAAACCTGCTGGAGAATGATGATGTTGTTCTGAGAGCAGTGGATTTCTCACTATGTGGTCCTGCCTGGGGGGAACATTAGGTGTCCCCAGCCCAGACATAGCTGAGTAGTCCAGCAGCACTAGCTGCCCACCAGTGGTCACTCTGAGCAGGAGTGGCTCTGTCTGGGACAGCCACACCCTCTCTTCTCTGCTCTGCACAGCCAGCTGCCAACAGCCAACATGGGGACACTGGCCTGTCCTCTGAGAGGGGTCGGGAAAGAGGCAGGTGCACACATGGAATATCTGTGCCAGAGCATGAGACCATCCACATCACCCACCATCAGGTCTGCTGGTGCACACTAAGGTGCACATCTGATGAGGAGCAGCTGGGGTAGTTGGAGGGGCTCAGCCTGGAGCAAAGGAGGCTCAGGGGGGACCTTGTGGCTCTGCAAAACTCCCTGACAGGAGGAAGCAGCCAGGGGTATTGGGGTCTGCTCCGAGGTAACAGGGACAGGAGAGGAAACAGCCTCAAGCTGTGCCAGGGGAGGTTTAGACTGGATATAGGGAAAAAGTTCTTCAACAGAAAGTTTTTCAGCCCTGGCACAGTCTGCCTAGGGCAGTGGTGGAGTCCCCACCCTGGAGGGATTTCAAAGATGTGTCAATGTGACATTTGGGGACATGGTTTAATGATGGGCTTGGCAGTGCTGGGGAATGGCTGGACTTGATGACCTTAGAGGTCTTTTCCAACCCAAATGATTCTATGATCCTCTGATTCCATGATTTCGATTGCCACCAAATAAGGTTAGCTAAGTTTGTCAACAGCTGCTTTTTCATCTGATGGACTTACCATGAACTGTTGATCTATTTGTAGTTGCTAATGCATGAGATAATCCCTCTCACCCAGCTGTAACTGGGTGTTGACACTGGACAGAAATTGGTTCCCCCTGGAAAGTCTCTGAAGTTGTGCTGGTTTTCAACTGATAAAGGTCAGGGTGGATTTGATACCTTGACATGAAATCAGCTTAAGTGAGGATAACTTTCAAGCCTCAAATTTCTCAAGTCTTTCAAGGCAGAAAACACACTTTTGTACATGTGGCAGTATGTAGAAGCATTTAATATGGCATTCCTTTTGTACCAGATCTGCAGACTACTGGAAGTTTTCTGAGAGAGCTGAAACTGGGCTCCAGGATGTGGGAATTTGACTTGGCTTTGAGGAGATCCCACTGGTTATCCCATTTTCAGGAGGACTTGAGAACATGGTCAGCTTTACCTGGCTTTGGGCACAGATTAGCAGAAACTAATCCTCATAACTGCAATCAATACCAAGAGTCTCAGTGATACACAAGAGGCATATTCCTAGATCCTGAACTCCTTAATACGACTGCCATCTCTATTCCTTGCACAGCTTTCACAGAAAAACCCCACATGGGGCTGATTCCTCCTTATTTTTATTTAGACGGTCATTGTTTCTCATTAAAAATAAAAACCTCTTATGATAACAGCCACATGTGGGTGTAAGAGCAAAGAAAACAAAGTCAACATGTATCCTTGGCTGCATTTTTCTCTCCCAGGAAGAAAAATGTATTAGATCTTTACCACATGATGAACAGAGAAACAGCACCATGTTGGCTGAAGCTACTCCTGATTTACACCAGGGAGGAGAACAAACAGCTACTCACGGAGCTGGCAAGGAGAAAAGCAAAATACAAAGGAGTTGGAGCTGACAACAGCCATCCTTTGTGTCTGGTCAGCATCACCAGATAGTGACTGCTTCAGGCTGTGCTCACCCCTTTTGAAGGAAACACACAGAATTTGTGAGCTGCAGCAGATCCCAGCAGGCTGAACAGAGAAGCAGCAGATCTTCTGATCCCTCCCTTTGCTGGTTGCTGATCCATGATCTTACTCTGGGTTAATTATGCCCATATTTTTGTATCCACCAGAAGCTCCTCATGTTTAACATGTTCTCTAAATCTGGCTGTGCATCTTTTCCATGGTCTCTTCTGGTTGCCTTTGTGTAGAAGGTGCTGAGAATTTTCTTGTCTGCCTGTATTGACGCCTTAAGTTTTAACTTCTATATTTTTCAAATCCTCTACTTCTCAGTGTGTGACTCTGAAGTTCCTTGTAGCCTGTTAATTTCTGCTCTCTCATGGTAGGTAGACATAACAAAGCCTCTCTGGGCCTGCTCTTCAAGGACACCCAGACCATCCTAAGCCCAAAAAGGGTAAACCAAAAGCCTCTAAAGGGAGATGCAAGCTGAGGGGAATTACATCATTAACTGAAGCTTTAATTGGAGAATTAACCCTGATATGCAAATGAACCAAACCTATAAAAGTGTGAAGAACTCATGACCTGTTGTCCATCTTGGGGTCCATCTTGGCAGTAGCCTCTGGACTCCCCAGTGTGTACCTCTGAAGGCCCTTCAAATAAATACCTACTTTTATTCTCTTATTCTTGTCTAGTCTCTGGTTTTAGGTGGCCACTTCAGGCATCAATATCATCTCAAGGACCAGATAAGTGATGTTTGTGCATTCTCTCATTTTGCAAGCACCTATAATGTCTATACCAGGGTTACAGCAGCAGGGATACACAACCCTACCGCCAAGCCAAAAATAGTCAGTAAATGTTAGTTGGAAAAAACTCACCAATGAAAAGTGGTTTTGACTAAAATCCATTGTAGACAGAGGATGTTAACTTTGGTTGAGCATATTCTGTGTTTAGGTTAAACAGTTACTTCTCTGAAATTTCTGAAAAATCATGGTTGGGAGATTGTGTGTTTTTCCCCTTTTCTTTTTTTCTTTTCTTTTCTTTTCTTTTCTTTTCTTTTCTTTTCTTTTCTTTTCTTTTCTTTTCTTTTCTTTTCTTTTCTTTTCTTTTCTTTTCTTTTCTTTTCTTTTCTTTTCTTTTCTTTTCTTTTCTTTTCTTTTCTTTTCTTTTCTTTTCTTCTTTTCTTTTCTTTTCTCTTTAGGAAAATAAAAATAACTATATATTTCCTTATGTCCTGAAGGACAAATAGACAAACTGTGGCTGGATATATAGAGGATGGGACAGGATTTCTCAGGCTTTGGACTTATAACTGCATTAGAACTAGTGGAGGAAGAAATTGTTGTCCTCTCACCTCTTCTACCCTCAAACCCTGGCAGGTGCTCATTTTTGGAGGCATGAGAAAATTCTGGTTGTCTCCTCTAGCTGGAAAAAGATGCAAAAGCGCTGCTCAAAAGACAGGACTGTGTGATACTCATAGCCAAAATTAAAAAAAAAAATGCTGTCATTAGTGTTATTTCAAGGATATTGTAATAGTTTATCTTTTTTTTTTTTTTTTTGTCACTTATAAAGAAACTCATGATGGAAATATCTGTCCCTTCCTTGCTCCAGTATAATCTGGAAAGGAAGTTCTCTGAGCAAGAAAACAAAGTCTAACATTATGGTCTGTGAGTCTTACACATTTCTTGACATCATTAAGCTTGGCTAACTGCACTGGTTTTAAATAAATTAATGGTAATGATGATGACCTTTAAGTCTGGGATAACCCATGGAACTACTGGAGCAACTTCTGTAGAGATGTCATTAGCAGAGCTTTATCAAGAACTCATCTTGCTGTGGAGGCTTGTGGTGGGAGAATTCCACCCTAAAGAGCCATATGAGAGGTTCTAACAGCTCTGAAGGAAACCATCCAAAGGGTGTGCTGCCAGCCATTGCATAAGTGAAAAGAAAGGAATTGTAAAAAGAGCTTTGCATTTCACTGGTGACAGTAGTGCGAGCTGGCTGAGACAGAGGAAGAATTTACTCAATTTCATAATTTACTTGTTAATAATTCATTAGCTATGACAGTGGCAATTAAGCCCCAGACTAGCTTTTCCTGTTCTTTCATCTTTCAGCCTGGAAAGATGGACTCTGGCTAATCCATTCCTAGGGATCTTCTATCTAATTTTCATTTCTCTTTCCCCCTTTCATCCATTGCAGCTCTATTTCTACTTCCAGTTACATTCAATTCTTCACAGCTTCCTTTCCCAGCTACATACTATTATTGCTCTTTTGTTTTCCAATGTGATCCTCCTAGCACCTTCCTGACATTATCACCCACTTTGTTGCAAGAAGCCTGGCCCTTTCTCCATCATGCTCTTAATTGGCTTTTGACCTTCCTATAGCACTCTGCCCTGCCTGTTTGTAACCCTGATCTCTTCCAGTTTTCACATTCTGAATTTCCTTCTCTTCAGTTGTTTTCCTTAAAATATTACCTTCTTTGAATCCCTTCTTCTCAGCTTAATCAAGGTTATTTTTTTCTGTCTGTGTAGATGGCATCCATTCCACCTCTCCTTTTCAAAGCTAAAAGAGATCATTGTACTGTAATAAAATGCAGTCAGTTTGCTGTGCTGCATTTTGGAGAATTTGTGTGATAGTCAGTCCTTAGGTCTCAGCCTAAAACCAGTTAATTTAGCTAAATACACAGTATTCTCTCAGAAGAGGATAATGTAGCATGTTGAAAGCGTCAGTAAAACAAAGGAAATCATCAAGAGTGAAAAATATCTCTGAGTGTTTTTCTGAAACTCAGAAATAATACATGCCTATCTTGCACACCGTTTGTTTTGTCCTCTGTTTTCATTACTTACATGCAGATATGAAACATAATTTCAACTCTGCTGTGCTTTTTCTGTATCTCTTTATAACCAGAAATACAAATAAGTTGTAGTTCTTCCCGTGTCTGGATCACACAGAAAACATCTTGTGTGCTATACCCAGCACCAATGACACAGAGATATATTTATTTATAACAGAGTTTTCTCTGACAGTGGGTAAAAAAATAACACTTTCTCCTACTTCAAGCAAAACTGGACAATAACAGGTTCAGGAACTGCCTATTCTAATTTTCCAGGACAGGATCTTCCTGTCTGGGTATTTATACAGCAGCTACCACAGTGGTATCTAAATCCCCTATTGATTTATTAAAGTGCACTCATAAAGCACTCTGTATTTTTTTTTCCTTTCTCTGTTATTTTATGTGGTGTTATTGTGGGAAAGCGAGGTCAATGGAAGAATGTTTTACATTTTGTTCTGAATCTGCTGAGGTTTACAGTCACCCTGATGTTTTCCAGAAGGAACTATCACAATGTGGACCAGTAGCCAAAAAACCTTTTTCTCCTTCTTTCATGAGTTTCATTCTAGATTGTTGTGAGGAGTAGAGCTCCCCTCTGTGATCTCTCTGATAATGTGGATAAAGCAATATGAGATTTTTGGAAACTGAGAAGAAAATTCTTGATTTCATGTAATAAGTCATCAGTGTCAGCTCAAATACCAGTTTACTTCCAGCTGTTGCTTGTTCAGGGGGTGGATTGCTGTGTTTTCCATCAGCTGAAGGGTGTGTTTTGCTTCATTAATTTTTTTTTTAAGCTTTTCCATCTCAGTTTGATAGAGTCACCAAAGTAAGGAGGTGTGGGGCTGGGTAGGCAGGTGTGTCACTATTTGAAGATGCAGCCAGAGCTCACAAAATGAAGGGCAGTAGAAATGTGGTTGAGCCTGAGACATTCTGGGTGCCCACAATGCATGCAAGGAGTACGAGGAAGCACCTTCTCTTTAGACATGTGAAAAACAGCAGCAATCTTGAATGGAATGGGAATACCACTGGAAGGAAAGCATTACATCCATTTTTCTGAGCTCTAGCCAAAAAACAACTGTTCTTCAGTTGTAGAGTTGTTCTTTAACTGTGAAGCCAAGAGACTTAACAACTGGAGTATATTCCAGGAATGGCAATATTTGAATGAGGTGATCCAAGGATAAAACCTGTTCGTGTGTTCCTGGCATTCCTGTCCATGATATCTCAGAATCTCCACTTCACAGGGAGGTTGGACAGGATGAGGCTGAAACCAGGGCCCAAATGGAACTGTGCACAGTTGTAGTCTGGAATGAAGGGGGCAAAGAGTAGTTACAGGAAGGTGTGACACATGGCCAAGCTATGGTGTTATGGCAGCGGAATCACAGCTCTACTGTGCCATGTAGGGGTGCAGACAAGGTAATTGTAATTGCAATGGGTGGATGGATGGATGGATAAATGACAAGTCTGGTGCTTTTCATCACCATTGCTAGTAGCAATTTCTAACCGCTACGGCGTCGCTCCAAAGATCTGCAGTAAAATCCAGACCCTGCCTGGCCCTGCAAAAAGTGATCCCTGTCCATGACATGCCATAGGAAGGGAAATTATTTATCAGTGACACGACTAGTTTCTGCAGACATTCCTATCTGTCCTCAGAACTTCCAGAATCCTGACTGACTCTCTGGTAAACTCTCTGCCATGCTGGTAAGGATGGGATGGGAGAGGAAATCCGTAGGGAAAGTGTGTCACTACTGGGCAGAGCTGGTTAGTATAGCATTGCAGGAGAGTTCTGAGCTATGTACATGGACAAGAAACCCAAGGACACTTTTTGTAGACAGAAGCGGCATTCAGAATATTCTAGGGCATCCAGAATATATTTGCCTGAAACTTGCATATGTAAAAACCAAAGCAAACCTGTGATATTTAAAATCCATAAATATTTTTGGGCATTTTAAAACAAATTCAAATTAAATTGGTACCTGAAAAACCCAGTATGTTGCAAATTAGAACCTCCATAAGCAAAAACAACTCCAGTGATTTTTTTTTTTTCTTTTGGAATTACTATGTATTAACTGCAGCCAGCACTTGTTCATCACTGTGCTGTGCTGATACTGGAACAGACATAAATATAATCAAATCCAGGTTTCTTTTTTTCTCTCCCCTTCATTTTCATTCTGACCAACCCATTTTAATTCAGTCCATATGAATGAAGTTCAGCCATTAATTTTATATAACCTGATCTGTGCCATGGAATAAATAATACAGTATTTGTTGCCAAATTAGAACACTCTAACTGAAATAGATATGTGCATTTAGTGAAGCCAAGCCATAATTTGCTCAAACCAATATTAGTAGGCAGCCAACATATGGGATTTTAAACCCAAAGTACATTTGTAGATGAGCTTTTATAATGCAAATGGATATACATTTTTCCAAAGCAGTGTATATTCAATAAAACCCACCAGCTTCCTGAGTGTCAGCTGACACAGCAGTGGATAACATGTTATCTTTCCTCTTTTCAAATTCATGTTTATTGAACATCTTTCTATATTTGTTTAGTTTGATTTATTTTGTTTCTGATAAAAACACTTTCAAAAGCAGAATTCTTGCCTGTGATACCAGGTTCATTCCGCAATTTCTCGGTAGTAGTCCAGCGTTATAAATTAATCTGGAAGGAAAGGCAAATTTCCAATACATACCTGTAATTATTTTGCTGTCCTCTCTATCCTTGACATCTGTGCATTCTGAAATAGTCATGGAATGGAACCAGCTAAAGGAAAAGCTTTTAGAAAAGAGGTGCTGAGACATTTCTACCTGGTTGTTCTGAATGTGGTAACTTATTTTGAGCACTGATCTGCACAAGCAAAACTGTTATTATCTTGACTGAATATACTAATCCAGAAAAGTGCTTTTATCACTCACATTTTCAGCTGCTGAGAGTTGTATTTTTGCATCTTTTGCAGGTTCTGCTGCTAGATGAAAAAGTTGAACTGTTTTGGTGCAGTTCACCAACACCAGAAATCTGTAGCTCTCAGTAATTTCTGAGGATGTGAGAATTAAAGTCAGTGGTAATAAACTGTGTAATTGTATGGCTGCATAGTGAAATTGCTTTCTTGCTCCAGGTGTGTTCCACTTATCTGCCTGGTGAGAACAAACAGCCAGCCCTCCCTGCATACGTGTCACTGAGCCTGTAAAACATGATCAGACACATTGCGCTTGAGCAGACCTTTTGAGTTTCAGATTTCTGGATATATAATATCAGACTAAAATAAACACAGAGGGTTGACCACCGAAACCTTGGGCTGCCCGTCCTTCAGGACATTCCCCAAAAGTTCAGTGAAGGAAAATGTGAAGCCTCCAGTGACTCCAACCAGCCTTGGCTCTTCCCCCAGATTTTGATGTCTGGCATGTGTTACAGCAGAGGAGGCTTATGGATAGAAGAGACCCAACTGAGCCGAGCAGACAGAGATATATTCCAGCTAAACTACATTACAGTTTTCCCTCACTTTCAAGTGACATGAAGATTTAATTTCATTTCTAAGGTATAAAAACTGCTGGTATCTCTCACCAGTTTTGCTGTGCAGAAAAGTTAAAGAGGTTGTTTGATTTTGACATAATAAAACTAAAAGCTCATTGTGGGTGACTTTTTTGTAGTTGCAAGATGATTGCCTCACTTTGCAGAGCTTGCTTGGAGGTAACTGCTGCTTTGACAGCAAATAAATCAGTACAATTATACAAACAGAAAGGTGGGGACAGAGTCTGTTGCAATAGGACAAGTGGCAATGATTTTAACCTAAAAGAGAGTAGAGTTAGGTGAGATTTTTACAACGTGGGTGGTGAAGTGCTGGCAGAGGTTACCCAGAGAGGTAGTGGATGTCCCATCCCTGGAAACATGGAAGGCCAGGCTGGACAGGACTCTGATCTAGTTGAAAACATCCCTGCTCATTGTGGGGGAGTTGGACTAAATGATCTTTAATGTCCTTTCCAGCCCCTCCTGTGACTCCATTATTCTATGAAACTCCATCATGAATCCCTTCATCCATGTTCTCAAAGAATATTTATATGCTGTTCTACCACATGAATTTCCCCGTCATAATAATTACTTGTACCCAAAACAACTGTGTACTTAAAGTACTGAGAGTTTTAACGACAGTCATCACAAGCTTAAACTGAGCGCTGAAGTGGAAACAACAAAGAAGATCATTCCTTTATCTTTCATTTCTTTATCTTTCCATTTCATGGAAATCAGGCTAGTTACCAAACCATATATGTTTGAACTGATGATCATCTGACCTACTTTCACATTTCTGCTCTGCCAATGTCTGCAGCTAAACTAAATGTCCTAATTCATACTGTAATCAGTGGAGGCAGTCAATATGGATAATACGGCTCAGAGATGTAGAATCATGGGACTTCCCTCAATGCAGGTCATCTCATCTTGTTTTAGGATGGGAGGAGACAAATTTTCCTGACCAGTAAGTTTCTGTTTCACAATGTTACTGAGAAATGAGAGCAGTAAGGCAGGATAACGAGTACACTTGTTTGGAAAGATTAGGGCAAAATACAGACCTCATGGAAGATTCAGGTGAAATTCATGCTGATTTTAGTCCCCAGACATGCTTTAGTTCTCAGGAAACATCAGCCTTCTGACTATTCTTGCTCTACAATACTACACTGACGCTGCTGGGACTATGCCAGCATCCTCACATGAGGGTTTGCCCCTGAATTACCCATTTATGGCATGAGGACAAGCAGTAATAGTGCAAACCCACATTAAAGGAGGACATTTGTTTCTTATGAAATCAGTTAACAGACACAAAACCCACTTGAAATTAATAGAAACTAATTGAAAGCAATGGAGAATTACCTGAAAATGTAGCACAAGATGAAATTAATTGAAGATAATTGATAGTGACTGGAATTAATAAAAAATTGAAACAAATTGGGCTTAATTGAAATTTATTGAAAATGAATTAAATGCAATAACTCAAAACCTATTAAATTTAATAGAATCTAATTCATATTAAATTTATGCAATGTTTAATAGTAACATAGCATTCTTAAAAGGGATTTTTATTGGATGTTTTATTTGTATAATACTATTCTAATATAAGAGTAAGAATAAATTTTAATGGAAAAGAATGATGCTGAGCATAGAAACTCTAGACTCTTTTTGGAACACTATGGGAATAGTGTGTGATTCTGATAACAAAAGTTCCTGACAGGATTTAGTAGGATTAAAATAAAGTCCTATGGATTTTATCTCATGGCTGAGACTTTTATTAGAGTTTAATGAGAACATTCTACCCATTAAGATGTTGGCTTTGATTTGATAAATAACTCTTTGACCAGATACTGAATCCAGCATCTGTCTTCTTTTTGATTGTACTGTGAGAACCTGTACTAGTTTTCTTTAACGATGAAGCATTTTAAGTCTTATGAGCTTCCTTACAGATTTCCTTCTGTTATATCACCACTGTTTTTACCAAATCTTTCCATGTCCCTCAGTGTTGGTCAGCTGAAAGAACTGAATACTTTTCCACATAAGCCCATATATTCAGCTTAGTGTTTGAATTACACTCTTCGTGGATGTGTGTTCTTGCTGTAACTTGCAGGAAGGTGAAGGAAAAGGTGAAATAGTTTTCTTACTGAACTGACACCAAGATCCTATTATTTCAAGAATGTAAAAGACAAAGAAACCAGAAAAATCAGAAAAAAAATATAAAACCAGAACATAATGCATATTGAGTATTTCTCAAACTAATAAAAGTACTTAAAGTATTTCTACAGGTTCTATTTCACATTAAGACATAATGCATATGTGTACGTGGAAGACCAATGTCTCTTAAGAAAGCTGGAAAAGCAGACATTGCTTTTGAAAAACAAACATATGTCCCTGCTATAGTAAAAAAAAAGAAAAAAAATACTGATAGCTAAATACTTATAAATGCTTAACAGAGGCCTGGGAGTATTGGTGGTGGGAAATGAATCCAGATTTCCTATTTACACCTGTGCAAATCCCTACTGTTTGTACATATCTGCCAATTTGCTGGAAAAGTTAGGCAAAAGTAGCAGAAATCCTTTACTTTATTAATCTTTCTTTGTGGCATGTACATGACTCTTGAAGTTTAATCCTAGTTTTAGCAGGCAAAAAAGTTGGGATTCAACTGACAGACTAGGATAGAAAATTTAAAAAGATGAATATAGGTTTTCACAAACATGCTTCTGGCATCACTTCCACTGTAGCCATTGGAGATCTAGTCAGTAGAGTGAATGGAGACACTCAGCTGACTAAATGCAGGTCATTATCTCCTTTAGATCGGGTTGACTAGATCTCTGCACCCACTGAACATCTTGGGGCTTGATTCTGTCCTACACATAGGACTGAATGCCATTCAGAACATGTTGGGCTCCAGGTTATCTGTGGCACACATCACTCAGGATCTACAGGGTACTTTTGGTCAGCTGGAGATCATGCAGGGTGCTTTAGGAATCTCAAAGAGTATTCAGTGTTTGTGCCAAAGCTGCTGACTCATGTCCCTGTCCGCAATGAAAATGCACACACTGAGGTCACAATTAGTTATCTACGTGCCAATCTCTAAATTTATGTACTTTAACCAACAGGTTGAATCATACCACTAGATGAACATGGTCATTAAAATCAGATTAGAGAGTACTCCATGCACTCCAGAAAGAATTTTGTTTTGGGAAATATGTTTGTTTATACTAAAGCATAGGGACGCTTTCTGACAAGAAGGACAAATAAAAAAAAAAGGAAGAAGTTGAGAGGACTGTGGAAGAAAAGAAGAGGCATAAAAAAAGGAGCAAAGAAAAGTTGGAGACAGAAGAAGGATAAACAAAAGAAGAAGCTAGAAGGAATGAGAACTGGATGAATAGACGCTCTACAATTGCCACCCTGTCTGTACAAAACAGGTTTCGTGTATTCTCTGACAAATTCCCAAGAATTTGCAGTGACATCTCTAACTGGTTGTGTATTGTGCTACAGGTCAGATGCTGGCAGGAGTCAGGCAAAACTGCCTCCACCTTAAAACACCTTAAATAGCCTTAGTAGCAGTTGTCAGGGAAGTTCTGATGGGAAACAAAGCACATTGTGAAGCTCTGGAGAGTACCATGAAATGCACCTCAGGAATGAAACCTGAAACTAAAATCCATCTATCCCCATTTGTCACTGTGAGTAAGTTAATGGCCTGCTCTGCCTGATGCAGTACAGGAGACAAAGCCTCTTTGATTTACTGATTATTTAGGTAATGTTTGAGCCACATGCACTGCTAGGTAACACTATGTATTCTCCCTGCCCCCTACAGCCTATTTACTGACTTCTGGCTTCCTGCTGAGACATGATTTTCTTTGATTAAGCACTTCAGTTTAATTGTAAAATGGAAACAGCAATGTAAGACATGTAATCCTTCTGAGCTGAGAAAAAAACATCAAGTAACTTTTGGGTGGGAAAGGGCACATAAATTGATTTTCATGTCCTGTGTTCAACTAGAAACATGTGGGATGGTAGAAGAGAGGAAAATAAATTGAATCCTTTGAGTATTTAAATTGGTCTGTGTAACCTCTTGCAGTGCTGCACTGCCTTCCCACCACAAAATCTGTGTTTATCTTCTGATCTGTTCCTCCTGGAAAGAGTTTGGGAGCATCATCTTGTTAATTCCCATCAACAGATGTTGGATCCTCTCTCAACATACATAAAGGTTGCCTATCTTGTTGCCCATCAGATTAGTCACTGGCTTAAATTTTTTAGGCCTTCCATTAAATTAAAAATGTCTTAAAAGCAGTGAATGGAGGATAATTGAATGGACCTCTGAATATAACATATACCAGAGATCTGGCTAATTAGAATTTGCACAAAACTAAGGCAAATAGCCTGAAACAAATAACAAACAAGATTCTGCTGACAGAAAGATTTTGTTTCCCCTCTTGCATTCTGTGTGGAAAAAGAAAACAAAACTTGTTTATCAGATCACAGAATCACAGGTTTGGGCTGGGAGGGACCTCAAAGATGATCTCATTCCAACGCCCTGCCATTGGCAGGGACACCTTCTACTAGACCAGGTTGCTCCAAGCCCCATCCAACTTGGCCAATCCACCACGAGGGATGGGGCAGCCACAGCTTCTCTGGGCAACCTGTGCCAGGGCCTCACCTCCCTCACAGCCAAGAATTTCTTCCTAACACCTAGTGTAAAACAGTCTTCCTTCAGGTTAAGACCATTCACTCTTGTCCTGTCCCTCCACCCCTTGTCCCAAGTCCCTCTCCAGCTTTCCTGGAGCACCTTTGGGCACCGGAAGGAGCTCTGGGGTCTCCCTGGACCCTCCTCTTCTCAAAGGGAACACCCCCGGCTCTCCCAGCCTGATTGCAGAGCAGACGGGCTCCAAGCCCTTGGAACATCGTTGTGATTTCCTCTGGACTTGCTCCAGCAGCTCCATGTCCTTCTTATGTTGGGGGCCCCAGAACTGGAGGCAGCTCTGGAGGTGGGGTCTCACGAGAGTGGAGCAGAGGGGCAGAATCCTCTCCCTTGATCGGCCGCCCACACTGCTTTGGATGCAGCCAAGACACGGTTGGTTTCTAGGATTCCATTAAGAGACCTGTAAGAACATTTGGGAGGAGGGAGAAAACATGATGTAAGAATCATGAGTGTGGTAAATCATCCAGAAATATGTACTGCAACAGTTCTGTGAGCAATAAAAGCATGTTGCATATTTAATGTATTTCTCAGTCCAGTCTGGTTTTTTACCAAATGGCCTTGATTGGCCAAGGAGGTTTCTGACGAGATGGGTCAGCTTTTGTGATTAGCTCTGCTCATTCAAAACTGCTGTTTAGATATTCTGAACTGTCACATCGCATCCTGGCATGAAAATACTCTTTTGCCCTTTCCCATAAATCTTGGATTACAGTGTAAGACAGCTCAACATTATTCAGTATCAGCTTCTTCCTCCTTGTTCTTCTTTTCCTTGTATTTATTTATTTATATCCTGATAATAACTTCCTTGGGGGCATTGTATAGTCAAGACATGTATTTTGACCTCCTCCTTTCCCCAGGAGTGCAATTGCCTTGTGGTAATTATAAGATGTCGTCTGTTATTATGAAGGTGCCTTATTGCTCAAACACATCAGGGATATCTGATAATGTAATTACTTCACCTTATAAAACTGTTATAAATCATGTATGGGGAACATTTTTTCATATTAAAGCTGTCTGAAGAATTATCACATTGGAATGGGGATATCACAATATGGCTAGCACTGTGTTTTGTAGGCCCATGGTAGGCAATGGCAGTATTAAAATATTTGACACATTCAGAAAGCATGGCTTCTTTATAAAGGCTTAGGGTAACAGATTATCATCTAAGTGAGCATATTCCATACCTATGTCTTCTGAGACATGAATAACTGCTGCAAATTTGTGTTTTTCTTTTTTTTTGTTACTTCACTTTTCTCCTTCCTCCTCTAACTTCCCATCTTTCCTGAGTGCAGTATAATTGTTATAAAAGCAAATCAATAAGCACTTGAAACATTGGCCATTGTACAAAGAATTGTGCTTCTATTGGCCATTACTTTAATAACATCTAATGATTATTTCTCCCTCTTTCAGCTTCTGAGGTTTCCCGGCACTTTATTGATTAGAGCCCTTGACAGAGTTCAGATTATAATTAAAAATCATCAATGAGCAAACAGAATGCAGTTCTACTTAGCAATCAACTGAACAGATAATCACTAGGTAAGTTGATGTGACCACAAAATATTTCCAATAGATCCAGGTAGAGAATAAATGAAAGTCACTTGATGGGTCACAATTCAGTAGTGCTTCACTGAATCTCAGATAAAGGCTTTTGTATCCTAAGTAAATATGTAGTATTAAATAGGCAAGTATCCTAGGTAAATAGGTAGCTCTAAATCAAACTGTCTCACAACCAGGGTTCTTGACTAGTAAAATCACAGAATGCTTTGGGTTGGAAGGGATCCTAAAGCTCATCCCATTCCCCCCCTGCCATGGGCAGGAACACCTTCCATTATCCCAGGTTGCTCCAAGCCCCGTCCAACCTGTCCTGGGACACATTCAGATATGGGGCAGCCACAGCTCCTCTGGGCAACCTGTGCAATTGTCTCACCACACTCACAGTAAAGATTTTCCCTAATATCTAACCTAAATTTCCCCTTCTTTCAGTCTAATGCCTTTAGTCCTTGTCCTGTCACTACGTTTCTGATGAAGAGTCCCTGCCCAGCTTCCTTGTAGGCCTCCTTCAAATACTGGAAGGTTCTGTGAGGTCTCCACGCTCCTCTTCTCCAGGCTGAACACCCCCAACTTTCTCATCCTGTCTTTATACAGGAGGTGCTCCCATCCTCTTATCAAGTTCCCGATCTCCTCAGCTGGGCTTGCTCCAAGAGTTCCACATCCTTCTTGCGTTGGGGGCACCAGATCTGAACACAGTACTCCAGCTGGGATTTCATAGGAACAAAGTGGGAAAATCATCTCCCTGGACCTGCTATCCACACTCCGTTGGATGCAACCCAGGATACATTTGGCTTTCTGGGCTCCGAGTGCACACAGCTGGCTCATGAGTTTTTCATCAACCATGTAGGGCTAGGCTCAATAAAATGCTACTGCGGTGGACCAAGTTTTGCGGCATTATACCCCTCCAGGATTTGGTCCAAAAATGCAAGACTAGGTTTGTTAATGTGACAGGCAAGAATATAAAGCACTAAAACCAGGGAGAGAACGTCTTTTGGATGCTCCTGGCACTGTGTGTCTGCTTCTGGAGGTATGACCTTGAGGTCAGCTCAGCATTCACCTGTTAACTATACCCAGGTGGCATGATGCAGAAGCAGGAGCTGTTTTCTGGAAGGGGCAAAGTGAAATGTCTGCTATGAAATTCTCCTGTGGATCTAGGATCGAGTAAGGGGGAAGCAGGAAGAAAACTTACAAGCCTGTGGTTGTATAGGGAGGACAGGAATAAGCATCAGTTCAGTACATGGATTTGGAACATAAAACCCTCAGAAAGGTTCTGACCAAATTCAGCTACAAATTTAGTTGGTAAACTGATATTCACACCACTAAGTATATGGAAGCAATCTAATTTAATGAGAAGAAGTGGATAAAGACTCTAGAGACTTGAACTCTTTCACACCTGCTGCTTTATGATCTTCCTTCTCTACCCATTACCTCTTTCCATAATAAGTGCCCACATCTGAAAGGTAAATCCTAGCTACCATAATGCATAATAGATGTTTTACACCAAACTATTATTTTTCTTGAATATATTTCAAAGGCTAGATTCTGAGACCTGGAAGCCCTAAGTATTGTCCACCCTTTTATCCATCATTCCACAAACTGATTAAGAAGATGCACTGGGAATTGCTGATTGGCTTCAACTTTGTCATAATACGCTGAAAACCTCATCTATAATTCCTTCCGGTTGTTAAACTTGCATCAAGCTAAATCGTTAAACAAATAAGAGGGAAGATGGTGCTTTTAATTTTATGGCCTGCCCATGGTACTCTATGTCCTCTCCAGCTTAGAAGATGGTCTAGGTAAATCTGTGGAACAGGGCTGAGGGAATCCTATCTTTCTCACCATGCATTCAACCCCTCTGGGAAATCATGGTGGGTGCCTTTATCTGAGCCACTCTTCAAGCCAGTCACTTTGCTGTAGCTCAACTTTGTGCTTCAGCTTAAAATACGGAACAAGATGATTTCTTAAAAGGTGGGACAGTTGTCTTTTTTTGTGAGGAAGTTAAATATACCTTACCCACTGTCAGTCTTCATATACCCTTTGTAAGTTTGCATAAATTACTTACAGAGACGTTTCCAGGCACATTAAAAGAAGTCAGTAGCCCACTTAATTTTAACCTACTTTATCCTTGCTGTTTACTATGCATTGTCTGGAATCAGTGGCTTGGTAACACTGTGTCTTGGGGTGACTTGATGTTGTACTCCCTATCACTGCACCATGCCCAGAAATTAGTATATATACCTTTCTATGCTTTAAAACTGAGCCTGAGTGGAGAGAGAAAAAAGAACCTCAAGGACACAGACAGAGATAACACACTCTCGTTCTCTGCATTATTTTTTGGCTTCTGTGTTCTGCTGCTGGGGGAGAGGAGTGGAGAAGCACCCTGCTTGCTTTTTCAGCCAGCTTTTGGGTTTTTTCTCCTCCGGAGAGTTGAACTTTGTCTTTTTTCTGGAATTCCAGATTTTTCCCTCTGTCTGCTGGATTGTTTTCAACTTCAGAACACATTGGGACTGTTCTCCACCGAGGGCCCTGGCCCCTGGAGGAGGGGGCCCACCCCTGTACCAGCTCGAAAGAGGAGGACCAAAGGGAGGACTCTAACACTTTCCTAGGTTTTTTCTCCACAGCAAGATTGTATCATTTAGGGTTATTTTCCTTTTCCCATGTGTTTGTTAAATAAATAGTTTTTATCTCTTTCACTTTCCTTCGAGGAAAATGTTTTTTCCCAAACCTGGTGGGGGAGGGGTGGTTTGTAACTTGCCCTCTCTCAGAGGATATATTTCTAAATTTGGCCAAACCAGCACACATTGTCAGCATCCTTTTTAACTTCTACCTTTGGTGCGTCCAACACAGAATGCCACAGCCAGGAGCCATCCTGTGTCATCATCCCAGCAGCAGAGCCTCCCTGATCTTCTAGGAGTCTCTACATGTTGAAACTGTGAAAGGTTACTCTCCATCATTATCCTGATAATCAATAAATGGATGAAAAATGTTCATGTGATGCAGACCTCACAGTAGGATACTCAGACCTTTTAATTGCTATTTGTATATAAAAATGTGCATTTAGTGTCTCTTTTCTCGGGTTCTGCATGATCATCTGCTCACTTTTTTTTTCTGGTTTAGACTGATTAACACAGAATTAGGTATGAAAAGCAATTTTTTCTTTTCTGTAACAGCCTTCTGGAAGTGCTTCACTGAGGAATTTCTAGTCCTGGTACCTGGAATGTGTGCACATCTGGGCTTGAAATCTGCCTTCAGGGGCCTCCTCTTTGTCCAGGCACGTGCTAAAAAAGAGTAATGTGCAAGCCCTTCTTCTCAAATGGTTGCTGCACTCTGGTGGTCGGCCTTGATGCACCACAGAAAGCTTGTGTTTATTTGGAGAGTAAGACAGTAAGGATATGTGTGCAAATGCAAATGTAGGAATAAACAACACCTGCTCTTCCCCATGTATACTATCATGAACCGTTTAGATTTGAGTGAAAATTTGCTGTGAGGGTGTGGGGCTGGATCTGTGAGTCCATCTGAAAAGGCTCATACTTCCTGCCCCATGGGCATAGAAAGGGTGTCCCGGTAAACAGTGCTTCAGACAGAGCATCACACTTGCATCTATTCAAGATGAAATCAAAAGCAATGTCAGGAGAGGAGCAGTCAATGTATGAACATTTGGGGTAGGTGATCACAGAATTCCAGAATGGATGAGGCTGGAAGGGACCACAGTGGGGTCATCCGGTCCCACCTCCCCGCTCCAGCAGGGCCATCCCAGAGCACAGGGCACAGGATTGTGTCCAGAGGGCTCTGGAATATCCCCAGTGAGGGAGACTCCACACCCTCTTTGGACAATCTGTTCAGGGCTCAGTCACTGCCCAGGACAGAAGTTCTGCCTCATGTCCAGGTGGAACTTCCGGGACATCAGTTTCTACCATTGCCTCCTGTCCTGTCATCACTGAGAAGGGGAGTCAGCAGAGTGGTCTCACAAGAGAAACTGCCTCCCTGTTTATATATCAGAAAAGAGGGAAACTCCATAAGAGGACAAAATGTGAAACAAAACCCAGCATCCAATCTCTTGTTTCTTTTACTAGAATAAATTCTAGCTTAAAATATCCCACATTAGGCACCTCCACATTTCTTCAGGTAATGTTTGGCTGTTTGGAAATTCCTCCTCTTAGCTGAATCCCTGTCCTACCTCTTATGTTACAGCTCAAGCTAGTAAATGCCAGGTGCACACACCTCATTGTCCTTCTACTTTTCGTGGCAAACCTACACGATTGATGCAGGATTTTACAAATAGCTGTCACAGTGCTATCAATTAACATCTACTGTGTCTATAGGCTCAAGCTGCTATGTTTGCTATGGAGCTGCTTGTCTCCAGTTAGTACACGTGTTGAGTGGAAAAAGTTTGAGTATGATGGGTCAGCAGTTGGTATTCCTCAACAGACTTCAAAATGCTGAGCAGATGTAACGCTGTGCCACTGAACTACCCCTTGTGAATATCATGCAGTCTTACACAGTGATAGCAAACAACTTTGTTCCAGGGTCTACAGTGGTGGCTTTTTTAAAGGGGGCATTTTTCATCTGTTCGTTCTTCCTGTGCTCTGAGGAAGTCAGGTGTAATCCTGGTCCAGTCCAAAACGATCAAAGCTGCACTAGTCCTGCAACAAACCTGAAGTGATAAGGACAGCTAGACAGACAGAGGCCAGTTCATCTTACATCATTACTTTGGGACTAGCTTTGTATTCCTGTTTCAACTCCCAAACTTCTGCTGCATGAGCATCAGAACAGTATTTTGGTTCTTTTTATACAGAAACAGTGTATTTCACATTCCAGGACAGACCAGATGATGTTATCCACGTTGGTTTTAGTAAGACTGAGAGTGATCTTTATGAGACACAGCAGAAAGTTGCAATTGTAAAGTCGTAGAAGTCGTATAAAATGTTGCTGAATGCAATTGCCATGTGTAACCCTTTGGGCTGCCAGACACCTCAAGAGAAGCTTGCAGCACACAGCCGTATGCTTGCAGAATTTTCACTTGAAGACAAATCAAAAGGGTTCTTAGGTGTGGTCTCTGGTGTAAAGCAGTTTTATTTACTTTAACAACATTAACACACTTCCTTTTCATGTATGTTCTCACTGATGATTGCAGAATGCCTCTGAAGTGTGGCACTTGCTGATACATTCATAAAATCATGGAATCATAGAAACGTTGGGGTTGGAAGGTACCTCTAAAGATTATCTATTCCACCCTCCTTTGCAATGAGCAGAGCCATCTTCAACATTGGTTCTCACGTGTCATGCCCAGGCTCTGGTCAGTTTGCTCTCTCTTGAGTCGCTCTAGTCAACAGCATGATCCTTCCCAGATGAGTGTTATCCCTGTCAAGGAGTGGAGGTTTACATTGTTCACTAAATGTCCATAAGAGTGACAATATTCTCCATAAAAAACTCAAGCAGTAGCTGCGAGTCAAGGATAAAAAGGGTACACAGAGAAAGGAGTCAGGATAGAATCTACAAGTTCCCTGCTAAAAATATGTTAGTGACCCATCTAGCCTGTAGCCAGCAGGACTCTACAAGAATTTGTTTACACAAAACTCTGTGAGGCAAGAAACAAGAGTGACAAGAACATCCAGCTTAGTTAGAAAATCTGCAGTGTGCCTTCTTTAGTCTCTTTTTCTGTTCTTATTTTCTGGATGGTGGAAAGGATTGAAGTTCTACAACACAATTACATTGTCACTACAGATACCAAGTATTATTAGCAATGAGTCTAACTCTGAACTCCCATGTTTGAAAGTCTGGGCTGTTTTTTTCCTCACTATCCTTGAAATATCTAAGTCTCTGTGCAACTTTGGTGAAGAATATAAAATAAATTTGAAACCCAGGATTCATCCAGCTGGAAGCTAACAGAACTGCAACTCGTGTGAGATTTGGGAGATCCTATTTTCCAGAAAACAGACAAATATTCAGCAGAGCAAAGCACATTTTTGTTATCAAAGCAAGGTAGTTTAGTCTATATGCCCATGTGTGTATGTCGCTTGAAATTATAGGTGAGCCAAATTACCCATAAATAATCTGGATGGTCAGTGAACCACAGGGGCTGGCATTTCCCAGATGCCATGAACATTTTCCCATTCACTTCACTTTCATTTTATTTAAAATAAACTACTTGACACCTAAAATGACTGAGGTTATTGCAGACTAAAAAAAAAATACACTTAGAGTGTAAAGTCCTGTGCCTGTTCTTGTTATTCGTATCAGCCTGTAAAATGACATGTTCTGATTGATATAGACTATTATGACATATAGGGAAACAAAGGTATTAGAAACTAAACAAATTGCATTATTGTTGATTGTTCACCCATTACTCTAATATATCGAGCAAACACATCATCTCGATATAATACTTTTAAGTCTGATATAATTCTACTGATATCAGTGTGAAATTTTTTATTTCTGTGGCTGTTGAATCAGACCTTAATTAAATTGTAAAAGCCCCCCCCATTTGTTTAAAATATGCTCAGGAGCAAATCAAAGCAAGAGGCTTCCCTAAACCCTTTACAAAAGGCCTTATAAGCGGCATAGATGAAGTCAAAACTCTGCACAGCTACTTCCCTTTGTGGTCTCTAATAATAATATATTTGTGAATAATCCGTAATTAAATGAGAAGAGCATAACATTAATTATTTCACTAGATTGTTAATCAGCAGGGTATTCTATGCCCCCCTCTTCCTAGTAGCTAACCTGTCAGGGTCTAATAATTGTTGCCATGAACGGGGTTGGGCTAAGGTCCCTGAGGAATGCCAATTCTCTTGTTCCATTAGTGAGAGCACATATAGATCATTTTCAGTACTAATCTAGGGCTAAAATCAATTATGTCTCTTGTATTTAAAAATTAAATTGACTCACCATGGGAGTAGGATAAAGGGAAAAAATACATTCCTCCTATTATGTGTAATTACAATTGTAAAACATTTTCCTTCGAAATGTAATTGCTGCCTATAGAGACTAAAGCTGGAGAGCTTAAACTGTTTAGCTGACACATTCAGTTGTCTTTCAGGTTTTTCCTTTGGATTATTTAACATGCTGAAATAGTCTTATAGACTTCTTGACTTTTAAAGGCTCTCAGGAACAGCTCAGGGTTTAAGAAAAACAAAAAGAAGACTGCACAATGAATTAATTCTATCATCTTATTAAAAATGTGATGAGAGTAATTTATTCTTATATATATTCTTACTCTTTCAGGAAGAAAAATGATCAACTACCCGTAGCCTAAGAATTTCCATTTTCCCAAATACTGTATAGCTTGCTGCCCCTGTCTGGCTTTTCTTTTCATTATTGGGTTCTTATGAGATCTTCAAGAGTAGTTAATCAAAGCTGTGCAATATGTATGACCTGCCACTCAGGGACAAGGCTTTGAAGGTCACCAGAGAGCGTAACATTGGTCCTTTCCTCTACTGGGCAGGAACACAGTGAAGATCATGTCATTCTACAGGATGGTCATGTAAAGATATTGCTCAGATACTCAAGTCTGGGGTCAGGCTGCAATACTACAACACTCTTTATCACCAATTTTTGCTTTTCTGCAGTCTGTCTTGTTGGCCATTAGAAGCAGGTCTGTGCATCCAGCAGTTATATATGCTACAGAATTAGTTTTATATAGCATAAGAAACTGCTGATGAGGGAACTCGTCTTCCTGTTTACAAATATATATAGATCTCTGAAAGAATCTTGAGTAGCAACAGTACAGAAATAACCTGCATCACTTGTCATGCTAATCACGTCCTGATCTTATAAAAGATTTGTACAATAAATGTACCTTCCCCAAACCAGTTGAAAACCAGGAATATGCTTTTGAGGAGAACAGTAACCCTATCTTCATGGACAGTTTTCAAGCTCCCACTGTTTTTTTGCCAGCTTTAAAACCCCTAGGTGAATAAGATGAATGGTTTGCAGGAGTACACTCAACAAATGTGTGGGTTTTACATTTTGTTTCTTATTGTATTATTCATCAAGCCTAGTTATATGCATATTGTGGATATGAATGGCTTTCTATACAGTTGCAAAGATGATGGCTTCTGGACAGCTTATTATTCATGTAGTTTATTTGCCATGTTTAAAAGTAACTTCTGACCTGTGGATTCTATAACGATTGATTAGTCATTTATTAAGACATCTAACAATCCATTATTCATCTTCCATAAATTATTTATAAATGTGCTTCTTATTTGATGCATGACTGCTATATTTAGAGTACATAAATAAGTCAGGAAATGCTAACTCCTGCAGTGTCCTAGCATTGATAAAGATTGTATCAATAACCAAGTACCAATACAATGGGAATTTTAGTTCAAATTAATATTTAGCATTAAAACAATGAAAAATTCCACCTCTGTCCCTTGCAAGCCACCCACACAACTTATTATAAATTGTTTTTTAAAATATAGAAGTCTGTCATTTCTATCACCCTGAGTGGAAATAAACACTAACCTTTGATTTGTGTGAAATTCTCTGTTTTCCAGGTAGTGGCAAATTCTATTTCTTCACAAATTTTCTACACAGACATGGCAAGGTATTTACATTTTTCATAGCTGTGTGAAAAGGGTGAACTGAATCACAAGCATGCTGAAAATCCATGGGTGGTTTGACTTCAGCCTGGTTTAATAAATTCAATTTTTTGAGGCTCATGAAGGATTAATGAATGTGGGATGGAAATGGTTGTGCTGGTGGGAAGCCAACAAACTTCGGGGCGTTCATCTAATTTCTGCCCTGTCTTGTCCTGTCTTATCTTACCTTATTCTGATTCATCATGTAGTGCATGCATCAGAAAGCTGACTTTATGTATTTTTCTGAGTTTTCTTCACACCAGGTCAGGTAAAAAGAAAAAAATTCCAGTATTTTTTGCTAATTTCTGTTTGATAAAAATATACCCATTCCCATGTCACTTTTCCGAGCAGAGCAAATCTAAGATCCAAGAAGCAGTCTTTGCACTTGAAGAAAAAGGGCAGAGGGCACTGTTTCTTCTGAGGTCATTGTTTAAACTAATACTTGAAGAAAGGTTGTGAAGTAGTGGCCACTGCTCTTAGATAACATGGGACAGACCTTGAGACAACCCAAAGGTAAAGATGAGAGCACTGAACTGAGTTGTATATTGTGTGACAAGCCCACACAGGCAGTGTAGTGGACTCACAGTTCTGATCTAACTGGAATCACTTTGAAAAATTGAGATAACTGGACAGAGTGCAGTAATTTATTTCAGCTTAAGAGTCATTTATGAGAGCATGAAGTGATTGGACAAGGGGAAATAGCTTCAAACTGATGGAGAGTAGGTTTAGATTGGATATCAGGAGGAAATTTTTCCCTGTGAGGGTGGTGAGGCCCTGATACAGGTTTCCCACAGAAGCTGTGTCGGCCCCATCCCTGGAAGTGTTCCAGGCCAGATTGGGCAGGGCTTGGAGCACCCTGGAAGTGGAAGGTGTCCCTGCCCATGGCAGGGTGGTGGAAATAGATGGCTTCAAAGGTCTCTTCCACCCCTAGACTTTCTATGATTTTATGAAGCGTTATTCTGAATTTCTACCTCTGGAAAGTGACAGAGGTGTTTCAAAGCCCAGGAGAAATCAGAAAGCATCATCATTGCTTGAAAAAAATCTACATTTTACTGCGTAGATACTGCGAGCCCCAACAGAACTGCATTTTGTGCTCCATTCTTTTGCTGACTGTGCCCATTAATGAGATGCAACTTCTTAAAAATCAGGAGGCACAGAGAAGAGCCCAAATATAAAAAGGCAGTGAAAAGAGAGATATCCCCTCTTCCTTCACCCAGAGATGACCAGTCTGTTTCAGGTCTGACCTAGCTGGGCTTGCGAGACAATGGAGAATATTGCACTGCCTCCACATCCTCTGCAGATAATCATCACTCTCCATTACTGTCAATATGCAGGTGCCAAAATAGATGTTAAGCAAATCTAAGCTTTAGAAATGCAGATGGATGGACAATAAGAGTCTCTGTCAGCTGGAAGCCATTTTAGAACTCGTACAGTTTAAACAATTATTTCAAATCCCTTCTTGCTATAACTGGTGTATAGAGTAATGAAAGAGAAGGAGTGAGTGTACCTGTGTGTTTTTCATGGATTATTTCCTTTTGCTCGCCCTCACCACAGAAATAAGAAGCAACATGTTCCAGTGACACCTGACTCCTTTACTATCTTTAAATACTTCCTCAGACAATACATTATTGTGTTTGTAACATCTTCCCTGTGGTTCCCACAGCAGCTTCAAAAATGCTATGGTTTGTTGACAAAACAGATGAGCCTGAGACATTGTGATGAAGGACACTCTTCCCCAGAGTTTTCATCCAGACAGGATCACTGTAGTAGCCATAGACGAGCTGTTTAAAGCAGAGGTAGAGGGAAGATAAGAAAGCTGGGCAATTTGATCAGCTATACACTGGGACTCAGAATCTTATTTGACTGCAAAATATCTAATTGACCTTGAAGCTGAAACAACTTGTCAGGGGATCTGTTGCTTCAATTGCTCTCTGTCAGCTCCTCAGCTAGCTGTTTCTCCCTTTCAGATTCCATCTAAAAAAAACACAGGCTGGTGGAAGTGTGATAGCACCAGACCAGGGTGAGAAGGACTGCATATTCAGACAGGAGGAAAGTGTATTCACAGTATTTGCATTGAGTTTTGCACTGCCTTTTATGCAAAATCTAGTGACAGCTACTCAATCAAAAGATATGCAAAACCTGAAAAGAGGGTTAAAAAAGAACTCAAAAGAAATGCTGTGGCAAAAGGTGGTTAGGCCTAACATGTATGGATTAAAATAAATACACAATTAATAAAAAGACATTAATGATTATGGAACAATGCACAAAGCTAGAGGTAAGTTCAGTTAATTTTGGGACAGAATCTGAGGAGTTATTCACAACATACAATATACACTGTGTGGATTATTAAGATTTCATGAGATTTTTGTGAGATTATGTATGTATATGCCTGCTGGGTACTTCAGGTGGCTCCTTCCATCCTTGCAAAAATAGGAAGGAATATTCATATGTCACTCCTGTGGTCTGAGTAGCCCACTCGTTTTAACACTCTGTAATTCTTCTTACCCTGGCCCAAAATTTTAACACAGGAAACTCAAGAATTTCCAAGATGTTCTCTTCCATGGTGTTTTCATCTTCACTGATACAAGTTTTGTTAACCATTTTTTTAACTTTTTTGCTGAAATTATGTGTTGACCTACCTGTCAGAGATGTCAAGAATACATAATTTCTTCTTCTTTAGCATCAACCTCAAGAAGACTAAGGAAGACTGTGTGCTGACCACTATCAGCAGCACTCCCAGCATATCTTTTCTAGACTAAACAACCTGAATCCCTTCAATCCCTCTGCCTAGGTCATTTTTCCAGACCCCCTCTGACCTCCCTTCTTAATTATGTTTTCTGAATACCCAGACCACACTTTTCTTGAAGTGATATGTTCAAAATTTCTTAAGAGCCTGGAGATAATAGAAGACATTCTATGAATATGAATATTGTTTAATTTTGATCATTACAAAGTACCCTTATGACATAAAGAATTGATTAGTCTACTCCAGAGAAGATATTTTATCCTGCCTCAAAACTAGGGAAGCTGCACAATGTCAAGCATTTCTTTCAATAGCAGAAATTAGTTTAACTTCATTAGTTTGAAATAAAAAAGCAAGTCCAAACACTAAGGTATTCCTTCAAACCTATTTAAAGTTTTTAAATGGGACAACCTCACAGTAAAGTGTCAAATTGCCCTTGGTGACTCTATGAAAAATGCAGTGGACTTAGATAGCCAACCTTCAAATATTTGAACAGGGGTAAGGTGACATTTACCTTCAGTCACTGTTTTTTTCAGTGGTGTTGAAGAGCAGCAGAAAATATCTGAACACTTCCATGCACCAAAACAAACTTTCTTCCCTAATCCTCATAATTTTGTTTTCTCTGATATCTTTCCAAGAAACTCCAAGAGATGAAACTTGTGTTCAAGTTACTATATCTTAATTATCACCACCCATCCTCTGAGCCACAATCCATTCTCTGAGCAAGTTGGTCTAGTTGAAGGTGTCCCTGCCCATAACAGAGGGGTTGGAATGAGATGATCTTTAATATCCCTTCTAACCCAAGCCATTCTAAGATTCTGTGATACTCCTAACTGCAGGACACAAGAAGTAATTCACCACATATAGGAAGGAGTTAATCCCAGCTGAAGAACTTTAAAATTACTGATGTTAAAACCTGCATATAAGGTATAGGCAAAAAGTTTAAATAACAGAAGGATCCCTTAAACTGAAGCAAATTTGTCAAAAGTAATTCTTCCCCAGTGTTTTTGATTGTTCCGAGGAAACAACTAAAAGATAACAGTCGACCAATTAACAAATTAATTTTGGTAATGAAAGTGGTTTGGTATTAGTGGTTAGTCACAATAACTCCCACTTAATAACATCATTGCTGTGACATGTCTTTGTATTAAATTCAGATACCATCGAAGGGAACAAGGTAAATTATGGAGGCAGCCAGGGCAATATAATCTCTGAAAACTAGTACAGTTTTCTAGACTAAACAGGGTCTCTGCCACTTAATCCTTACATGATCTCTTTTCAAACAGATATGAGGAAGAGACTGCACCTCATATAATGTTAAGAAAATTACTTTTGAGGAGAGAGAGTGCTTGTAGTGAAAGAATAAGAAAACTTCTTTCTCCACCTGAAAGTAGTTCAAGAGATTTCCTTTGGGATGTCCAACCACCTATCTCCAGATATGATGGCTCAGGTTTCCCTTTTGAAAATTCAGTTGGTCAGAGATGTCCAACAACACGTGATTAATGACCTACAAGTTTAAAGTTGTCTGATAGAACTTCAACCTTTAAAAGAGCATGGCAGGAAGAGAAAACACCCACCATTTCTATCCTGCCCTGCTCTAGTCTGGCAGCTGACATTGGACCAGAAAGCAGCTGCATTTGAAGAATATTTGTTCTTTTAAGGAGCTTTTATGGGGAACATTAACAGAATGTTAAATTGTTCATGGACTAGTATGACCCCTATTTCAGCACTGTATGTGTCTTATAAGAAATAAGCAACATGAATGTTGCATTTCTAAAAAATTCCCTTCAGGAGCAGAGTTTTGCTATTCCAGTAGTGGAATAAAAACCAGTGCTGGCCATGGAGCACCACAGTTGCAGTTGTGGGAGTCAGAGCTTCTACTACAAGCCTGTGATCTTTTAAAGGTGTAAGTGCACTGCAACAGGTACACTTTGCCTCTGAAAGCCACAGAGACCCTCTTCTAGGAAGGGTCTGATGAGATTTCTGTGCGTGAATTAAAGCACAAAAGTTATACAAAGGGATCAAGAGACTTTGGAAATATGAGCAGGAAACAGTGAAATGAGATTCAGCCCAGAAGAGTGGAAAAAACCTATCATCTAATGCCTCTGGAGAGAGGTGTGTAAAGAGGTAATCTGAAGTAGACATTTGGCAAATGGAAAATGTGGTATTTAGGTTGCAACAGTGAAGGAAACCTGTGGGGTGACAATGAGCCATTTCTCTGGCAGTAAAAGACAGGCGAAGGGAATAGCAGAGTGTGAATGTGCTTTTGGGGAGTCCTTCAAGGGAACATGACATCATGGCTCAGAGAGGAGACATAAGTAGTGTCACTCAGCCATGCTGGAATGATAATGGTCCAAAGATATTGTTACAATAAAAAGAATGAGGACAAATATTTGTTTTAAGAAAAAAAAAAATGTTGAAAAGCAGAAAGTGATGAGGGAGAAGTATCTGATCAGAGAATTAAGAAGCAAGAGGGGGAATAATTGTCAGCATAGTGTGGAAAGCTGTTGATACTGTGAAGGAAGGAGAATTATTAAGGATGGTCTAGGGGGGCTAGGCAGGATAAATAGAAGAAACTAAGCAGGGAAAAAAAGTTAGGCTGAATGAAGCAATTAGCAGTTCTTAATAGAGAAGTCTATTAGACGAAGAAATGTTCTCCTAAGAGACACAGCTGTAAGCTCTTCAGTGCAGGCACCATGACTGCTTATATGTTTGCACTGCACCCAGCACAGTTGGGATCCTGATCTTTATTTGATCCTGTGGGTTCTGCAGCAGTAGAAATAACAAACAGCAATAATTACACACTGTGGTACAGCCGTAGGGGACACGCGCCGAGGCTGAGCTCTCCTCTTAGCTACACTCAGCTGAGGTCAATGGGATTGTTTGGATACAGGCTGGTGGTGCTAACAGGACAATTTGGCCTGGTTCATCTGTAAAAATAGAATATATGTGGTTTCTGCCCCAAAAATCTACCTACTTATTCTTTGTTGTAGAGCCATGCAGGCTGGACATTGTCCAGTTACACAATGGAGAATATTTCATGCCCAAAGAACTCATGTGGTAGAGCTCACTGGTAGATGTGCAGAGCCGGGGCTGGAGTGCCAGCAAGTGTTACTTCAGAGCAATAAAATTTCCTAGAAGCTGAAAAGCAGAAGTCTGCTTCTTCAGGGCTTAGAGGGTACAGCCTTTCTTCCCCAGCAGCTGCATTTCAACTGAAACATTGGTCAGTGTCTGATTCTTTCTCCAACAGACAGGAAGGAATTAAGGGAGCAGATCCTGAGATAAGTCCTTTCATTCCTGCAGAAACAAGGATCCTAGAGGCCGTGGAGACAAGGCACCCTGGCAGTGCAGTCACTTGGGAGCAGGGGGTTGGAGACGTGTTGTAGGTTACATGGAGATGACAGCCTTCACTGACAAGAACATGGTACTTTTCTCTCTAAAGTGCTGCCTTGTTTTTCTCTGGATGCATTATGATTGTTGTTATTATTATTATTATTACTGTTTTAATGGCTTACAGCTAAGAAGAACTTGGGCTTGTCAGAAAACTGAGCAATCGATGAAATAGCAGATGATGACAGCAGTCCAATTCTAATAATTTCCTGTCTTACTTTCCTGGTAACTGGGGTGTACTTTAGTGAAATGACTGAAATAAGTGATGCATTTTCCATCAGCTTTATCCCTGACTCTTATGCATCTGAGAAAGACCCAGCAGTGGGTTTGGCAGATAGAGTGAAAAGCAAGTCAGGAACTACCATTATGAAATGCAGAAAGTCAATTTGAATGTCAACAGGAAAGGCATGGGATGCAAGCTTTAAAGAGCTCCACTTTGGGAAAATGAGGGCACCACATTGTGTATCCCTGACTAACTGCTCATGCTTCAAGCTGTAGAAGAATGCCACATTTAGATGGGGGGTTTTTCACATTGATTTTCGTTATTTTAGACCGCAGGACTCGCCAAGCTTCTTGCTGATGCTACCTAAGTCAGAAGGAAAGGCTGCCCAAAACCATGAATTCTATCAACATCTAAATTTTATTGCATAAGTTTTCTAGTTAGTATGAAAAAACCCTGCATTCTGTCACTATTAGAGGGGAGAAAGTCCAGCAGCAATATAATATTACATAATACTAAAATTTGTTTTAAGGGGAAGTTACTGGGCAGAAATGAAAGGAGAATTGTTATCTTTTTGAGACTGTAAAAGCCGTGAGTGGAGAGATGAAGTAACCTGCCTGGATTATAGGAGCCATGGGACACTGCTACAACTTGGCTTCATTCTTTTTGATAAATCACCAGAAGGAAAAGAAAAAATAATGAACAACAAGTGGTGTTAAAATTGATCACTAAACCCAGTGAAGTTCTCTGTATCTCATTTAGCTCAAATAATGTTGTGATACTGGAGAGATGTATCATACATAAAGATCTGCCTTGGGAGGAGGCAGATGCACACAAGTCATTGATTAAACACAGTGATTTTTATCATTAATGCTGAAATTACCAAAGTGACCACCTTCATTCCTGACTCAGAGACAATGCTCTGGCTCCTGGGTTTTCAAACCTGTTGACCATAAATAAGTTGTTTATGTGGGGTTTTTTGTCTCTACTTACCTGTTTGTCCCACAAATACCCTACTCCTGCGGTGCTGCCACTCAGTAGCTTTCAAGATCTAATTTCCTTACTGACATCAGCCCTGTGTTTCCATCGTTTCCTCTCACTGCCTGCACAAAACAGACACTGTTGAGGCATGATTCATCCACATTTGAGATGTCTGTTTTAGGATGGGGTGAATCATGCTTGTTTCTTTCCATTGACTATAAAGGGAGACAAGGGTGACTAATCGAGATGTAGATGTCTGTAGTGCAGACATCTAACATTAAATGAGATGAATGCCACTCTCAGAGCCAGCTCATGTCTGACAGAAATGGTGACAGCCAGCTGGGTCCACCAGAGCTTTGGCTCTGGCACAGCACTACATGAAAGAAAACTGCTTCCAAGGCTATTTCAAGACCAGATAATCCTCTTCTCATGGTGCTCAGAGCCCAAGTTAATTAACACAGAGGACACAAGCCAGCCCCATGCAGAACCAGGGCATCTCTGCATGTTTCTTGTGAATTAAGTAGTTCTGGGGAGTTTGGTACAGGAACAAGGCATAGTGACTTAGGTTTAACATCATCTTTGTGCTCAACCACAGCACTGACCTTGCTGTGCTTGCGCTGGATTCATGCAGAGACACTTGTGGATGTCTTTCCATGTTTTAAAGCAGCAGTTATTCTCGATGCATTTCCACAGAAAATTGTCTGTGAAGTCACACTTGCTTCTTGAATCTGTGGAAAATTGATGTAACCGTGCTTTGTGACTATCAGCTGAAGTCTGGAGGCCTTCATACTTTTAATGCCCTTTTTCTCTATTTATTTATTTATTGATTTATTTGTATTAACAGACCTTATTATTTGAAATACATGTCTGGATAGGCTGAATGGTCAATTTTATAGCCATTTTACTGGAGAGAAAGAAATACCATGGGTAGTTCAGCTAGTCACAGCTAGCATATTACTTTCTACATGAAACCCAAGAAAATTTAAAGTAGATCCTTTGGGTCTGGAATAAAATCACTGAACTTGTGTCATGACTGAGAAGCAGTCACATTTGATCTCTTCTTAGGGTCCACAGACTAGTTAGCTGGAGTAAAGGTTTGCAAAACATGATGGAAATGATCACAGCCTAGTTTTCTTAATTGTGTAGTTGCTGGGATAATGACTTTTACATCTTACCTGTACATTATTTACTGCTGAAAGTGTGCAAGCTGAACTCTCAGGGGTGCCAGAACATCACTGAATTGTCTAAAAGCAAACATTACCTCGATTTCCAGAGTACATCATCTGGTTCCTGAAATTCTCTCTGCCATGGCACCTCACCTTAATCAAGCTTTTGAGGGAACTGAAAAATGCACAGATAAAATTCACAAGGAAAAAAAGCCCAACACCATATATTAAAAAAAAATCCAATTCATAGCAAATACATACCCTTATTCTCAGCTACAGTGAACACAATTTTTTAAGAATGGCATTTTGGAGGCTGTTTACCTCCATATTTTTGAACAATGTTACTGCTCAAACGTATAACTTGCCCAAGATTGAACACTGAATTTTGAATACGTGATACAACTAAAATCTTCTCTGTTTATTTTGTTCTTAAAAATTTTAGTTGTACCATAAATGTGCCAAGAAATTTACAAAAAAAAGCATAAATAATGTTTCACTTTTGTGACATTTTTGTATGAATCAGTCATTGAAAACCCCAAACCTACAAAATTTAATTTTCTTGGGTATTTAACTGCTAAGCAAACTTGGAGGGGATTGGTCAGCCAAGTTGCATCTTCTCTCATCCACCCCTTATTTTTTTAACTTGTGAACGAAACAGGAGTCAATTTATGTTTTCATTAAAAGTACGAGAATAAATATTTTATTTCTACAGACAGCTCTGTCTTAGGTTAAACAAATTTTTCACCAAGGCAACATTTCAAGTGAAAATGTACACAGAATAAATGTGTTGTTACACACAGCTAAGTCTGAGCACAGGGGAAGATGAATGATTTCTTGTGCAGGGTGATGGGAAGATCTGGAAGACCAACAAGGAGAGCAGCATAGTAATCGATGGAAGCAATGACTAAACCAGTCTTATTTCTGGCAATAGAGGTGGAGGGAAAAGCAAAGACACATTTAGGAGATATTAAGCAGACATAAGTGACAGGATTTTGACTCTGAATGGGGAATTCTTCTGTAAGAACAAACCGGCTTCTGAATTAAACCATCCATCAGTGTGGTGTCTTCATAAGGAAATGAAGCAAAAGCTGCTTCATATGCATCTTCCCACTAACAAAATTATAGATCATTACAACCCAGGAAACAGATAATCGGCTGACAGATCAGTTACAAAGAGAGTTTCCAACAGCACTGACTACGGTCAAGGAAAGAATTAAAACATGTGCTAAAGTTCATCCATCCATCAGAGAAACAGAGCTAAACAACCTCAGTGTGAGAGTAACTCAGTAGCTCCAAAGTTTTAATATATTTATTCTCTCCATCGTGCAGTTGACAGTGCCATCTATTATTCCTGATTTACAGGAGGGAGCTTAAGCACATTTAGAGTAGGTTTCTAATTCCCTTGGAGTTCTTTTCTTTTGAGGATCTGGGGCTATAGATCTGGACAGAGCAGTGAAGCATGGTACAGAAGAGACCTGAATCACTGCCAGCTCAGCCTGCTTGTGAGCAGGGTTTGTTAGTGCGGGCACAGCAGCATCCTAATGCTGTGGGGATGCTGCCAGCCCTGTAACAGAGCATCCTGGAGAATTGTGGGATCATTTTTCTCATGGACACCCCAGATCAGAATAATTTGAGCTGGAGAGCCATGGCATCCACAGTGTCTATTTAAATATCTTTGCACTGGTCACCCATCAGTTCCCCAGAATGCAGCAACACTGAATCCAGATTTATTGTTGCCTAATATCAGAAGAAAAAACTCTTGCAACAGTGTTAAAATAATAAGATAAAAGGAAGGTCTTTATTTGGAGCTTCGAGGTTCCCCCATGGTGGCTATGAGCACATGTGGCATCAGATTTCAACAATTTTTATAAGTTTAACAAATTAGCGTATGTAACAAATGTTGTCCAATTAGAAGAGCAGTTGGTTCAGTAATTTTCCCCTGGCTACTGCCCCATTGGAATTGGTCCAGGGGCTTCTTTGCCCCATTTCTTATTGTGTCTTCTCAGATTCTGTTTGGAAAACAAAATGTCCTTTGTGGAGGTCCTGTTCTTAAAAATAAGACTAAACGATATTTCAGGAATATGTTAGCAGGTTACCTTGTTATTCTTAAATCTAAGAGAAAGGGTAAGAAAAATGCCAGGAGCTATATAACCATGTATTGACAGTTTACAAAGCTACAAATATTTGAAAAATGTATAGAAAGCAAAAATCTTTAGGCGCCATTATGACATCAACACTTTTATGGACGGACGACTTGTCTCTAGGGAGTTGGATTGACAGTGCCTTTGGCTTTAACTGGCTAATCCATATCTATAATCAGAGATGCATGTTCCCAGCTGCTTCCTGTAACTGGGGCTGAGACATGGAATCATAGAATACACTGAGTTGAAGGGACCCACATGGATCACCAGGTTGTTACTACAGATAGGGATTCCTGGGAAACTGAAGAAAACCTGAAAAAAAATTTGCTGGACTTCTAGAAACACAGCAAATTCAATGACACTAAATAAAACAAAAACAAAAACAAAAAAAAACCCCAAACAAACACAGACAAAATCCCCAAAAACAAACCAAAACCAAAACAAAACAACAACAACAACAACAACAAAAAGGAAAACCTCCACATTTTCCGTTCTCCTTTCTTTAAAACTTGTGATTAACTCCGGACACAAACTCTAGAAAACCATTTCAGCTAAGAACAACACATTAGACAGGAGTCAAACTTTACATTGCAGCCCTTAGTGATCAACAACTGACTTGAGCATTAATGAAGTAACTTTTCCATTAGGTAACAGCCAATAGATTGCTGCACTCTTATATTGTCTCTGTGTTCCAATGTCCTAGTTTTCTCAAACTGCTAATTTAAAATGCTCTTCACTGTTGCAAAGAGCATAGTTAACTGCTATAGAACAATTTTATTGTCCTAAAACAGTCATATATTTGCATTCATTACTATGAGTCTTAAAACCTATTACTGATATAAAAGACGGGATAACAATGTGAAGGGTTTGAAGGGCAGTAGATAATAGTCTGGAAAGGGCTCTGAAATGCCTGAAGTATCAGACATAAAATAGCAATGATAAACAAGCTCATTATTTGTTAGTGATGGTTATGCTGGAAGGAACATTTTTTATATCATTTTTTTCCTTTTTAAAGTTTTATGGAGAATATATTTCAGTCCTAAGCTGAGTATAAATTAAACATGTTTTACCCGGCTGTTCCGTTAAGAAATAGCAAGAACTAATGAGCTGTATAGTGGCAAAGCTGTTAAGGCAATCTGAAAGGACTCTATAGGGCAATCTGTGAAGTATAAAAGAGAGAAAAGTCCCCTCTCCATAGTCATTTAGTCCTTCTCAGACATTTGGGTTGAGCTCAGCTCCACACCACCTTGAGCTACATGTGATCAGCAGAGACAATCCTGTTTTGTCTGTTTGCTAACCATAAAGGAAAAATATAACTGTAATGTGAAGGGACCTTCCTTAAATAAAAAGTGAACTTCTAAATCCTTTGCCACGGCAGCTTTTTGGTCAGTTTTCAGGGCCTGATTTTTAAGCTGCTGGCCAGATATTACTCTCAGAAGCTTTTCTTAAAAATAGAAGTTAGCTGCCCAGCTTCTCAGAAGCCCAGAAATCAGGTCAGTGAGAGCATCGGGCCTGCTGGAAAGCCTGTATTTAAAGACAATATTTCCCTTGAAGCACCTTGGCACATATTGGTAGGTTTGAAATCATGTTTGATAGTCAGACACACCTACTTCCTTTCTGTCTGGAAATTTTCTTCTTCTTCTTCAAACATTAGCTGATTTGTTCTTTTTTTAGCAGTAACCACCCATGAAAACTTGGGATTTCCCCACAAACTCTTTTAACAACCCAAAGAACAGCTTGAAGGTGGTTTTAGTGCAGAATAGACACCTTCATTGCTTTCTTTACTCATCCCAGTGTGAAAGGTTGAATTCTGCTAATTTTTTTCTCTCTAGCCATTATGACAGAGCAGTTATCTAATCTATTTCCTTTGACTGCTGCACAACATTACTTCTCAAATGGTTGGAGCTTCAAAATCAAGAACTCAACCAGTCCTTACACATTCCCAGATTTTGAAACTGTAAATGCTGAACAACCCCAGCCTCTCAGATCCCTCTGGGAAGAAGCTGAAAATACAAGTTTACCAGAGCACCTCGTCTTGAAGGATGCTCTGTAGAGATGGGCAGAGGACTTTTGAATTACTCACCTCGAGATTACATACCAAGAGTTTTGCCATTACAAAACTAAATGGGACCAGGTGATTTATGATTTATCAAGTGATTGCAAGGATGTACTCCACTTCTATTCCCTTCCTGAAACATTAAGGAAAAGCTCACATTTGTGTGTGTGTGTGTGTGTGTGTGTGTGTGTGTGTGTGGTTGTTTTTTCAATCTGAAATATTTGATTAATCCCCAAAGTTTCTGTGATACCTAACACAATAGGATCCAGACTGCATAAAATTATTAGATAGGTACCACTGCATTTTCTCTTCATAATTATCATCATTGTCATTGTCATTATCATCATTCATATTAATATTGTTGCAGTTGTAATTGTCATTAAAGCATCCTCATTCCAAAACAAAGTTCTATCAGTATAAAAACCTTATTAAGAAAGGATAAATATGTGTTTAGTTGGTGCTTGACCTAAATTTTAGACTCTCTTTGTAGCTGATTAAGAGAAATTCACCTGGCCTGGTTTATAAATCCACTTAATAATAAGACAAATTCATTCCTCTTAGGTTTGGAGGTGACAGTTTCCACTGTAGATGTTTCTGCTGCATGACACCAGCCAGTTTTAGGGGATGGTCTGTTTCCAAAGCGCCCAGGCACCTTCCTTTTTTTAGACCCCACATACAACACATCCCAGAAGTTTTTCATAGTGTTAGTGGGATGCAGAAACCTGTTCCCCTGTGGTTTTGATTTCATAAACTGCATCTCATATATTATCAGGCTGTCACCAAAAAGCCCTGTGAATCTGTAGTTTTACAATCAGCAGTGAGGAAAGAAAGTTATGAAGGGCCTTCCTCTCCCATTAAAAAATAACCATACTGTGAAGGTGGTAGTGAATTGCGGTGAAAGAGAGTAGACATGTAGAAAAATAAGAAGAGTGAAGAAAAGGTAAAAAACAAAAGGAAAAAAGGAAAAAGGAAGAGAAAGAGAAAGGGAAAAGGGAAAAGGGAAAATGGAAAAGGTAAAGGAAAACAATAAAAAAGGAAAAAGAAAAGTAAATGGCTATTTTGAATTTCCCACATACTCTTTATCCAGCTGTGCTGGAGCCTCTGAACCCACCAATCTGCACTGTATTTTGGAGACCTGGGAGGTTGCTTTGGCTTTATACACACGTTAAGACTGTTTCTAAAAATCATTGACAGGACAAAAGCAAGCTAATTACATGCAGGTAGAGTAGAAAAAAATACAGCCCCAAGCTTCCATAAATATTATTCAAAGTTTGTATTACTGTGATGTTGCAGTCGCTAGGGCATTTCTGTTTTATTCTGACCTAACAGGGATTTATTTTAGTTTTTGTAAACTGAAAATTAGTTTTGTTTTTACACGAGGTGAAAGAAACACCAGCAGTGAATGGCATGTATGAAACACTACAATTTTGATAGAAGCAGAGATGACCTCAGGTGAGTCTTCAGCCGATCTTTTCGTGTTGATCAATCTCACTGTAGTAATGATCAGGTTCAGATCATTAAACCTAACTCCTAACTCGTTTAAGAGGACAAAGTGTGAGGTTCAAACATTCCTAAAGAGTCAGTCAGGCTCTCCAGACAGGGTACCAGGGGTTAAAGCTTGTGGGATGTAGTCATGCTATGTAACGTGGTGGGACTGAGGCTAACACAGTCATAGATGGATCACCCAGTCTGCAAACGGCGATTCCTCATAAATCATCATGAAAAATAGACTGACTCTGCCAGTTCATAAATTCAAGGCAAGTGTCTATTTCCATAAGGCCCAAGCAGACAGGCAGTGTTAGGGATGCAAACATGCACCACCACATGCAGTAGTTAATGTGTTAGCATTTTAACAAATTGAGCCACTTCACTGGCCTATTTATCAGTTCAAGCTATTTAGAAATGTTGCTACCATATGTTGTCCATTGAAATGAATGCTAAACACTGCATTTATAAATGGTAATTTATGACTCATAAACGTCTCAGCTATTAGAGTCATTCTGCCACTGTGAATGGAATTGATAGCAGTTTCTGCACTTCATGTTTTGTTTTTTTTTCACTCCCCTCATTTCAGGAATATCGTTGATATTAAAGCTTTAGTGCCTCATAGAGGATGTTATTTAAAAGACTGTGTGTATCAGAGAGAGGTTATTTTTGTGTGCTATCCACCCTATAAATTGATTTCAGCTTTTGAGTAAACTTCTAGGACTAAATATTTTAAAAAGTTCCTGTGGAGTATGAGAAATGATCACTTTTCAGTTATAATAAACCTAGTTTAAAAAAAAAATAAGGTCTTTTTTATCTTTCCTACAAAGCCTTTTCCCAGTCTGTATTTACCTTGGTACAGAGTAGGTGACCACGAAGTTACATCCTCCTATATCCCTTCCATGACAAAGTGCAAATGCTCAAACAGATTTGATGTTACTTAGCCTTGAAATTAATTTTTGGTGAAAATTTTTGACTGGAAATTTTAAATATACATTTTGAAAATATTATGTTTTCCTGTGAATGCTGTTTCCTAATGATAAAGAGCCTTACGGACAGTCTTGTTGAAAACTGAACTTGTCAGAAAGGGTTGTTTTTACCAAGTAGGTTGATTGCAAGTTCCAAGGTGCTTTTAAGGCTAAATTTTCAGAGAGCCTTTGGAGTGCCACTCCAAAGTGGAAATAATCTGTAAGTTCTACATCCAGAAGTTTGGTGAATATAATTTTCCATCATGAGGAACATCTTAACAGGTCAGTTCATTCTGTTCATCTCAGAGAGATCTTTACATGGCATGAACGTCTCTCAACTGGGGACTAAAGAAGAAGCCTTATGACTTAATTTAAACCAAATGCTTGATTTTTAAGTAGTTCTAATTAGATAGATGGAATTTCAACCCTGGAAAACATTCTTTTATGTTTCTTTTGTTTCTGTGCAAATATCCAAAGGCATCTAAGGAAACTGAGGTGGTCTAGAAGGACTGTCTCAAAATGTATCCGCTGTCTTCAAATATAAATCTCATGTGTGTGAACACAGATACACAGATCACCAGTCCTCCTGAGAAATTCCCCAGAATATAGAGATAATTTCTGTAGAGCTGCCTGTGTTAACTAGACTGATGAAACATGTATTGTTGTATGTCACCAGTCAGATTTGAGACATCCCTTATGAAGACACTTCACTGATACAAAAAGTTCTGTTTTAGTGCTCAAAGACAGATTTTGTACAGAATGTAGTCCCCAGTCAACAAAAGCCAAGAAATAACAGTGCAAAGTCTCCAACCTACATCTTGGTGTAGGAATGTGCTTTACGCCCTGGTGTTAAATGGGATTTGGGGTGTAAAACTTCTAAAGAGCTATTCCTGCAAATCTTCATTTCTTTTCCTGGCTGGGTTATAATGGTTAACAATAGATTTTACCTTTTTTCTCCTTCTTGAGTATGGCCCATGTGATTAGAGACAAGTCTTTTAGCCCATCATATTTTATTCTGTGGAATGGAGATAATTCATCCTTCTCAGAGGGGTTGTAAAGTCAAAAACCTATATTTGAGTGTGACATACCCAAATGGTATGACTGTGATGCTCAAGGCAAAAGATGGAGAGAAAATCATTCAACATAAAATAATCAGAATTTTAAGTCACATACTAATCTTAGTGTGAACCTGGTTCTCATCTTAAGGAGTTTGATAGTATTGTCTCAAAAACACCTACCTCAGGATCTTGGAATCTCTTGTCATGTCTAGAATAATACCTTCAAGTAGCCTCTATTATTACAAAGAAATTAAAAAAGATCGCATCTGCTCTTTGGGGCTGCAAGTACAGAGGATGTTGAAAAACAGGCTTCATTAAAAACAGGATGTATGGAACAGATAACATGAAAAGCAGCTATTAAATGGATTTGTTATCAGTGCTAATAATACTAAGTCATATTACAACAGTTGCAACGAAATGTCTTTGAAATATCTTCTGCAAATATTAATTCAATCTAGAAATTAAACCTCTGCAAGCCAAAAAATATTTTATCAGTGGAATGTAAGGAAACAAAATGACTTGTTCAACATGTTGACATTCAGAAGGCAAAATCCAGAGCAGAAGGCAGGGCTGGAGCTCACTCTTGCCCAATTTTAACAAGCATTTTGGGATATTATATGTTGAGATTCTGGCTTGTGCTGTGAGTGTTATGGCTTTTACAGCTGACATGGAGTCCTGTGTGGTCAGCAGATGAGTGAGAGTGTTGAAGGAAATAGAATTGGTATCACGCAGTTTTATTTCCTTTTTTTAAATGTTGTTAATTGTGCTGTGAAAATGCTGGTTTGGGGCTGTTTCTTCAGTTTTTTGGGAAACCTTTGTGTTTCCACCCTCATATGGAAGTAAATAGATTTTTTGCATTTCAACAGAGAAAAGTAAAATGTTGTGATTCCCATTGAAATGGTTCCTCTAGAGTCTATGTTTTATTTATTTTTTATTCAAAACAACATCTGTTTGTTTGTTTGTTTTAATGCTTGTGAAATGCCAAAACAATTCATCTATTTATTTTTCAAAGGCCAAATTAAATTCAGACTTGAGAGCTTGACTTTCAGAAGTGCAGGTCACTTACTGCTCTGGCTAAAGTTAAAATCACATTCATGAACTCAACACCTCTGACTCATGAAAACATTACTTAGAAATGTTTGATTTTGCCTTAATAAGTCCATTAAAATATTTGCATCCAGGGACTGGAAAAAGAAAAAAAAACACTTTGTAGAGAACAAGTTAGAAGTCTGGTCTGTAATGTATTGCTAAATTTGAACATCAATCCTCTACAGCAAGTGTCATTTTCATTCAAAATCAATAAAAATTAAACCCAACAGATGGCAGATGTTAAAGAATATTTTCTGGCAAAGAAATTGCTTTTTGGCTGAATAGAAAATTTGGGGATCTTATTTGTTTTACTTCTAACTTGGACCTGCTCTTGGCTTCTACTGCAACTACCTTTTCTGTGGTCCTACTCCTCACGTGTGCGAGGACAAAAGATCACTTCTGTTTTACTGAATTAGTGAATTCCAATACAGTTTGGGATTGTTTTGATACTCAATATTTATGCTTATTCTTCCAGTGGTAACACCACATAAAAAAATCCAGAGAATAAATTAAATATTAGGTTTTCAAAGTGAAGTTGTTTCATTCTGAGCAAAGTGGCAAGGGATTAAACTCACACAGTTTCAGTATGCTACACTGAGTTGTGATGTCTAATAAAGTCAATGGGGAGGAGTGGGCATTTGAAAAGAATGATTAATTAGATCCATTTTCAGTATCCAGAGACGATGAGGTGGACTGTGCCCTAGCCTGACTGCTCCCAAACTGACAGCAAAGGGAGCCTAAGGTGTCTAACACAGACATATGATCTACAGTTTAATATTTTTTCCTTTATATATACTAAACCCCAGAAAGAAAGAAATGTTTCACATCTTTGATGATTCTCCCAATAGCCATAAGTAACAGCAGGGTCTAGGGGAACACTGAAAAAAAACAGACTTCCTTTAAAATGATAAAATCCATGGATGCTGAATTGCAGGATCACAGAAAGGTTTGGGCTGGAAGGGATTTTAAAGATCATTTAGTTCCAAACCCTGTAATGGGAGGGGACACCTTCCACTCTCCCAGATTGCTCCAAGCCCTGTCCAGCCTGGACCTGAGCAATTCCAGGGATGGGACATTCAGCTTTTCTGGGCAACCTGTTCCAGTGTCTCAACATGCTCCCAGTACAGAATCTGACCTTAAAATTACAAAAAAACCAAATAATAAAATAACAATGAAATGGAAGATAAAATGACATAAGTGGAGTGCAGGTGTCAGTGAATTTTCCTCAAAATATTTCTCCCGAAGAAAATTAACTAGCAGTCTTGTAGATAGGTATAAGCTTCAGGGCATCTGTTGTGGTAGAGCTATGCACGAAACTGGCTGTGGAAATAGTCAAGTCAGCTCAGAAAAGGAGTAGCCCACTCAAACCTCAAACTGTATTGTAACTATTTCCAGAATTCTATTGCCAGCTCCACGGGGAACCTCTGAGCTGCTGACAAACTTCAGGGTATACACACAGGCGTCTAAATATGGATTTATAAGTTTAATTTTAGGGATTTTTTTTCATCCTGTGTTTTGGGTCCCAGCAGGATGATGATATAGTATTGACTTTCTTTCCACAATCAACAGAATGAAGTCTTTTTTTATCATTTATGTAAAGAATTGATTAAAGATTGATGTGTAAATATTTTCTGTTATTAATGGTAATTTCCCAATATGATTATTCATTATAATAATTTTAATGAATGGCAAGAAACCATGGCAGCCAGAAAATGAAAGAGATTGTTATATTGTTATATCTTTTCAAGAAAATATTTCTCACTGTTGTCTAATATTGAAATAACTGAAATTATCAATTTTCAAAACTGCGGCTGTGTTCCAAGGTGACACCAAATCTCAAAAAATGAAGGCAAAGATCTGTCCCACATCAGTTTGTCTCTGAGGCAAATACTGGAATTTCAGAAGCTTTTTGTATTCTCTTTGAAGATCCTTTTAATAGACATGTGAATAATCATTCTAGTCCACCTGGCCATTGTCACCAACAATTACTGGAAACCAGAAACCCAGGGATGGGCTACAAGACAAGGTAGAGACTTTCCTCAATGAATCAAACTCTGTAAGAAACTGAGAAACTTCAGTGCCTGAAATTCTTTGAGATAGATATTTGTATTTAATAGACAGATTTTTTTTTTTGCATTTGTGAAGCCCAGTCTCCCCTTGAGGTGGTATCAGCCTGTAGTACCCTCAGCGTCCCATGGCACTTTAAATACGCGTTGTGCAAAGATGAAATCCCTCTTGTTTCTTAAAAAAACCACCTTCTGACAGCCTTTTTTGACACCCATAATTCTTGCATTATAAACTACAGTAGAAGTCTTCCCACTCTTGCTTCTCCATGCCACAGCTTTACAGACCTCTGTACTAGCTTCCCTCAACTGGAATTTTTCAGGCTGGAGATTCCAGTGTATCTCAGTAACTCCACATGTAAAACCCATTTTCCTCCTTCCTGTCTGACTACTGTTCTCTGACCTCCTGTGGTTGACACACTGAAAACAATGAGATTTTGGGACATAGACCCAATGGTGACAGTCCAGCACAACAATTCCTGGGGGTTTTGGTAGCCAAGTCAAACTATTCTAATCTATTCCTGACAGCTGACAGGATTTTTATTGCAGATATTTTCAGTTTAGGGATTGCTATTACACTCACTGGAAAATTATTTTGCAGATAAGTATGCCCCTGAATCAGAGCTGTCTCCCTGAAACTTCATTAATTTAATTTGTTTCACTTCAATAAGAAAAGCTGAGAAAGAAAAAGGAGGCAAACCTTATAAAGTAAAATTGGAATCACCTAATTGGTTGTAGCCTCATCTCTCTATCACTGGAACAGTGAGAGACTGAATTGTTTCTTTCCACACAGATGTGTGTTCTTTCTTGGGGTTTGAGGCCTTATCAGATAAAAATAATTGTTTCCTTAAGTATTTTGGTTCTTTCTTGCTTGGCCAAAGAAAAATGGTTACATCTCAGCCACCATAGGGCATCTCTATTTGTAGTCTTGTTATGACAGCTTAGTTTGACTGCCAAATACAAGAACCAGTACCAGAGAAGCCTGCCATGGTATAGATGCACTAGTACTATCATCCTGTACTCTAGCAGATGGTTAGAGAGCAAACCAGTAAATGTAGAGACAAAAGAGAGATTAATTTTGTCTATGAAGGTATGACAGTGGAGGAGGTCATCAAACAGAAAGGTTTACATGGGAGTGAGTAATTTTCTTTATGGCCCTTTGGCTTTCTTCATAATTACAAAGTCCACACAAACTTGTGGGGCACAAATCATAGATTCAGAGGTGCTGGAAGGGACTTCTGGAAGCCTTTAATCCAAGCCACCTCTCAAAGCACAACCAATTAGATGAGCTTCCTCAGTGCATTGCACAGTCAAGCACTGAATACCCCCAAAAAAGGAGATTTCACCTGGACAACCTGCTAAAGTGCTTGACCACCCTCATCACCATCTAGATTTTTTTCCAAATATGTAGCCAAAATTTCCCACCTCTAACTTGCACCAGTGATTCCAGCTTCCCTACATTCAGGTTGCTGCAGACAGCAGTAAGATCCAGTTTATTCTCCTCTTAAAGTGAAACTTCCACCTTCTCCTTATGTCTCACAAGTTCTGTCCCCCTGATCATCTCCTGCTCACACAGCTCAGAGTGACGCTGGCCACCTTCCTGCACAGGAACACCGGTGACTCCTGCTCACCCTCTTGGCCCTCAGAATTCCCAGCTATTTTTTGTCAAAGCTGCATCCTGTTCACTCAGCCCCCCCCATCCTGACAAATAAATACATTGAGACAGACTGCTCTTACAAGCAGTTATTTTTCTCCACGAACTGTAGAGGCAATCTAGAAGGATTAGCTCACAAGTTATCGATACTGAAAGTACCTAAACTTCAAAATTCCTGAACTTGATTGACAATAAGTGTGATCCTGTGGAAAAGATGCTAATAATGTCAGAATAGAATTATGGAGAGCTATCACAGAGGGACGTCAAGGAGCAAGAAGAAATAAAAACATAAGGAAAGATTGCTCTACTTCTTGTGCTCTTGCTTAGATTTACCTATGAATTTTAAATTGCTTCCTAGGAACTTAACACTGGGCTAAGATTCCAAGAAGAATAGATTATCTTGCCTGCTGTTTGACCACTTTATGCCAGGCTTGTAAATAAAACAAATTACACTTAGAATACATATAAATTCCTTACCATAGATTTCTTTCTTACTCCTCTCAGAAAACAAACATGTTTATGTGACACCAACATCAAACTAAACAGTGAAATAAGGAGGTACAGTGAAACAATATTTTAATTTCCTTTTAACTTCAGTTTCCCCTCCCCATTTTCCTGCATTTATTGCAAACTTCTTTCTTTTTTCCTGGTTCTTGGCTCTGAACCAAAGAGGAGTGCATTGAGGAAAGACAGCCTACTTCCTATTGAAAGCAGCTGGTTTAAGAGCAGTCAGACAATTTGCTATCATAAACATCCACCCAACACTTCTGTGAAGTTCATTTTGTTTCATTCAAAATCACTCTGTAATTTCACAGTGGTGTAGTGATAATGGCAGAACAATAACCTTTTTAAATATTCAGCAGGTTCCTACCTAGTGAAAAACATCTTAAACATCAGTTAAAGAAATAGGCATATATTTTCTGTGAAAGATTTTTCCTCCATCTGTTCAGATGGTGCGTTTTCCAACTAAACTATCACCAAGCTTGGTATCTTAGGGGGAATGTATTTAAAAAAGAGAAGTAAAAGAAAAAAGCATCACATTGTGACTTACTGAACTGGGAAAGAGATGATTCTGCTGAACAGAGAAGAGCTATGTGGGATGTGTCAGCTTTGCAACACAGTGGTCACTTCAATTTGGATTAAGACCCTTTTTTCTTACTTCTTAATGTGGAATGAGAACAGAAGTAATAGAGCTCACCCTTAGTCATGACGAAATTACAGACCATGGAAACTTTTAAAGAGGGTTGTTAGAGAAGGATGGATAATAGGGACAGACAGAACAGTGGAAACAAGATCTCAGAGGAGCTGTCCTTGTCACAGATGTGTTTGTAACAGCACCAGAGCCAGTCCTGGAGTGAGGGATGCAGAACAAACAACATGTTCTAGGATGATGTGGGCTAGTCTGTAAGAATACTGCTCCAGCAGTGTCCCAAAAACCCGCCTGGAAGGGGCTAGGTATTTACCAGGCAGCTTTGCCATTAGCTCAGTGGACACAGCAGCACCCAGGAAAAGTAAGGTACAACGACACAAAGTCCCTGACTCCCAAATGTAACTAAGCTCTGCATTGATGGAGTGGCTTAGCAGCAGCAGGACCTCAATATTCAACAAAAATGTTTGGAGCTTTGGTGTTCAAAACTAAGTTATTTATCCAAAGCTCTTTCTACAGGCAGGAAAAAAAAAAAAAAGAAAAAAAAGAAAAAAAAAAAGATGCGGAGAATGTTTTGTCTTGTTTAAAGACAGGCATATAAGATGGGTCAAACAATAAGCCTGTTGGAACACTGAGTCTCCTCAGTTGGATGAAAGGGGTCCAACCCAGTAAATAGGACTAATGTGAGCAACCTGGGCTAGTGGAAGGTGTCCCTGTCCACGGTCAGGGATTGAAATGAGAAATCCAGCTCAAAACATACTATGATTCTATGAAGCTATGATGAAACTCATGTGAATACTCAGCTGATTTATGCAGCTAAAAGCTTGGTTTCCCCTGAGTCTGCACATCCCAGAGGGTTGTGCAGCCCCTCAGAAGGACCTGGACAGGCTGGAGAGGTGGGCAGAGAAGAACCTGCTGAAATTCACCAGAGCAAATGCAGGGTCCTGCACCTGGGCAGGAACAACCCCAGGCACCAGCACAGGCTGGGGGTGACCTGCTGGGGCAGCTCTGAGGAGGAAGGACTGGGGATCCTGGTGGACAACAGGCTGTCCTTGAGCCAGCAGTGCTCTGGGGACCAAGAAGAACAATGGGATCCTGGCTGCCAGCAGGTCAGGGAGTGATCCTGCCCCTCTGCTCAGCCTTGGTAAAGCACATCTGGAGTGCTGTGTCCAGGTCTGGGCTCCTCAGAATGAGAGACATGGAGCTCCTGGTGTGGATCCAGAGGGCAACAAAGATGATGAAGGACCTGGAGCATCTCCCTGATGACAAGAGGCTGAGGGGGCTGGGGCTGCTCAGCTTTGAGAGGGGACAAAGCTTGCAGAGACACAGCCCATCCCTGTGTGTCCCTGTCTGCAGGGAGGGCTCAGAGCAGGGCCCAGGCTCTGCTCCAGGGGCCCAGCAATGGCACCAGAGGAATGGGCAGGGATTGATCCCAGGAAGTTCCACCTGGACATGAGGCAGAACTTCTGTCCTGGGCAGTGACTGAGCCCTGAACAGATTGTCCAGAGAGGGTGTGGAGTCTCCCTCACTGGGGATATTCCAGAGCCCTCTGGACACAATCCTGTGCCCTGTGCTCTGGGATGGCCCTGTTTGAGTAGGAAGGTTGGACCAGATGACCCCACTGTGGTCCCTTCCAGCCTGACTCATCCTGTGATTCTGTGGTACAGTGATTCTCACGAGTGCTCTTGATCTGTATTTGCTTAGACTCTGAGAGGGAACTATTTTGTGAGGATAGATTCCTATGTCCTTTGAGAAGCTGCAGGTTTCACCCATGGATTGAACTTCCATTGCTGAACTTCCACAGGGAGGAAACCGTTCCTCCCTATCCAGAAAGGCGGAGGGGATCCAACACTTAATCCCTTATGGGTATCTGGACCTTCGTTACTCACTGACTTAAATTAATTTCTAGAGCTCTTCATAGTGACTTTAAGTCACCCACAGGAAATTAGTTCAGGTTTGGGGAGAATGCTGATGCTGAGTATTCAGTGAAAGTACATCTTCAGAGCAGTAAGAATTGGCTGCACTAACAGAATTATATGTTTTCTGCACCTCAGCTGGTCCACCCAGGGCTGGTTAAGGTACCATCATATTATGGGCCTCTTCTGCTTTGTGCCTCTAGGAACATAATCTCATAAAATTTATTCTTAATGATGTCCCTGGCAGTCTATGTCTTGGCATCTGGATTGTTTTGAAGGCTTGGTACTAAATGTAGGTCTAAAACACTGCCACTAACCCAAAATAATTCTTTATTCTCAAATCTCCATTATTTTGAACAAACTGACTGTTTTTTTTTTTTCTACTTTGTTGACTAACAAAATAATGTATTTGTGAAAGAGGTTCCAAAAGAACTACTTTAACTTTGTTTTGTAGTTCACATTACTCTTTGTTGTTCATTTAACCTTTGCATTTCTTTTCCCTCCTTAAACCTCTCTTTATCTTTCAGCCATGCCTCATACATATTATTTTCCTACCCCTCCCATTAAACCCCATCCTGAAACCCTCAAGCTGAGCGGACAGCTTTAATTTCAATTTGCATTGATTTCCTTTTATAATAATAAACCACCCACAAACACAGGCAAAATTTGACTTGATTTAAAGCCAGCTTTCTGATGTGTCTCCAGCTTTGCCTTCTGACTTTCTGTCTGTGCAGATGTAAATTATTCAGCGAGGGGTATTGTAGACATGCCTCCTTTATTAACATCAGTGGGACTTGTGAGGCTGAAGGAAAACCTACCCTCCCCACAGGCATCTCATGTTGGAAGTTTACACTTTATGACTGTGTAGAGGGACCATATATCACCCCACTCTTCATAACTGTTATTAATTCTCCAGAAGGGAAAAAAAAAAAGAAAAGAAAAGAGAAAAAGAAAAGAGGAAAAAAAAGAGAAAAAAAAGAGAAAAATAATTTAAAAAAAGAAAAGAAAAAGACGAAAGCTGTGGTGTTCTTTGCATTATACAGATACTTTTCCATATTAAAAAGGAAAAAGAACATAAAAATAAAAAATACTCTGTTAGGTTACCACTCAGTACTGTCCAAACATTAAAGGCAAGTAAGTTCCCAAAAGTGGGTGTCATTTGTGATGCTGTAATTAATCACACATAGTTGCTTACAGTCTGTGTAGTACCTACTGAGTGATTTTGTAAAACACGATTCGCCCAGATATGACCCAGTTGGTGCTTTGTAGCCTTTCCTAGATTTCACTGCAGAGTGGATTGTTGGTTAAGACATTGACAGCCCACCACCAGTGTATTGTGTGATCCACACTGAAGCATTATTTGGCCCATGGGAAGAATAGTATCATCATTGTTGCAAAGCACAGAATAATAAGGCAGAGACATATACTAACAGTTTGGGATAGCCAGATTCATCTGATTCATTTTAATGAGCAACTAGGCCAGCAAAGCAAACCCAACCATCTGTGCTGCAAAGACACTGAATGCTGGAATTTTTTTCCCCTTCATCGTCATATTGCTATATCAGCACATGTGCTAACTTCAAACCTTTCCCGTAACACATGTGCTCCAATTGCAATCATTTGGATGCAATTTGGTTTATGCTTCCATTTCCCCCCTGTTGATACGAGCGGGGTGGTTGCTGTTGTCGTTGGAAATGCTTTGACATCTCTGTCTCCATTTCTTAATGTTCTTCTGTGTGACCTTGTCCAATCAAATCTAACAGGTACTGGCACAAGCATTTGTGCCTTGATCTGAAAATATGCACAATTATGTGCTAGTTGTTTTGTGAATGGTAATTGATGGTGCTTAAAAAACATGCATAAAGTTCCCAAGGAGGTAAACAAACAAGCAGTGACCTGGTGCAGGATGTGAAAGTGCAGGAAAAGGCATCTTACATGTTCTTCCATTGAATATTAAACTACCCAGCTTGAATTAAAGCCAGGTGACCTGCAACTAAATGCAAGCAAATAAAAAGATCCTGGTCGCATAGAAGAAACCAACAGCAGTCTGAGAGCTAGCAGCTCTTTCAGTCATTATTGCATTTAATGACAGTTAAAAATTAAAAAAAACCCCTCATCTAATTTCCACCAATTTAGACCTTGAGTTTATGCTCATGATCATCTCAGGCTTCGTCTGCAGTCATAAAGAGGAAGAGACAAGGTCACTTCAACATCGCTGGGACAATGTGCTCCATTAAAGATTTGACTCAGCCTCTGCAAACTGCACTGTCTCTCTCTCTCCCTCTGCCATGGAAAGAGCATGAGGTGATGAGGCTCCCCGTCTCATGCCTCCCTTAAAACCTTTGTTTCTGCAAGATGTGTGCAGAGGAATGAACATTTGATCAGAAATGTAACTGCAAATGTCTAAGGGAGCAGAGGCTTTACTTGGCAGTATGAGCAGTGTGGCCTTTGGAGCTGGACACGCCGTGGCCACATCTGTGGGTCCTTCTACCTGATGGAAACCTTTACTAATGAAGCTCCCCTGCTTCGGGGGCATAAACCAGTGCTTGTCTGTGGCTTTTCACCCTTCTGAGTGGATACATCAGCTCAACTGGCACTAACTCTGGGATTTCTCCAGTTGCTTGAGGCAGCCATAATAACCCTATTATTAAAATTACTATTGGGTTAAAACGAGGCACATGGAACAGTGCTGGATGCACTGATTCATGCTAATTGTGATAGCACCATTTCCCTCTGCCAAGCCAGGGGCGTTTGGGAGCTGATATTTGTTCCATTAACAAACAAGGATGTTACAGTGCTACCAGGTGAAGCATATTACAGGTGTTAAATAACCTGAGTAGATGGAGAACAGTGTCAATAGTTGAATAATTTTGATTATTAGCTTGTTCAGCTGAAGGTGGCAGGATGAAAAGCTTACATGAGGGAATTATATGATGGGGAAAGGAGGAAACCTAGGTAATGGACAAAATGTGGTCTTGTTTAAAAATAATGGCAACATTATGTCTTTGTGCTCCTTCTGTGGTGAGAGGATTAGGCTGTAACATTCACATGGATATGGCAGTGCAGTGTGAGAAGTTTTAGGGAACATCCATAATTTAATGCATGTTTCCAGAAGTCTCTCCACACTTATTCTGGCATGAATTTTTCTGCTTACTTACTAACCTATTGCCTCAGTTTCTGTCCAATAAAGCAGAGCTGTTTTCTGTATTTGTTGAACACAAGTTGTGGTCTTGAATGCTTTCTACAGAACCTTTTACTTCATTTCTGTGAGTTATTTTATTCTTGTTGCTCTGAATTTTTAACTGAAAAATAATTGTTGCTGGGTTTGGTTTTTGTAGAAAAACATTGGTAAAATTATTGTGGTTAATAGATGTTAAGCTATAACAACAGTGAAAAAAAAATTTATGATCCATTCTCCTCTGTGTCATCAGCTTGGTAAATTTCAGATACAAATAAAATATTTAAACAAGAAGCCTGAAATGAGGCGTTCCAGGGTAACCCTTTATTTTCACAGCTAGACCTGGATGAAAACTCAGGGATAAACTCCCCACCAACCCCTCCAAAACTGGCATATTTCAGTTAGCTGAAAACAGACATCTGAGCAGAAAATGACGATTCTCAAAGAAATCCACAATATGTTGTTTTATTGAGGGAACTGAAATGTTTCACTTCACCACAGTAGAGACCAGAACAGAGATGTCTAAATCCATTTAGCAACATTGTAGTGTCTGACATCTGCAAGAGCCTGAAAGATGCAGCCCAGGAGCCACTGAAGACCAGCACCTTTGCAAAGTGACAGCTGGAGGTTGAGGGGGGAAGCCCAGAGCATGCAGGAGAACAGGAGACACACAAGGTTTTGCAGCATAATATCACCCAAGGAATCAAAGTTCTTGGTTTCACAACAACATTTTTATTTTTTGTTATTCTTTTTGTGCTTTGTTTTCCACATCATTAAACCAGTATATAAAGAAAAATACAAAAAGTGAAACAATTCACTGTATTTGAAGTCACTGAAGAATTCTGTCCTACTCAAGAGTATTTTGGGTGTTGAGCAGAAAAACCACTCCCATCTCTCCCTACCTTCCAAAATGAAGGAGAATCAAATCTTTTTATTTCCTCTCCTCTACCCAAATATTTGCAGTTTATTTTTTTTTATTTTGGGAGAAAATTGCCTAAAACCCTAAACATTGTTTAATGAACTTGTGGCAGAAGTGACAAATCCACAGCAGCAAAATTCAGTAATTTAGCAGGTTATGCAGCTGATAAAAAATAAACCAAATAAGGATTTATATAACTACAATGTTATTAAAAGTTTATAACCGCTTGCTAATTGGCATCATTAATGAAAATTAATGTAGGTACATGCACTTAAGTATTTCACCCCTTAATGAGGAAATGGACAGTGATGTGAAATACTACTAATAATTAATACTAATATTTTCTAAGACAAATAGCACGCCCAAGACTTTGCCAAGAGAAGGAAATACAATTACCCAGCCTGTGTGTGGTGGCCATGATTTAGCATTCCAGCCAGAGTTGTTGAGAATAACCCTTGGTGATACAGATACATCAGAAAGAGATCCCGTACCACAGAAAAGGCAGTAACGAGGCTGAACCTGAGGCAGAAGTTTCTAATGTGTCATGCTGGACATTTTAGTTTGTTTCCTGTAATTCACATTTGCCTTTTCAAATACACTTCCCCCTCACTGTGTGGTAAAAAATGAATGTACAAGCACAGGGAAGATGCTTTGGCAGTAAGCCTGCAAAACTGTCAGGGCAAGAAGCATCAAAGGGCCTGCAGGTCTTGTAGGTAGATCCTACAGCAACAGTAAAAGCTGGAATCCCGTGTCAGCTACCCAGGATCCCTGCACAGTGCATTTGGATCTGCTTCATACCAAAAGCATCCTACATGCTTGGTTGAGAAGCATGAAAGACAAGGATACACCTTTGAGACATTATCTTTCTCTGGAACATATTTATTTACAACCACTTTTTTTTTACTTTTCTTTTTCTTTTTTTTTTTTTTTTTTCAGGCATTAGATATCCTTTTGTGACATTCATATGAAATTTTGGTGATTCAAGAAAGGCTTAAAAAAATGGGTGGCCCTATTTTAGTTTCCTTTTTTTCTTGTAATATTTCAAATGTCATCTCCATCTTCCTGGGTGAGCGTGAAAATAAACAGAATGAGAGGGGGGGTTTTATCAGCTGGATGAGATAAAGAATCAAGAGTAAGAACTAGAGTCTATTTCTAGCTGGACATTCAAGGATATACCCATTCGCTGAGTTTTATTATTTTTCCTTGAGTCCAATTAATTAATCTTTAATTCATGCCTATAAAACAAAAATTATTTGCAAAATAGCATATTATTGCAAAACAACATATTGAATACTTCCTTATTATGAATTAAGGAGGGCAGTTGCATGTTCCTGGTGCCCTGTTGAAGCTTTGTTATTTAGCACAAAAAATTTTCAAGATTCCTTGGATGTAAGGAGGGAAAATAGATTAAATTCCTGCAGGGAGGAATTGAACATAGCTTTCCCAGTCCTGGAGGGCTTCTATAACCACAGTGTTACTCTTATAAAGACAGTTTCTATCATTACATTTTCAATCTCACTCTCTGGAGGGAAGCTAGATGAAAGACTTACAGAATGTAACTTGGATTCACTGTATGTACTCTTCTGAAATACAGCCATGAAAGCCAGGGATTTTATTTTGTTCTTATTTATTTTGTTTGGGGCTACGAGTCCACCCACACATGAAATTGCTTTTATCAATTATGTCTCAGGGTGACATAATGAAAATTAATTTCTATTTGTAAATTACAGTGGTCTTTGGTATAAATTCCACTGAATATGTGAGGTCTTTTATCGATGTAACTTGTTTGACCATTTTCAGGCATTACATGGAGTAACTGGAAGTTAACTCCCTTGGTAGTTAATTTACCTTTCCACTATCCAATGTACCCTGCATTCAGAAAAGTATCTAACCAGGCACCCCTTTTTCATATGATTTCTGCTCTTAAAATTGATTGAGAGTTTATACATAAGATTGCTCAAGTTTCCTTACAGGCTGGAGACAAATCTTACAGTAAAGATTATCCTAGTGAAACATTGCATTTTTCATCAACTCTTAACTATTTCTTCTTTTACACCAAAAGCATTTTTAAAGAGCAAGTTTAAAGCATGGCTGTAGTGATGTATGACACCTTTTGTCTTGCCCTTGTGGTATATAAGTAAATTAATGCAATAAAAGGAAATAATTTACCCTGACTATTAAATGCCATCAAAAGACTAATTTTTTCTATCTGTCTTCCTCTGCCTTTGTGTTCCAAGTTTTGCCCTTCTTCATGATGACTCACCCCGGTAGAATGTTTTCCCAAGGGATGTTTGTCTAGTAGGTAAGTGATTTTATTTTGGATCTTGGTTAGAGGGTCATCTTTTGTCTGTTTACTTTGCTTTGTAGAGGTATATTCATCTTTGTGCTCAAAAACCCTTTCCAGCATCCCTCCTGTTATCTGTTATATCCTCTTATATTATTACCAAAATAAGATGAATTGGAATATTGTATTAATTTCACCTACTTTTTGAACATCCAGCCTGTAGATGTTTCCATCTGGGCTGTTATCATAGGTTGTTGTTTTGTTTTGTTTTGTTTTCTTAGAGCCCCAACCAAAAACAAACGAAAACCCATCAAAATTATAGAGACAAATTTATAGAAGGAAAATGTACATTTAGGTTAAAAACAAATTTTTTTACCATGAGGGTAGTGAGATACTGTCATGAGTTACTCAAAGAACCTGTAGCTACCTCATCCCTGGAGGTGTCCAAGGCCAGGCTGGATGGGGCTTGGAGCAACCTGGTGTAGTGGAAGGTGTCCCTGCCCATGGCAGGGGGTGGCACTGGATGATCTTTAGGGTCCTTTTTAACCAAACCATCCCATGATGCTATGATTCTATGAAATAGGCAGTTTTCGAGTGAAATTTATCTCATCCTGAATAAAAGTGTTTAATGTATGACAGAAGAGTCTCCTTTTAAAGCACTTTCTTTTTTCCATAGACCATAAAATGAGACAGTGATGAGTATCTCAGACGGAGACATCTGTATTGTAACTGTCTAAAGCTAAAGAAGATGAATCCCATCCAGAAAAGAAAACTAATAGTACTGTATCAAAGACCACAAGAATATATTTCCTCTCCTTTCTCTTCTAGGCGGGGGGGAATGCAGTGGAGCTGGCCACACATCACAAATAAGATAAAAGGCACAGCCAAAGTGAACAGATTAGCACAAAGCCATATGTAGAACCTCTCAAAGCTGCTGACAAATAATGTTGAACTTCTAACAAAATGCTGAAATTCAAAGCCTATTAAAAAGAAAAAAATTAAATAATGGGGGTGGGTATGTGAAGGAGAAGGGACTGGGGGGAAGACAAGTGATATTCATTTAGTAAATTGTTCAGTGAGAAGGCCTATAGCTTGTCCCTTGAGGTTGCTAAGTGTTCTCCTGTGTTCAGCAGAACAGGAAAGGTTTACATCACCCTTCCTATCAAAGAGATATTTGGGCTGCCTTCTCTCCAATCTACTTAACATCCTCATTTACATCTACCTCTCTGACTTCTATTAAAACTGGGTTCCTACTCCACTGTCCTGCTACATGCTGCCATTCTCCCGTCCATCATTAAATCATGGCCTTTTCTTCTCTTCTTCCTCTTCCCTTCTTTTCTCTTCTTCACCCTGCATCTCCCAGAGGTATTTGCATTTGTGTGGCAAATACACTGATTCTTTTCACATGGTTTGCTCCAGCATGACATGAACTATTTAATTGTAAATTATTAAGTCATCTGTACTTTCCTGAAATGATTCACAGTGGAATGACAGGAAATTATTCCTAGTGGAATGACAGGATATGATATGATGAAATCATGATTCACATGTAAATTGGATGTCTGCTGATAGAAATCTGAAGTCCACTGAGAATTCACAAAAAGAAAATGCTGCAAGGCTTATCCATTGGGTAGATAATTTATTAATAGATAGCCCTTGTTTTAATACTATCTACTCTTAGTTGTTAAAACCCCGGGGGGATTTTTTTTGCTTTCTTCAGATGTAGCTTGGTGTGAAAATTTTAGATAAACAGCAACATTCCTAGTCTTTATATACATTCATTTACATATATATTTTAACCTTTAAGTATCTCAATTGTCAACCGAACTCACACACATTATCCATATATAGATATAACATAAATATTAAATTTATGTAAAATTTAAATATATATATAAGGACTGACTGCTAGCTGGCATAATTCGCTGTAGTTTTATTACTTGAATGGAATTGTGCCAGTTTTATCCATGCTGATGTTCTGTAGACCACAGATTAAAGTGTACACAGACATTGTCATGCATCTTTATTTTTGTTCCTTCTACAAAGCTGTCTGCACAAATAATCTCTTTGGCTTCCTCTGATTCACTTTAAAAGTGTTACATTAATTTTAAATGCAAATTGCAATAATTAAATTTGACCTTATAAACTATCAGATGTGATGGGAATTTCCCTTCCTGATTTTTTTATCTTAAATTGGAAAGGAACCAGATCAAACAAGCAGGGAATTTCAAAGTCAAAACAAATACCATCCACGGCTAGGGACTCTGCTACAATAACAAAAAAGAAAACATATGTATGTATGTGTGTGTGTTGTATGTGTATAATATAGATGTTAACCACAAAGTATCCAACATCTTTAAATTTGTTTGTAGGACTGGCAGTAGCTCATCTTTTGTTGTTAAGGTGAAAAAAAAAAAAAACAACCCACAATCAAAGTGACCCACATAGATATATGTTTTTTTTTTCTTTCTTTAATAATGGATACTTTCAGATACCTCCTAAGGTCCTATTCCTCCTGTCATGTTTAAAGGGTTTATTGTTTCCAGAAAAGCTTTTGCTGCTCCCTCTGGAGACTGAGCTGATCTAAGGTAATATTAATTCTGTGCCTCTCGCTTGTCGGAACTCGACTTCAAACGGAATAAATGAGATGAGAGCTGAAAGAGAGGTTATGCAAGCTGTCATCCTCCATTGTGTTGGAGGCATCAATGACTCTCAGAACAAATTAGGTGTCACTCTACTAAATCGCAGTCAGAAAGGCAAATCAGTTTATAGAAGACTTATTTGGTCTCCTGGAAAGCTCTTGCATTCAGAGCACAGTTAATCTTCCTTTTCTTTCAGTAAATTTAAAAATCCTCATTTTTTATTTCTTTTAAAATCAAGATGAAGCAGAATTTCCTCATGATGAGTCATAAAGTTCCCCATACAATTTATGCTGATTAGTTCAGTCTAATTTCTCTTTCTTTAAAAGGAGAAAAAAAAATAATCCCACAGAGGTTTGTTTCACTCCTAAAAGAGAAGTGACTACATATGTTTTATTAGATTTCTTAATTTGGGGATTGTGGCTTCGGAAAGAGGTCTGTGGTGAAAAGAGTGTTTGAAGAAAAAAAGGAATATTTGTGAAGCTTGCCAAGTATGAATTATTCCAGTTTTGTAAATCTCACTGATTCTATTCATTCTTTACTAAATGACTCTCAACCTACAGGAAAGGAACTACAATTAGATAACTACCTGTTTAATATTTTCTCTGGCACTTGATTTAACACTTATTTTATTTTAGTTAATTTTTTCCCCCAGTGAAAAGGCTAAAGGGATTTTGCAATCTAGGTTGCACAAAGAACGTTTTTCTTTTACAATCAAGTGATGTGCAATCAGGTTTTCAATGAAAATGGCATGCTCATCCACTTATTGAGAGAAGAAAATTGCCATGCTAAAGCAAGATCAGGACAACTATCAAATATACCTCATATAAACTGAGGTATCTATTCCAGTTCAACAGTTTGTCTATGCAAGGAATGAGTATGGTGCAAGAGGAGCAGCTCTGCAGAGTGAAGCAGCTGCAGTTGAGGGCCATTTTACACTTTAAAAGAATTTTTTTTTTCAGATTATCTTTAGCCTAGACCTATGAACTAGCACGCAACAGGTTCTGCAGGACATCAAGTATATTTTTCAAGAGTATGTCTTAATTTTGTTTGATTTGAAAGACTTTGAGACCCCTCCGTGTGTGCAAGAAGTAGGAGCAACCAGATTTCCTCAAAAGTACGCTCTTGACAAAAACTGGAGATGTGACTTTAGTTTCTCCTAAAGTTCAAGATAAATGACAAGCACAGATTCCTAAAACTAAATTGGGTCTCAGGAGTCATTATGTCATTTTGTGATTGAAGCTGTGTCTTGGGAACCCAGTGTAAATTTTCCAAGGACAAATCACATTTAATTTCTTGGGTTTTAGAGAAATCTTTATACTTCAGCAGTGTTAGAGTGCTTTGGCTTTATATGGAAGACGTAGAGAGAGCCAAGTGAATAAAACTGCATTTAGGGAAGGTCTCAAGCTTATGTAGGAATTCTCTAAACTTTATAGTGGGAAATAGGGAAGAAAAATCAGAAATTAACCCCCCTTATCAATAGTTATCTAAATACCAAACTTTCTCCTTGAGCAGAACACATGAAAGAAGTCAACAGAGAGGAACCAGAGATGCTCCTTCTCCATTGCAAATGATGGAAAAACTGTCCATGAACTTGACGAATGAGGAGTTCTCTAACTGAAGGATCATCCTTCCTACTTTGAAGAAGAGACTTAAAATCAGTTCTCTTACCTTTTTTGCAAAGTGCTGAGACCGTAGACAAATTGGATATTTGAAAATTAGGCTTTGTGAATCATTGCCATTGAAATGTTTCTGCATCAGGAGATAAGCAGTGTGCTTTTAAATCTCCTCAGGCACAGAGGGGGATCTGAACTCAGATCCCACACATGCTGGAAGGTGGATCTAAGACTTGAGACATAAAAACATAGCTAATTCCCATCATTCCAACTTTAAAAATAATAATAAAAAAGACTCTTGCCTGAGCTTGTTTGTTTGTTGTCATAAAGAAGAGACAGAGGGTTTATGTTTGAACATCCCAAAGGGAAGAAAATTCCTTTACTGGCAAAGTTCAGATGGAAAAATTTTGAAGTGAGAGGGACATTTCTCAGTATTTCATAGAATCATAGATGTTTGGAAAAGACCTCTAAGATTGTTGAGTCCAACCTTTATCCCAGCACTGCCGGGTCCACCACTAACCCATACCCCAGCACCACATCTAAATACTTTTTTAACGCCTCCAAGGGTGATATTACCACCACTTCCCTACAGATTACCCCAAAAAACTTACTAATGCTCCACCTCCCACATACAAATTCCATTCTGTGGATCTTGCCACAGTGACTAGGAACCTAAAAAATTAAGCTGTATGTTAATAAACGGTTCAGAATCAAGACATTGTCATATGAGAAGTCACATTCCCAGGGAACATCACAAGACCTCAATGCCTAAATGTTTATGGATTGTGAATTGCTATTGTAAAGTAAGACTTCCAAGATAAAAGGAGGAAGTAGGATCAATATCAGTGTCTGATACTCAAGTGATGACATCTCCCTTTTCTCTCAGCATATTGTGAAGGCTCCTGAGCAAAGGGTCTAAACAGGCAACTAAACATTTTCCACAAGCATTTCTTCCAAATAATAAACATTTGGTTTGACTGAACTCATACATCATTTATACTCCCTTTGTCTTGATATTTTGGCTATTTAGATAACTGGAAAGATTCTTTGCAGAACCAGCTCAATTTTAAGCTCATATTGAAAACTTTGAAAAAAAAAGATATATGTTTCATATTCATTTTGGGGAGTATCCATGGTGTAGGAGTGAGTCACTTTGATGAGTTTGATGTACACAATAAAGTAGAGGAAGGAGCTTTCAGACAGTGAAGCAGCACAGGCCTGATAATCCAGAAGATAGTGAAGAGACGTGCATCCTTTCTAGCTGAAAGCTGTCTTATCTTATATTCTCCTCCTAAGATAGGGGGCAAAATCAAGGTTAATCTTTTTATGCAAAAAAGATGTGCTTTCACATGTGCTGATGGTTTTGGAGATAGGACTAAAGTTATCACAAAGGCAAGTGATCTGTTTTTATGTAGTTCCCTAACCCTTAACTACTCAGAGATAGAAATGACAAAGTGCTCCCATAGGTAGAAATCTGAAAATTTCTGAAAATGTTGAACTGTGTACCTAACAATAAACAGGTTTGGTTTTTTTCTCAGACAGTGACAAAGTTTAGGTTTACCTAAATGGAATTTCCAGAGATGTTTGAACGTTAATAAATAAATAAATCGCCCAAGAAAAGGGGATTTCTTGGACAAAGGGAAAAAACACACTGTGTTTACCACAAAAATTGTATTCAAAGCAGTGAGAAAAACTCGGCGTGCTGATGCTAAACCATGCTTATGGTTTCACTTATTTGATGTGTTCATGGAGTGCATCAAACATGGGCTGAAAATCTGTGAAAGATGGGAAACAAAGGGAAGAATAAATAGTCAGTGGCACAAGGTGAACAGTGGGATGCCTCGCCTCATTGTTGTGCATTAGATCTTGTGTTCAAAATCTGTATTAATGATCTTGAAAGAGGGTAATACTGAGGTTAGCAAAACTTGCAGATGACACGAAGTTATTTAGCAAGCACAGACCAGAGAGATCCGTGAGGAACTTCAAAGAGACTTAGCTAAACCATGTGAGGGCAAACGAAGTTCAATGCCAGTAAATGCAAAGTAAGGCATACTGAAGGGAAAAAAATAAATTAAACTGCTTGTACATCTGACAGGAGTATACATTCACTGTCTCAACCCAGGAAAGGAATCTGGGTATCAATGAAGACAGATTTCTCTACCATATGCAGCTGTAGTTTTAAGAAAAAAAATTCAAACAAGATGTGAGGCTTCATAAGAACTGAGATAGGGATTGATACAGTAAATACTACACAGCCAACCTATAAATCAAAATGTGGTCTCATCTGGAAAAATTTGTGAAGTATCATTTCACTACTGTAAAAACAAAATAACAAAAAAATACAGAATAAAATTGACAAATGAAAGTGATCTCTTGGGGAAAAAAAAAAGAAGAGAAAAAAAATCCATCATGTAGAATGATTGAAAAGATTGGGAAGAGTTACCTTAGAATGGAGAGGGACAAAAGGACATAATGAAAGGATAAAAATGAATGACTTAAAGAAGATAAATTAGGTGCTTCTCTTCTCAGCTAGTGGCAGGACAAGAGAACGTGCAATAAAATTAAGGAGGCTGGCAAGTTCAAAACAGATAAAAGGCAATAGTGCTCTTTTTTTTCCTACATTGAGTGATTAAGCTGGAGAACCTTCTGAAACATCAGAAGTGATAACTAAAGGACACTTCAAATAAATATTTAAACAGATAACAAGAAACGCTAAAGTTGAAATAAAAAGGCCAAATATTTTTTGGGAAGTATTTGAAAGCTCTCTTTTTAAAGCTGGATTTCTTGAAGTTTCCTTTGAAGAGCTCTTCTAGTCTTGTGTCCAAATCCCACAGACTTTGGAGGACAGAGACCCTGAGGACCTAGTGGCTCATACTGGGGTTAGTTCACAAAATGTGATTACTATATTTGAGCGTTTTGCATGCTGAGCATGAGTCTTCATGCTCTGCACACAGAATGCTGCTGCAGCTTTGCACCAAATATTTGTTTCCAGACATTCAGCCAGGGAGAGTTCCTTGGCATCAGCATGAGCATTTAGGAGGGATGCTAAGGATCTGTGTGATGGCCCATGTTTACTGTCCCAAATTCTTCTAGACACAATGCTCATGAATGATGGAGGTGAGACACTGGGCTACACGGATTCAGGATCCTTCCCATCAGAGCAATGTGTCCTCCTCTAAACAATGTACAGAGCCAGGCTGCCTACACTGGCACAACCCGTTATTATTTGTCCTCCCCCTCTCCTGGACTGCTTACTCCACCAAATCATCAATATTTATCTTTCAGAGTGCAGGTTTGCTGACTGAAGGTATGATGACTGTCCTTGTGTTTGTAGGCTGTCAAACAAAACACAGCTTCCACCTCATTGAAGCCTTAGGATGTGGAATAGCAGAAAGTTGAAATGGTATCAGTTCATCCCAGGGAAGGAGCAAGGAGACATGTTCCTCCCTTCAATCGTGAATGCCAGCCCACAGTACCCCAACATCTGACACTATGAGTGGTGACCCAAACCTCTGCTGTCTGGCAGCTCTCTGATGCTCCTCTTTACAGTCATTAAAATGGAAATAGCATCTGACAGACATGAACATCATTTCACTTCCAGCTCCCTCAATTATCTCCTCCTTTCCACTGCCCTCCCACTCTCTGTGTGGTGAGAGAAATATGTTTTCAGAACTGTCATTTTAAAGAGTAAATACTTGAACCATCAATAACTGTGTGCACTTTGCCCCAGCTGAATGAAAACCTCCTTTGTGAGCGCAGAAGCAAATGATGCACAGTTAAGTAGAAAGAAGCTACCTGAATGTACTTATTTCAGCTAACTATTTCTGTATTATGATAGCCTGATTCCAGTAGATCAAAGAAACCTGGCAGTGTTGTTTTTTTCACACTGTGAGAAGCACAAACATCATTTAAATGCCCCCTCAAAATATTCATGCATCAAAAATCCGTTGAAGGCTCAGTCTATTCTCAAGCTGGCTTTCAGCCAACATTGTTATGTTGTTGCTGCATCATGATGGAAATAGCAGACAGTAGAAAACAACAAACAGCAGAAAAGACAAGTCTTTAAAAACAAATCCAAACAATTAAAAACAAACCCCAACATTTTAGCATTATTTAAAATTTCAGTGATAGCAAAACTCATTGATAATTGTTCAGTTATTTAGTTCTATGAAACGAGATTTTAAATGCTGAATTCTAGGATCCTGTATTCAGAGTTTTTCTAACTCTCATTCTGATGTTTTTTATTTTGTTCTGTAAAATATATATAGCACATGGAGGCCTTTCTCACTTGATGGAAGTGCTGTAGCTTCACTGAAGCTGACAATTACCTCTTTCACAATGAAGGTCAAGTAAGCAAAGAAATTAAAATTAAATGGAATTTCTCTGTATCTGGTGAGCTTTTTCCAAGACAAAGGGTGAATAATCTTGCGCCAAACCATTAATGTCTTCGTGACCTCATCTCTGAGAAAGCTGTGGAATTTCTACTTAGATGCTCGAGTAGATAGAGAATCTAAGTAAGTTATTCCAATATTTAGTTGTCCTTAACTAAACTTATAATCAAACAAAACCTCTCATGATAAATGGAGAAGACTTTTAGAGAACACAAAGAGGAAATCTGAGTCACTGAATGCAAAATACCTCCCTTAGTTTAAATGTTAAAATGTCCTTTGTTCTGCCTACATGGTCCTGTCTCTTCATTCCACAGAATCCATCAAACCCAACGGTGCCATCATCCCAGGAAGAATCTGGAGAAACTACTCAACCTGGACTGATTCAAAGGTTTCTTGACAGAGAACCCTGGCAACTCCTGTCCTCTGTGTTGAGACTGAGTCACTCTGCATCCGGAACTGCAGCAGTACAGAGACCCACAGAAGGGCAGCCTGATTCAATTTCAACTGTATGGATGTAATAGTTGCATTTGCTTTTCAACACTCATTTAATAAAATAAATGTGCATATAGGTGTATGCATATATGTTTGTGTGTATATGTGTGTATATTTTCTCTCTATGGTATTTGTGTATGCACATTGTAACTCTGGAGCAAGAAATAACACTCAGAATTACACTCACAGAATATCAGGGTTGGAAAAGACCTCCAAGGTCATCAAGTCCAACCAACTCAGTCTCAGCTGGACTATCAGATCAAGTCCAACACGAATGGTAGCACTCCCAGCACTCCTCCAGAGAACTGCTGATGGGAGGCAGACATGGGTTTCATAGAATCATAGAAAGGTTTGTGTTGGAAAGGACCTTAATGCTCATCTCATTCCACCCCTGCCATGAACAGGGACACCTTCCACTATCCCAGGTCTCTCAGAGCCACATCCAACCTGGCTGTGAAGACTCCAGGGATGAGGAATCCACGGCTTCTCTGGGAAGCCTGTGCCAGGGCCTCATCACCCTCACAGCCAAGAATTTCTTCTCAACATCTAATCTAAACCTACTCTCATTTTGAAGCCATTCCCTCTGTTGCATGATTAGGGCCTTATAATCGTATATAGATATGTACACATAGAAATGTGTCTTTAGACTGGGTAGAAAAATGCCTAATACGTTTAGATGCCTGTAAGTTTTGGTGGTTGTGCAAGAGTATATTAAATAATTTATATTTATTCAGATTTCATCTAGACTTTGAGAGATCTCCTTAGAAATCTTTTTTTTTCAGCTTCAGTTCTCCAGTTCATGTTCTGCTCTGGTGACTTCCAACCTCAATCTCTAACTTTCCTCCACTGTGTGAGGCTATGGTGCCCTGGAAAGCTCTGTGACTGCTGCTTCAGGAGTGCAACACATGGGAACTGTGCAAACAAAAGCCATTTGACGAATCCTTACTGTGAGTGAGGCTGCCTGGACCACTTCACTCTCTGCCCTTCAGCACTTTCACCACCAGTTCTTTGGCTCCCTTGCAAATTCATGTGGAATTCATTGTTGGAGATCATCTCTCTGGTCTTGATGCCTTTCAGGCAAGGCAGGGCTGTCATTTTAGGCCTATGAGCTATATTTGCTGGTTGATGGATGCCTCCACATTGCCAACTGAAAATCACCCGGAAGTCAGCTATAGCAGATGTGCCATGTAATTACACTGTCAAGGAAGAATTCCAGGCATTGGCCTGGTAATTTTAAGAATCCATTTCTGTCCATTGGGACATTCCCTGTTATTTTTTCCTAGATATTAAGCATTTCAGCCTTTTTTTTTTTTTTTTACTGTGATGAAATATGTATTTCAGCAGAATTTTAGGACAGAAAACCAAGATACGTCTCATGTGATATTATGCCTATGGCTGACACATCTTGAGCTAGGAGCCTAATCATTCTAATCACCTTTCCTTCCCTCCTTAAGATATGTGAGACAGATACCTGCTTGCAATCCTTCAGACCTGAGGTGGCACTACTCACCCAATGGTGATGGTCTTCTACGTCAGCTAATAAGGAAGCTTACAGCTCAATCGGACCCCTAATTTGGGGACTTCATTTAAGAGACTAAATGCAGAAGAGCTGAAACTACAGACAGACAAGGAGACCCATTTCTTTCCTTTATTAGACCTCAGATACAGCGTGAATCAAAGCAGAAGGTGTCAGAGTGCCAATGTTATAGCATCTGATATACTGTGCTTTGGGCACCCTCATATTCAGGACAGTTGCTTAGCAACTGGGATACAGGCTGAGGATGTAGAGAGTCTGGGATCTTTCTCTGCCCAACACGATTAGCATGACTTGGATAAATTACTTCACCTTTCTGTATTCCTCTTTCCCTTTATACATTTATTTATTCTGTCTCCTACAGAATGCTTCAGCAACTCCTTTGAAGATATCACAGCCTTCATGTAATGAAATTATTCATCTCCTATGAAGCTGCAGATTCTGGACAATGACTCAGGTGTCACCTCCTTTTGCTACCTGTCTTTCACAGGTGATCACCTTCTCTTTAACTGTGTTCATCACCAACACAAAAGAGCTGCCATATTCACTACCTAGCAGTGAGAGCATTTGGGTAGGGAAGTGCTTTTAGTCCGCGTACAAAAATTTCTGAGCACAAACCATTTCCAAAAATCGAAGCTGGCATTTGGCAGAATGTCAGTAGACTTTATACAATAACACTATCCAACTAGACATATTAGGGGAACAGAATCTGCAAGACAGCATACTTTTGGCTCCGTTACATATTCATACTACTGCCACAACCACCAGCACCAGAAAATAGACAGGTGGAAGGACAGTAGGGCTAACATTAGACCTTTGTGAAGGCATTCTTTGCTTGACTGATGGTTTGTAACTGCTCATCATGGACAGTGAGCTACAAGGTTTTGTCATCCAAGTTAGGAGCTCTGGCTGATCGGCAAATGAATGAAGAGTTGGCTCCAAAGTCTGTAACCCTTTGATTTCATGGTTCTTTTCTACATCCTGATCTCTCTGCAGCTGCCACCTCAAAGAACAGGGTGAGAGTAATTGTGTTGGCTTGCCTCCAAAGCCCGGAGGAGTAGTCACTTGCTACTCTCCCAGATTATCTGCCAGGCAAACTGAAAGGTTAATGATGTAGAGCTTGATTACTCTGGTAGAAAGAAAGCAGTCAGCTTGATCCAAAAATCTTTATTGTGTGTGTAAGTGAGATGCATTAAAAGGACTCAGAACTGGAATATGTTGTCTCTTCCATTCTGTCTTTGAACATGGGAGTATTTGCCTTCTGGCACATATGGTCTTGTAAGTAATAGCTTTTTGCTGCGCATACATCTTTTTGCCCGGAGCTTGTTGCTTAATTTTAAGACATTTACAATAGTTTTGTTGTTAAGAAAGCCAGTCTTCTTCAATATCAGCAGAATAAACATTTGAATGTATGCATCCCTGGAACAGATTGAACGCCATTAGTTGAAGTATGTACATATAAATACATGTTTTTATATAAAAATACATGCATAAGTGTGTGTGAGAGACTGTGTCTGTGTGTATACATATATGTGTATACCATAAGCACATGATTTTTGGTGTTCATCTCTGAGATAAATGTAAACAAGGTCTATCAAGTGAAATGCATCAACAACTCCAATAACCCCCCAGAAAAAAAAAAAAAAAAAAGAAGGAAAAAGAAAACCAAAGTGATAAGCCAAAATAAAAGCAACCAGAACCTGCCAAATGAACAAATGAACAACAACAAAACTACAGGATTTGGAACATAAAGGAGAGCTCACCATGGCTGGAGAGAGCAGAGTTTGGTTAGAGTTAGGTGTTTATAAAGGTTGGCTTCCTTTTTTAACAAGATTCTGCTTTGTGGGAATGTTTAATATTAAAAAAGTAACAAAAATGAAACTTTATGAACCCATTGAAATCTTGAATAAATTGAAATCTTCCAGCCTTTGGTTGAAACCAAGAATATTCTGGCCCAGAACTGAAATACTGAAGCCAAAACCCAATATATATTCTTCCACAGTGGTTTATGGACCTTATAATTCAGAAGCATTTTTTTTACATTATTCCATGGTGGTTTGATTCTTTGGCAGAACCATATCTCACATGATACTCAGCAAGGAAAAATCCTTTTGTCCCCCACACTTTACCCTACAGTGTCTTCTGAAAAATTTAAATTTTTCATAGGAAAGAAAATTATCTTTGAGATTGGCACTACATTTTACCTACCTTATGGTGAAGGACCTGGAGGAAAAGAAGTGCACAATAATTTCTTATCTTTCTTCTCCTGCCAATTCCTGATTAACACAGATTGTGATTTACAGCTAGTTTAAATGACTTTATCTCAGAAGTTTCCACTTTGCCTTTTTACATTATTCATATTCTAAATAGAATTTAGTATTGTTATCTTCAAAATCCAAACACCAACTAAGCTGTTTTTGTTGAGTTCTGGTGGGTTTCTTACTTCTATTTAATGTATTGTTTTTGACTAGGTTCTCACTGAATAATGAGAATTATGAATATATTTATTAATTTCTCCTTGAGCTTATACTTCTGTTTTTGATGTCAGTTAAGCCCAGACCAGGGGTGCCTGTACCATGTTCCTCGAGACAGCAGCAGGTCTAAGACCTGGGGACCGTGTCTCAGCCTCAGGGCAGGTGTGATCTCCATCCTGCTGTGTTGGCTGCTCATCTTAGTCACCTTGTGTCCTAAGATACAAAACAATGAACATCTGTGTGAGTGTTTCAAGCACTCCTGGGGAAGAAAACCTCATTTAAAAGCACAAAACCATAGCACAAATAAATGGTACCTTAATGGGGAAAAATATGGTGTGCTCACAGCCACTGAGAAAAGAGGAAGATTCTATAAGGCAAAGGCTTTAAAACTGAGATGAAAAGAACTCTATTCATAAGCAAGAGGGATACAAGTGGGAAAGGAGTGAGGGAAGAAAGAATTCAGGACAAATGTCTCAAAGCAGCTGTGGAAAAAGCTCTTCAAAAACACAGAAAACATTCAGAAAAGCTGAAGAGAGAGGAAAGATGCCACCGAAGTTGCCTGGAAGTCACAAGCTGACAAGTCAAGGCAGGCTTTCAAAAACTAAAAAGTCAGGAAATGTCATTCTTCCTAAACATCTACTGAGGCCCTGGGGCACAACAAAGGAAATCCACTACAGCTGCATGGCAATTGGTAAATTCTTGTTATCATGCTATGTGCCAAACTCCTTTCTCTTTGCTGCACTAACTCATCTGTCAGCATGTGGGGGTAATCCAGACACTGAAGGGACTTGTGCGCTAAAACATCAGTTGGGAGACAACCCTCAATTGATGGAGAGATGAATATATAAGAACATCTCAAAATACAGAATAGAGGAGCAAGGAGCTTGGTTCTGAGAGGAAAGGTGGCAAAGAGTTGGAGAAAAAATGAAGCCAGTTTTCCAAAACACATGAGTTCAGTAATTAGCCCTAGAGCCATGGCTTTAAATCAGACAGCAAAGATTAATATCATGCCATCTAGAATCAATTTAACCCCATCATTTTGAGTAAATAAGGTTTTGAGTTCCTACAAAATAGAGGCTCTACAGGAAAACATTCATGACTCTAATTTTTTGAAACATAAATGATGCAGTATGATGTGTGTTGAGGTAGGAGGATGAGAGTGTGTGTGTGTGTACATGAAAACTTTATCTTTTTATTTAACTGACAACAAGTGTAGTTCTACTTGATCTCCAAAAGCCGCAGAAGAGGATGTGTGGGCTTTCTGAGCTGGCTTACAGGCCACTGAAGAAACACAGAGGAAAGGAGAATAAAAAGCTATCACTTTTCTTAGCCAGTGACAGGAAAAGCTGCCTCTGCTCTATTACCTGCACATATTTCTTTTTATAGCAACCATCATATCTCTGGAATAAGATATAACTCTTTTGAAGACATTGTGGCTTGCTCGTGACTGCTAAAACCTTCCTGGTGGTCCAGGTATGCCAGGATTTAAGAAAACCCAGGCTTTGGGCTGGTGCTGTGCTGTGGATGGGGGAGCTGGGAACAGCAGGCACAGAGGCTGCTGAGAGTGCATGATGCTACTCAGGGACCCTCCTCTGTAGGAGTCCTCCAGGGGCTGAACCCAGCAGCTTTACAGGTGTTTGGTGCCTCTGAGGTGTCTTCCTTGTGCTTTCATGTAAGGCATACCTGCCTCTAGGGAGTAAGTCTTCCTTGAAGAGGGGGAGGAATTTGGTATTTGTATTCCTTCACTGTCTTTGTTATACTCCTGCTAATTACACCACTGGAACTAAACTGAACAGAACATTAAACCACTTGTCCTTACAGGAGAAGGGATTTGGGTGAATCAACCTGCCCAAAAGATGTCTGCAAAGTACATTTCCTTATGGGGAACATCCACTCTGCTCCTGTGATTGAAGGCAAATACAGAAGATCACCAAAGTGAAAGGTTTTTACATATCACTTTCCTTTTGCAGCATTTAAAGAGACTAGGGAAGGTTAACTTAGGTTTTAAAATAAGACGATAAAAAAAAAAGCCTTTTCAAATACTGACATTAGTGCAAATCTCCTTTTTTTTCTCATTTTAATTCTCTCATCTTTAAAGGTGACAAATTTGATGCAGTATTTATTACTCGAAATGGCAATACGACATGCTGGAGAACAACCTATGAAAACAGGGAAAGGGAAGAAAAATACATTTCTTTTATGCATAAAAAGGTGTTGGATAGAAAATTTCAGGATTTCTGTTCCACTGAGCCTGTTTCTTCATTTATTTGTCTTTCCTTCATAAATTTACCAGAGTGTCACTAAGTAGATGTTTAAATGTGCCTCCAGGCATTACTCTACACTTAATAATCCTGAAGTACATGCATTGTGTGATTGGGACAAAACAAGAAAGATAGCCTGCTTTCATTTAAAGTGGTATAAAAATCTCATGTAGATTTAAAAGGATAGACCATTTCACCCCAGATGTCCACTGCTTCAATTATTGTAGTGTTATCAGTAGCAGGTGGAACATTCATGTACTAGAAACTTTAATAAGAAAAAGTTCACAAGATTGTCTTCAGATAATAAGAGCAAAATAAAGATAATAAACCCAGTAATAGACTACAAGGCTCCTCACACACCTCTTCTAACAATAGTTTTCAGTTTCCTGCAAAACAAGTGATAAACTGTATGTCAGGTGTGCACATTTGGAGATGGAGGATGTTATTTTCATCAGATCTCCCAATCATTGTTTAAAACAAAGGATATTATTGCAATGAAAAGCAAAGATTACTCTCATTTTTCAGACCATAATATCTCTTCCCTTGTTCAGGGTGCCAGAAGGTTCACATTGGCACTGTTGCTTGTTCAGACCACTGCCTTATTTTCACTAAAAAAATAAATCATTAAACCCACCTCATTGTCTTCTCTGCTGCTTAGCATGAAGCGACACCTGGGATGGCAGAGATCGCACTCCGAGTCCATAGTGCAGCTCAGTAGAACAGGGTGACAAGTGGTCACAAAACCCTTCCCATTTCCAGTCAGGAGCAAGTCAGCAGAGAAACCAGGTGACTCGAAGAGCAGTGGGAGGCTCTGGGACAAAATTTCTATGAGGGGCAGCTGAGGATACTGGGAAAAAAAGAGGTTCAAAGGGAACCTTTTATCTCTCTACCACTGCCAGAAAAGAGGTTGAAGCCTGATGGGAGCTGGTCTTTTCTCCTAGGGAACAAGCACTGGCACAAGTGGAAACTGCCCTTGAATTGCACCAGAAGGTTTAGATTGGATGTTAGGAAAACTTTCCTCACTGAAAGAGAAGCTGAGCATTGAAACAGGCTCCCATCAGTCACCATGCCCAGAAGTGTGTAAAAAATGAGTGGAGATGGCACTTTGTGCTGTGGTTTAGTGGTCATGGTGGTATTGGTTGAAGGTTGGACTTGATGATGTTTGGGGACATTTCTAACCTTAATGATTATATAATTCAATATCTTTTCTCCTGAATTGGAGATAGGGGTAGGCAGGGTTACATCCTACATTGAAACAAGTCAGATATTGGACCAGGAAACCTTTTCACTGCATCACTTTACTACAGTTGAGCAATTAGATTTCCAGTAGCTCTATATATTTTTTTTTTTTTAATCTGAAACTTGGTAATTTGTGATGAACATGTTGATAAATCATTCACATGTTTTTATAAAGTGAAAAGAATGGTCTGCTGCCTACTAGCCTACTGCCTACTACAGCAGCCATGTAGATTTGTAACCATTTTTTTTTCCAAATTAAGGAGCAAAATGAGTGTGTTTGTATGTGTGAGTAAGTAAATGAGTGAAGAAGACTGTTTTGGTTATCCTGGCATTTTTTGGCTAAGGCACTACAAATTGTACCATTCATACATATTATGATCCTGAAGCACTTGAAGTCAACCACATAAACACAGGTGAAAATCTTCCTGAAGCTTCTAACCTAATCATTCTGCTATTGCATTGTCTGAGGGCTTTCTTATTCTTGATCTGTAAGGTCAGGAATCCCATATTGATCTCTTGAACTGAAAATTTGTTTGGAAACCCTTCAAAACAAAATTAAAAAAAAAAAAGCAGCAAAAGAAAGTGTTGGGCTTTAGCTGATAGACCATTTAATAAAAACCCCTATAATTTTACAGAAAACTAGTTGGGCGTGTTTCTCAATCCATAAAGAGAAACCCAAATCATTCCACAGTAAGGCAATATTCCTGTGCTTGTTCTCCAAAATAAGATTAATCAGGCCTGAAAAAGAACAATTACATCACTACAAAGCATTTTAGTTTTTGATCTTATGAATTCAATTGCTGGAATCATAAAGGACCATTAATTTCTTTTCTCATGGGGTGTTTTTTTGGAGCCTTTTTTATGACATGTTCAATTTAGGATGTTGAGAATTATGTGTACCAAGTTTTAGTATATGTGGCATGCATTTGTCTCTGAAGTCTGAGAGCACGTGAGTCATCATAATGGCTTCAGGTTGTAAGCAACATCAATGATGAAAACATTAAACCACAAAAGCAAGTTGCCCTCATAATGGTTCATTTACTCTGGAGAAAAATAAATAACTAGATTAAATCTCTTTTAATAACTAAGAAGATTATCATGGACTATTCATTTCATCTGGCAGATATTTGCAGGCTATCTCCTAGAGGATTATTATTCCTTCATCTTTGTAAATGGCTGTATATATTTATTATTCTTTTATTTGTAGCCATGCTATGATTCACTCTAAGATTCAAGGTAGGGAGATCTGTAGACCCAAATTCTACAGAAATTAGAGGAAGGTAAATAACAAGAAGCTTTAAAAATTAATTCAAATCTGTTAATTATAAACAAAAAAATAACATGCTACATTGTTTACTCATGAAATTAGATCTTGTTGAAAACTAACCCTTGAAGGTTTCATATTTCTGGATGTGACTAATAGTAACTCTGAGCCTCTCAAGCAGCCAATTCAGAGGCCTTGTACTTTTTTGAAGCCAAGGTGATGCTTGCTGAAAATGGGTCAATTTACAGACAAGGAAGTGATAAAAAAACCAGGGAGGATTGGGACCTGGTATGTGCCAGGATGTGGATGACAGTCACAAGGAGGGAAATCTTGGATTCAGCATATAATTCATTGATCGGGAAATTACACATCTAACCTGGAACTGGAAGTTTTGCTCTGAGACAGAACTTCTGAGCACTGTCTCTCAGAAACCCCTTTGGGCTGATGCCGCTTAGGATCATTTAGCAGAAAGTGCTAAATTAGCAGAGAATTCAGGTTTTCTTTCCCCAACAGGGATGCAGAGCTACAGAAATAGAAAAACTTTGCTCTTTTGTCAGCTGTGGATAAAATAAAATTTCAAGTGCAATAAGATATATTGTAAACAAACTGCAATTTTTATGCTATACCTTAAGATGAAAATCAGTTTGGCTGCTTAATAACCTCACTCTAAAAATTTCATCATGAAAGACAAGTGACTGCAGGTCTCATGAAGGAAATGCAGCTTTTAAAGTTTCATAGGCAGCTTTAGGTATTCTCTTCAGGATGGGATTCCTTCTGAACAGCAGTGCAATACTTGCTACATCCACAAAAAATGTAGTGCACATTACTAGGTAAAATGATTAAAAAACCTGCTGTTGATGCTGACAAGCATAATTTCTGCTCATCTTTTCCATAAATGAGTACTCACTGGTCAGTTTCTTTTATGAATCATCCCAAAAAACCATAAGATCATAGAATGGTTTTGGTTGGAAGAGACCTTAAAGACTGTCTCATTCTACCCCCCTGCCATGGGCAGGGACACCTTCCACTGTCCCAGGTTGTTCCTAGCCCTGTCCAACCTGGTCTTGAACACTTCCAGGGATGGGAGATACACAGCTTTTCTGGATAACCTGTTCCAGAGCCTTAACCTCTTCGCAGTCCAGAATTTCTTCCTAATACACAATCTAAAACTGTGTCTCAGAGGGAAACCTGAAGGGAAGTAACAGCCTTGTGAGTCAGTTCAGAGAAGGGCTCTGTATCTAACATCTTGTGGGGAACATAAGAACATGTGTGAGTGGGGGATTAATAGTAACAAGAATCTGTTAAAAGAAGAGATTATGCAGAGATGAGGATAATTTTGCAGGGAGACCAAGTATTCATGGAAGGACTCAGTCAGTGCTCAAAGTTTTTTGTTAGCTGGATATTCAGGTCTGAATGCAATGACATGATCTACTATTTTAGTTTCTACAACATTTTAGAAACCAGTCAGAGTAACCTCTACAGTAAGAACAGTTATTCCTAATAACACTTGGACAAAAAGAAGGTCTCAATGACTTAAAGGAGTAAAACCTAACAAGGACCCTTGAAAGGAATAAAAAGAGGCTTTTGGAGAATATCGTCAAAGAAATTGTAGAAGAAATTGAAAATTAAAGAAAAAGTGTTTCTATTTCTGAGTAGTAAGGAGACTACAGTTGTAGCAGATTTGGCAAAACATCAAGTGTTGTCCTTATAGTGCATAGGTAGAGAGGGTGATAGATGTGAGGCACATTGATTTTTATATGTCTTTATACTTGGTTCCTTGTGACATGTTCACAAGCAAATAAGAACATTTCAAGGGCAGTTTAGCTGCACAACAGTTCTCAAAAAGTTATATTCTTATGTTTGTCTATCACTGGAAAAGTGCCACACTGCATCCAGGAGTCTAATTTGAGTCTCCCGAAAGACGGTTCAATTTCATTATGAATTACTTCAGTGATGGGTGCCCAGGTAGGTGGTACAAGGAGCTCTGTGGAGAAATATAAAGCAAGTACTCTACATGATAGGATGAGAATTCAAGCTGATCTTGAGAACCTGGGAAAATGATCTGACTCTAGACAACATTACTGCAATGGAAAATGTAGGGAGAAGGCTTTTTAGCTTGAAGAAGAGGAGGTTAATAGTTTTTTCAGTAAGAAGAAGAAATCCCACAATTTTGACTGCGTAGCCATTTAAAGAAGCAAATCTGATTGGGAGCAAAGACAATAATGAATAAAATGATCATAATTTCATGATTTTGTTTATGTTAAATAGGAGCAGGGCATAGGCTACTGCTCTGTCTGTGGTTTTGGATGTTTTTAAGAAAAAATTAAAGCCCTCTGGAAAGAAACATTTGATCTGCTGGGGACAGAACACATTGCTCCCTTTTGGTCCCTTCAAGCTCTGTGTTCTTGTGACATTGTACTTTTAGGGAGAGTTTAGCAGCTCCCCTTTTACAGGCTGAAGAAAACATGCAGGGATTTCTGTATCTGTAAGCAGTGGAGAAACACCAAGGGTAAAGAACAGATCCTGGGTCTGGTAAATGGAGCAGCCTTATTGGAAAGGTGAGAGGTGAGAAGAACAGAAAAACAGAAGAGGTAATGACTCTTTTGCCCACTATATAGTTAAAGTATTATGCTGGTGAGACCATGTGAATTGGTATTTTTAATTTTTAAATTGCAGAACGAGTTATTCAGAAAGATTACTGAAAAAGGTGGAGTTCAGAGAGACAAGTAGAGAAGATGACTTACATTTCTTGATTATACAGGGTGTGCTGGGTGACTTTTACAAGCAACCCAGGCAAAGGATAGGAATGAAAAAGAAATAAAGCTACAAGGGAGAACACCTTGAAGAAAAAGCTGATAAAAGCTTGAGGATAAAGCTGTGCATCCCTTCTAATTCTGTAAAAGAGTGAAGAATCATTTTCCATGTAATGCATGAAAAGTTATCATTATGAGCTGCACCAGAGAAACTCAAGTAAAGTGGAAAACAACCTGATCTTCTAATTAGTGAAGTCAGGCTGTGAGCAAAGGTGCTGATCAGAGGGAACTCACGTTAACTCATAGCTGTAGAGTGCCAATGGAGGAAACACTGAAGTTTTGTTCATCAGATAAAGAGAAGGACATTTGGATAGTTAAGAATTGTCTGAGCTTTCAGCAGAGAGACATAAGGCACCTCCTTATAGTCTGGACGAAACTTAAACACATAAGCCCTATAGAAAACTTCATCCCCTGGCCTTTATGTGTGCATAGCGTGAGGGATTGATAACACAATGAGCTTCACACAGAGAGTGAAACCACAAAATTAAATCTGAAGCAGCCTGCAGGAGTCTCAAAACCACTGTGGAGATGGCACAGAGACTTGAGGAGTGGTACCTGGCTTATAAAACCTCTCATTACCTGGGATAATTTGACTGCAAAATCTGCTTTATTGTCTCATTCTGTCTTGCATGAGAAGCATTAAATCAATTTTCTACAGCTGCAGAACCTGTTAAATTAAGGTGAAATTTTGTGCAATGAAAAATATCAGAGATATTGCTCACATCTTTGACTTTTTTTTTTTGGAAAAAAGTAAGTCTCTGAAGTAAAACTCCATCCTTTGGTAACTGTCCGTGGAACTGTTAATTCAGCCTATTTTATTCTACTGATTCAATGCCTTTTCTTCTGGGAAAGAAAAAAGCCATCATACATGACAATACATTCCTACATGTGTGCACATTCCTACACATGCTCTGCCCTGAGCCAGAAGATCAGCTCAGAAGATTGCAACAAGATGAAAAATTGACAAGACACCATTTTCCAAGAGGTGGAAAATAATCTTACGTGTGATGAAGGTTTTGTCTGCAGCTGTTTGTGCTGGTCATGTAGCACTAAGTGATACAGCCAAGGGAAGCAGGGACTGGTACATCTGGGCTGGTGGAGGCACAGGAATAACTCACAGAGCCTGGTTTGAGGTCCCTGCTCTGTCTGTGCTTCGTAAATCAGAGCTGGTATATTTTTAATACAAAGTGCTACAGAAATCCTCCCAGCCATATTGGTGTCTTTTATACAAGTATCATGCAGTCCTACCCAGCTGAGCTATACATAATGCAGGGCAGATTTTGGCTCTGCCTACCAATATTATTTTAACCTTTTTTTTTTTTTAATACATTATGCTACATACAATGTTTACCTGCAAATTACAAGAAAAATACAGTTTGGGCATCCAGTTTAGTTTGAAAATATTTACATGCTGTGCTCATAACCAGTCCTAAAAGCACAGGCTGAGCAGTCTTTTCTTTTCCTCCCCTGGAAACCACAGCCCTTTTCCATCCCTTGCCCCGAGGGTCTTGGTTAGCAGAATATGATTTGTGAACATTTCCAGTCCAATTCAGAAAGGATCAACGTGCTCCTACAAGCTGCCTGTTTTATTTGGTGTTACAAAGAACACAGTCTTAACTCAAAAAGAAACATCTCTATTATCATGCCTAGTCATCCATGTGTGGTGCTGGTTAATTATTTATATAAATTTATACCAATTAAAGAGAGAGCCCTTCAGCTAACACTAACCTGCCAAAGGATTTTGTTGTTTTTATCACCCCTAAATGAATATAACCAGTTTAATCTTCTGCTCTCCATCGACAGGCTGCAGCTAGAGGTACCACTATGCATTCCAAGGTACAACACCTGTTTTTGTTTTGATATTACCACACACAGTTATTTCAACAGAGTAAATTTTGGGGTCTTCTGTATATTTCCAACTGGAGCCAAGGCATTTTATCCAGTTGCAGTTTTGTCACTTCTGTAGTCTAAGACAGTACTTTTATATGCGGATTTATTTTCTAATGCAGAAGGAAAAGGCAGGAAATATTTCCTTCAAGGGAAAAATACCTTTGCTTGGCCAGTACCCCAGTTAGAACAGCACCTTATATTCCTCTAGGAATTATTAGAAAACTCTTGCTGCCACTGCTGCTCTTCTTTTCACCTTCTTGGCTGGCTGATGCTTCTCTAAATGCCAGCTGACACTGAGAGGGATAACTTTTGATTTGGATGCTAAAATATGCTTTGATGTCCTTACTTGTTTTGTGTAGGCTCCAAGTCCTTTATGCCTCTCAGCAAAATCACAGCCAAGCACTATGCATTATGGAAATGTGTGTCATTTTCTTCCTGATGTTTTCCTAGCACGGTACTTTCTGGGAACATGACTTTTTTTTCCTGTTCATTTTCTTTTTCCACTGTAATTAAGGATATGTTTTGGTCTATTCTGTATGTGGGGTGTTATTGTGAAGTGGTGTGTTTTCTTTTTCTTTTCCAAGCATCATAGGAAGGAATTGTTTGGCTTCTTCCATGTTCTTTTATCTAAAAAATTTAAGAATAACATTCTTTAAAACATGCTATTTTTCCTTTCTCTTCTTTCCCTACATTTCCCTAAATGGCTTTTAAGATCATAATTTTTGACTTTAGAAGACCTATTGGATTGGAATCTTAAAATAGGATTGTTCTTGGATATACAATTCCAAGCTTTGAATGAATACAATCCATGCTGCCCAAGTTCTTGAGCTTCAAATCTGCCTTTGAATAGATTACAACAAGCTGAGAACTAAATATTTTCTCATTGCTACTTGGAGTTAGAAAAGGAAAAAGTTTCAAGTCCTTTAGCCACTGAGAAGACAATTTTAGCACGTCCCAGCATTCATCCACCAAACAAACTCTGATTTATGTATCCATACACAGAAACATTTCCCACTGAAGTCACTCTGCATGTGATCCAGTCTTTTTGAAAGCTTAGCATTTTATCTAATTGTTTAAATAAAGGTTTCACTTTCCAACTTTAGCAGCTTATTAAAAAAGACCAAAATTGGCCCCAAGAAGCTTGTGTCTGCCTGAGATTAGAGACCCATAAGCTCATTATTTACACCACTCCCTTCCTCATGACAAACTTCCGCTACTGCTGCCAGTACTGCTGCCAGACTGACAGCTCTGCAAACTGGATCTAACTTTGTCGTGCAAGGTCTGTAGCTCTCAGTAGGCAACCAGGCATCACCAGCTCTGTCTTTTCCATGTGCTACTCTGAGGGAAAACTGATTATCATAAACATGTTGTTTGCAAGAGGTTTTTTTTTGACTTTTTGATTTTCTCCAATGCCCTTCCACCATACAAGTTATTCTTGGTCCCAATACTGCATGCTGGAAGTTTTAGTGCTAATACTAAATATATAAATGCAGTAAATTCTTCCTTTCCTTTGCTTAGTGTTGGGCTGACTGACACAAGAGTCATGTGGAAAGAAATCATCATAGAACATCAACCTTAAAGTTAATCTCATTCCACCCCCTGCCATAGGAAGGGACGTCTCCCACTATCCCAGATTGCCTCAAGCCCAGTCCAACCTGGTCTTGGACACCTCCAGGGATGGAACAGAACCAGCTTCTCTGGGCAACTCATTACACTGATAAAAAACTATTTATTTTGCAGCTGCGAAATAATTGAACCTAGATAAATTTCAAATTCATTAGAAGATACTCCTTAATGGCTCAGAGGCTGATTGGATTGGCTGATACCTTATCATTGCCTGGCTCAGTTTCCTGTGGGTAAGTTACAACTACTCTTTGGAAAGTTTTTACTTTACAAGAGATGAAAATTCATGAGACTTATCTAGGCCTGGAAATAAATAATAGTGTACATCAGAATTGTAACAGGAGAAGGGGGCAAAAGAAAAACCTTTGGTCATCTTTATAATACAAAATGTCACATGCAAAAATGACTGGGGTCTATTTTCACTCATTTTGTGCGTAATGAATGTTTCAGTGGTTTTATATATACAGAATTATGCCCACAAATGCCTGTTTAATGACCTGCAGCTAATGAAAATTGAAGCAATGAAGATGTCATCTCTGAACCTTCCAAGCTTACATAATACAAGAGTTTTTCAATCCTATACTGCTTCTCTGAAGGAATATGTTAGTGACTTCTCAGAGTCCAAGTAAGAAGCAGTGATAAGTCCTATTCTCATGGGTGTGCTTTCTTTATCATCACTTTTACTGCACTGTTGTATCATGCACTGCCATGGCAGCTGGGAGTGTCCTCAAGGGGACAGTGTGAAATACTGCACCGTCCAACAGAGAGTGGTTTACTCCCGATTCATTTGAATGGGGACAAATGTTAAGACCATGTTCAGCAGAAAGCTTTGGGTGCAGCCATTTCATAGAGCTTTGGAGAGAAAACTTTTGGGAATTCTGCAGGCACTACCTTAAATACTCATCTGGGAGGTGAGCATCCAATGACCTTTAACTCTACAACACCCCTGAAAAACAGGGGTGTGCTGTTATCATTAGTTTATGCTTGAGGAACTAAAAATGTAAGACTTAGTCTAGAAAAGCTGCTGTACCATCAGCCAGGGGATACATTTTTGGGTGGAAAATCTCATGCTTTCTTTTCCTCCATAAAGGGAAAAATCATGGATATAGGCACATACGGATTAATGAGGTCACCTGCCTGACATTATCAGTGCTGTTTGAATAGAGGTAGGGTGCAACTGCAGATCTGAGTAACACTGTCACCACAGGGGCATTTTGGTCCTTCCTTGGGGCTTATTTATCGCAAAACATAAAAGCTGTTTTGTTCTCAGGTCACCTTTTGCCTTTGAAATTTTTTCTCCTAGTGACCATGTCGAACTGTCAAAGGACAAATTTCAATTTATGAATGAGTTCAAAGTGCTCCCGCAGTGGTTACATCTGCTCCTGTAAGTGCAGGGGCACTACTTCATTCCTTTCTCCCAGGACTATGGCCTTGCTCATTATTTTGCAGAGAGGCCGATTTATAGGAGACATAAAAAAAATACCTAGAAGTCAGGAACACTCAAAAATGGATTTAAAACAAAAAAGGGTCTGAAAGAATGTTTGATAAGGGCTTGACAGCTGGAGTAGGAAGTGAAGGCAGAAAGGGGAAACTTATCCAAGATATAAAGCTGAAATCTAAATAGACACAGCAAGACAGAGACAGGTAGTGAAGTCAGCAATTACATCTGCCCAATGGAGATATGAAAATTCAGGTATTAAGCTTGCTTTGAGAGTCCTTTCAGTGGGGGAATATAGCAACAGAGATGGTGGGACTGTTTGTCTCAGAAACATAATTGTCACTAAACTACAAGGGCTGTAACAGTCCACAAGGCTGGCAGCATCACTGTTAGAAATAACAGGGTAATTTTTTGCCTTCACTCAGCGCCAGTATCTAGCAGAATGGAAGGAAGTCTGCTTCCTTCAAAATACCATGGAGAAAACAGCATGAACATGATAGAGCCATGGACATGCAGAAGTACAGAGTTTGCAGAGGACAGCACTTCTCAGGACACTCAGAGGTGCTCTGTGGAGGAAAATGGTGCTCAGCAGCTTCACTCATCCCCTACTCAGAGGAATGTCCTCTTCAGGTCTCCTAGATTTTGGGAGGCACTACCTCACAGAGAATCTCAGAGTTTAATGTGACACCAAGAATGACACACCATTCTTATGAAACTTGGATATCATCAAAGATTTGAAGCATTCTAACACTGTGGAACAAAAAAAAAAAAAAAAAAAAAATACAGATATGGGCTAATATTGGGATGGAAAATGTTCTTGCTTCAGCTGTTATAAAGTATAAAACAAGCATGAAGATGAAAGCAAAACCAAGAAGATGGATGGAACAAGAGGATTAAGCATTAGCAAGCTGGTGCAGGGTGTGTTGGGCAAGGAGTTTTTTGTAGGGCAGATCCGTATTTTTCAACGTCTCTGATATCCTTGACAAACATTACTAGCAACACAAGGATGCTTTCAACCTGAGGCTCTTCAGGCTTGTTTGTTCTTTTCTTTGTTTAACTCTGCCTTCTATTAAAACTGTGGAGGAAAGAGTCCATGCTGTTGGCTACTTCTCTGTGAGCTCAGAAAGGGCTTATGGATGCAATTTTGTGTGATTGTTTGTGTTTTATGGAGTAAAAAATTTGAAAATAGATATTGTATAACCTATATTTATGAAACAAGCAATTTTCTAGCACACTAAAGGACACCTTGGCTTCCTATACCCAGTTTGTGGAAAGTTGATTGAGTGAAACTAGGATCCAACATCCTTGCCCTTGCCACAGAATTACTGATGGACTATAAACCAGATGCTACCTCAGATTATCTCTGTGTCTACACCAATGCTGTAAAAATGAATCATTTATTTTTGAGATAGACTTCTGTATATTTCAATAAACTCTTTAAAAACCTCACTTCCTGATTCAGTCACAGTCCAAACCTTTAGAATATTTGAGGAATTGAAGTTATAAATGTGTAAAGAATAACAAAATAATTTAAAAATGGGGACAAGACCAGGAACAACATCATGAACACACTGAGTTTTAAGAGGACTTATCTTAAAAACCACAGAGAAGAAATATAAAAAACTTGGTGTCTGATCAATGTTCAATACAGCCTTCCTGATGCTCCATCAAGCAGCATCTGCTAGCACCTCAACACATTGAAGTTGTGTTTCCTCCTTCTGTTGGTTGCATACATTAAAACAGAGCCTTGAAGGAAGAGAGTTGCTGCTCAACTGTTCTTATGCTTTGGGAATTGTATTACTTCACTGTCCCTGAAAGATCAACAAAGGCACTGATCTCCATGAGCTTCATGGACTCAAAGCTTCTGGCCAGTAAAGGGTTATGGAAAAATGTTTCAAGAAATAGATGAATTGAAGTAAATGTGCTGGCAGCATTTCAGCTTCCTGAAATGGGTCTGTTTCCCTGGCAATTTCAATCTCAGTGTCTGGTTTAATTTTGATGTGGCATTTTTCCTTTCCTGAGGAATTTAGGTGAGAACACTCTGGGCATCTCAGACGGGTCTCACTGGAGGGGGTGAGACTTTGCAAAGGACCAAGACTAACCCAATACTTTTCTCTAGTGCACAGTCATCACCTGTCCTTGCTGTCTACAGGTCCATGTAAAAATAGCACAGAGCAGGGTCCCAGAAATTAGAAGAGTGATATGAGTCTGTATGTGTAGTCAAATACAGGCAAGTTTTTTCTTTATGCATGAGGTCTAACTGTTGAAATGATGTAGGAGATGTGAGTAAACCCTTCTTCTACACAGACGAGCCATAATGGAAAGGCCTTGGTAGTACCTGTTGGCTGGTGCAGAGGAGGAGACTGGTTACACAAACAGGCCTAAGAGTTCATGATAGCACCATGAAAGAGTGGCTCATGCAGGTGCTTAATCAACTGGGAAGATAAAAATGTCTGATCACTAACCTGAAGTCACACGGCTCACTTTATTTTTAGTGCTGTATTTAGTTATGGAGGGAAATAACTAGGTGTGGGGTTCTCAGCTCAAAAAAGACACAGAATTGTTGGAGTAAGCCCTGAGGAAGCCATGGAGATGTTCCAAGGGATGGAGTTATTGGAGACAGGCTGAGAGAGATAGGGCTTTTCAGCCTGGAAAAGGGAAGGCTCCAAAGTGACCTTAGAGCCCCTTCTAGTGCTTAAAGGTGACTTATAAAAAAGATGTAGAGTGTCATTTTACATAAGCACATAGTGATAGGACAAAGGGAATTGTTTAAAGGAGATGACATTTTTAGTAGATGTTAGGAAAAATTCTTCCCTGGGAGAGTGTTGAGGCCCTGGCACAGAGAGCCCAGGGAAGCTGTGGCTGCCCCATCCCTGGAAGTGTTCCAGGCCAAGTTGGATGGGTCTTGGAGTACCCTGGTCTAGTGGGAGGCATCCCTGCCCACAACAGGGGATTGGAATGAGATGATCTTTAGTGTCACTTCCAACCCAAACCATTCAATGATTCTGTGAAATAAGTACTCCCAGAATATGATTTATTTCACTGAAGAACTAAGCTGCCATACGGAGGTATCTCAGTACCCATTTCCCACACCAACAGTTTCCAATGAGTGACATCCTTCTTTAGGTTATTCACCTGGGAGTATAAGCATTGGCAGGACAAATATTATTTTTTGTTTGTTTTATTATTTTTGGTAGTTTGTTTTGGGTTTTTGTTAGGTTCTGGTTTTGTTTGTTTGTGGTGTTTTTGTTTTTGTTTTTGTTTGTTTGTTGGTTTTTGTTTGCCTTTTTTTTTTTCCAGGAAATTTCTTATCTACTTCATATTTATTTACTTAGATCTTTCACTCTGTGTTTTCACCATGAGCTCTTTTGAGTTTCACAGAAGTGTCCCACAAAGACCAGCAGGGAAGACACTTGATTTTTCCATACCTGAATGTGTTCCCTAAATAAATTCAGACTGGATTTGGTCTGTAATGAACCAATTAGCTCCCTTGGATGGCAAATGCAGACATGAAACAGAGCACCACGCTTCAGATCCCACAGCTTTGGGATCACATGGATTCAAGCCAGTCTATGCCATTTCGGCTAAGAACCAAGATACTGTAAAAGATGTGGATAACAAAGACGGCTCAGGCATAACCAGCCTGGCCCAGGCTCAACTGATTCTGGATTTTGGAGTCATGTGTGATAGCTTTTCTCCTCTGTATTTGTGGGAAGAGAAGGAAGTAGGGAAGAAGATCAATAAATTCAGAAAATGTTGAAGAAAATGTCCTGAAGCCAAGTGTTTTATACTTACCTGCTGCACCTTATTAAGTCATCTTGTTATTTTCTTGCATTGCTGCCACAAGCTGATTTATTTGGATAAAGAAAACCCAAGGTACTATTATCAGTCAAATACCCCCTGTGTTTACTTTTTAAAATAAAGATTAAATGAATACAACTTTTAAACTTTAATGAGTTTGGGTCTGTTCTAGCTGGGTTGATTTGTTATCCCAAATCCTTGTGCCATCATATTAATGACTGCTTGCACCAAAGGGCACACAGGGTAATCCCCCATCTCTGGCAATGTCAGCTCCGTGGTGATTGCTGTGTAATTAATCAGAGACTGCTGCTGGAATGAGGACATTGTAATCTGATGCATAATGAACCTTATTAATGGTGTCCTGCATAATTTATGGGATCTAACCGTACTAATGTAGGTATAACATATAAACAGTTTTCTTTCATTAAGCCTATGAACTAACATGCCATAAGAATCTAAGGGTTGGGATCTTTAATTTTTCCAGCTGTTGAGCTGGCCCGTTTTAGCAGATGTACAGGAGCAATTGATTTCCTGTAAAACCCTGAAAACAGCCACCCCTACAAGGAATATTTGAAAACATTCTGTTCTATAGTATTTGCGTTCCCATTTATCTGACTGAGGTTTGAAATCCCACTGGGACAAGCACTGTATAAACATCAGTGAAGAACAACTCCTACCCCAAGTAGCTGACAGTGTGTAAGGACGAAAAGGAACCAAGAAAAGGAGACATTATTTTTTTCCCCTCAGTCTCTCAAGTGGAGTCTTTAAGACAGAACCTGAAGAACTGAGAAACTGGTAATCAGATATGGAAAAATATTTATCCTGGTACTTTTCCTAGTTGACTATTTCTGTTGAACTCCTCAGGTCTTAGAGATATACAGATACTTAAGTATGCGAACAAAACAGAAGATATATGGATAGGACCACAGTAAACAGAAGAAACAGCATTAAACTGGCATCTTTTTAATCCCAAAGTATTTACTTTAAGAATAAGCAAACAACTTTCTTTATAAGTGGTTTTGAAAGTAAGGTTTTAAAACACCAAAGTTAGATATAAATATGTGCAGCCACAAGCACCCCCCTGCCCAGTTTGTTAAAGGACAAACTTACTCCCAACCACGACCATGCATGCCAAATTTCAGTTTTATTTTAATTTTTATGGTTGTCGCTATGAACACCTGAATATAGTGGTTTATAATGGCTCCTCTGACAGGCTGTTATAACTTCAATGGTACTAACAATACTACTATAATTAGTGACTTTTGTATTGTATTAACAAATGCCAGAGTGTGCTACCAGTCTTCCAGATGACTTATCCAGGTTTTAATTAGTGTCTATCTTTCTTTTCTTTGTGGAGACATACACTTACTAAAATGACTCAATGCTTTGCACCACGTACAGGTCAAAATATCCACCTGTCAAGTGGGTTTAGAGCTGCATGGAAGGAGGAAACGACTTGCGACATTTTATTAATGGAACAGATTGCATATTTCTCTAAATAGAAATGGGAGGAATTGTGTGACAGATGGATCAAAACCTTCCTGTTGTTGAAAACCAACAGATGAGACAGACTTCTCTTATGGTACTAGCTGGATAGCAAGATGCTGATTAACCAGACCTGAATGAATCTTCTGCCCCTTGGCTCAGAGTGTTCATAAGGCACTTAAGTACTGGGTGATTTTTCTGCATCATATTTTACAAATGAGCAATATGGATGTGGTGTATGGGTATGTACATGTTTGCACTTCTATACATGTATAAATATCAGTGCAGACACACACATTAAACTAGCATTTTAAAATAATTTCGGTTTCCATAAAAAATTGGTTCATAATCTATGTTTAAGTTTTCTTTTACTTATACTGGAGTATGTCCAGTGTCAATACACTTATGTATGAAAAATATTGCCAAATTTAGTAGGAAGTCCTACCTATTAGACAATTAGAGCCTTCATTACAAGGCTATCAGGTTAATGTTACTGAAGAGAATTTACCAGTTTTTGAAATGTCTCCCATGGTACAGTAGTGATTGTGCAGCCTGAGAAGAGCAGTCATGTAGAGTGAAACTGGAATAGCAGGATTCCTTTAAACAAGTTGTTAGCCACATATTAATAGTTTCCGTCCCACTAAGAGTTACACAGTACTTCATCTACTGGATGTCTTTACTAAGCCAAGGAAATGCCAGTCTTCACTGTTGTCTCCATGAATGCAGGAAGCTCTACCTGTTTGAACACATATCATGGATTTCAAAGGCACTGCTTCCATGGCCTAAAGATAAAGGATGTTTTTAGTTGTTTGGTATATACTTTTTAAAAACTTTTTAAGTGTAAAATGCAGATGCCACGTATGAGGAGCTGTTATTTACTCATGAAAGAGCACATCAAGACTTTTGCTGTCACTTAAATAGGAGAAGCTCATAGAAGCTGCTGATGCAATAATGTGGATTCAGGAAGCAATCGTGAGTGAAGGAGGACAGGCACATAATCCTCCAGCCTCCAGGAGGAATCCGGCAGATGAATCTGTGCGTCAGGATTGATCCCTAGGTATGTTCCCTGGAAGAGCAATAGAAGTGATAAAGGCACTGAAACAGTTCACACACTCTGCTCTGGAAGATGAATTACATGCATAATGCATGTTTTTAGCACAGTCAAGTTAAGGGCTTGACACTTTGTAAAAAACCAATGGCTTGTTACACAGAAGTCATAATAGTGCCTCCTGGTCCTAAAATCTCCACATCTGGCATTTATTCCTAAAGAACTACTCTTATGGGATATACGTTTCTATTTCTGTAACGGAGAGAAGAAGGTGAAGGAAAGGGGTTCATTGCCAACCTGAGGGTTCACAGGATGATTTGCATAAATGCTAATCAGTACCAGGAAGGTTTTAGCAGTTTACTCTTTAGCTGACCATTGTAGAGCCCTTTGGAGGAGATGTGATAGAAGGTTTATTAGACTTCACAACCCAGGAAATACTAACATGTTTAAAGAAGATGCTCTCGTGATTCACAAAATGTTGTGCTAGCTCCAGTAATATTTGTGACTTTGCAGAATACTGCAAGACAACATCCATTTGTAGGATCATGAATTACATCTCAAAATATCTTTGTGTTAAGTTCATCCACAGTCATGTAGGATTTTGTGGGAACTGGTTACAAGGCAATTCCTGGGACAAAAAATTAACCCAATGGAAAATTGCAGATACATTAACAGGCACTAGTGCAGCAATAACTCTGTACTGCACTCTAAATTCTGTGAAGTACTTTATGACCTCTAGGCTTTTTCCTCCCCTTTTAACTTTGCAATGCTTAATAAAAGTTATACTGAAACTGCTACATTGGCTTAGAAAGTAAGAAATTAATTATGAACACCCCATTTAATGCTGGAGGAGTACAGTGTCCACAGTTTTTTTAAAGCATCAGTGAGGTAATTTCACTGCTGCCAATTGAACAGTTATACAGAACACATCTAAATGTGCTCAGTCAATGAATCCTTGGAGTGTTTCTGCTTCATTAACTGTTTACATGGTGACCTCAGTGGAAAGGCTTCAGCCTGATGAAATGCCTGCTTTGCATACTGCCGCAGGCAACAGCAGAATATCTGTCCCTGATTATTCATGAAAAACTCAAAATTTAGGAGTAACTCATCAGCTTGCCCAATGCTGCCACATCACCTCTTGCTGGGTTAACCTCTCAACAGCTTCTCTAACGCTGTAATAGACAGCAACAACGTGCCCATCTCCAGTGCCCTCCATCTTCCATCAGCCAGAATCAGATATTTTCATTGATGATTCATGAACACATTTCAAGTATTCCAAATCCTGGACATTGCGTTTGAATGGGATAACTACTTCACTCCTTTTTAATGGTGCTGCTATTTGCCTCATGAATCTCAATGCCAAGGAAGCCCATGATATTTAAATTTTATGGCACTCTCTTCCAAAGTAACAACTTTCTAACTCAGCACAAAGTGAAGAGGAACAATTTACCCTACATGAACTGCAATTTGGTTGACAAAAATAACCCCCCAAAAGAGCACTGACTATCCACGTTATTACCTCGGATATCCCACCATGGGATTGTGCAGAGCAAATACCACTCACTCATCTTCTGTTCATATACAAAATATGGATAAATAAATGGCATAAGTTTAAATTTCATCATAAGAAATAGCATTTGACAGAGGCATTCCAGCTACCATGTAACTCAGTGTAAGTCAGAAATCCTTCACAATATTGCAGTGGCTTTTTTCTGTAATCCAAAGGCTAATGCATCTTTTTGTTGATGAGATAAAGCTTTCATGGTTGGAGAACACAATAATGGCATAATAATTAAGCCTATGTTGTTGGCAAATGCTCTCTCTTCCCCTTTTCCATTCAACTTTCATTTGCTACCTATTGAGGGAAACAGTAATCTTGTTATTTATATATTCATATTATATATAAGATTATACAGAAAATTTTAATCCCCACATTCTATGTAGGTAAGGAAAACTAGACTACGTTGAATATCAGAAGGGAAAATTCGCTTTTGGCAGGCTCTATTAAATATGCATAATTATCTGAAAGAACAACTAAAGACTCTCACTCAATACTTTATTTTAAGCTGCCCACTGCATGCTGCAAATTTTATCTATTTCCCCTGAGACACTCTTGCCGTGGTAGCAGAAAAATTATGGATTGTAACTGGAGAAGGAGATGTACTTTAGTCCTCTGCAAGAATACCATTGCTCCCTGGAGGACAGTTGGTAGTGATGTGTGTTGTCTGCTATTAAAAGCCTTGAGTATGGGTCTTCTGCTGCCTTTTTAAATGCAGCTTTGATATTGAGCAGGAGGAAGATGTACAGCAAAGACGAACCACAACAGCTCTGTGGCCATTTGCACAACACAGATTTTGCAGTCCCCTGCATGGACACAGGCTCCTGGCTCAGAGGTCACTTTGGCAGCCCTGCAGTGAGTTTGCAGCAGCTTCAATGCACTCACTGAAAGCTACTCTTTCAGTGGGAGAGTCTGTGTTCCCCTTCAAGAACCATATTTCTGTGGAAATCCACAACTCTGACAACTTCTAATACAATAGCTCCCTGCAGTACTTTCAGCACTGTGGCTGTTAAGGCTGTTAAAAGAAGGCTTTGCAATCCAGGACAAGAGAGTGAAGATGTTAGGACTAGTTGAACCAGATCTTTTGATGGTAGAAACTGACACAGTTCCATTTATTTTGATTCTGTAACATCAGCTACTGCTGTCTGAGGAATCAGCCATGAAATAATAAAACTTGGGATTTATTTTACAAATATCTTCCTTTTGCCTGCCACTTTGTCTCCATATTTTGAAAATAAAACTTGTGGAGGGAAGGAATCTATGTTCTATAAATTTATTTTTAGTCAACAATATTCAAGAAAAAACCAATTTTTATTCAGGACAGTTATGTTTTCAATAAATGATTATTCCCCATTCTAGATATCGAGATTTAGGCAGAATCTTAGGTTTTCATGGTTAAAGTTTTAAATTATGTAATTTCTTCATAAATGTTTAAATGCAGAAAAACTGCACAGACATTTCTACATCTGTTACCCTCTCTCTTAGTCATAAATAGGACTTTAAATTTCAGGGGTCTTCTATGAATAGCATAGTAGAATAAAACTATAAGTTTTTAAGTTCAGTAAAAACACCATACAACAAATAGTGCAATTCTTAAAAATGGCAAGAATGGCAAGAAAATTTCCCAGTTTTTTTAGTTTCATGTGATATGCTTACATACATAAATACCATCTACTCAAAGCATACAGGTGTAGATTCTTAATTAGAGATTTTATTGCTCATATCTCTTGATTTTAAGGAAGTAGAAGTAAGAAAATATGCTCAACTAGATAAAATATTTCCTTCTTTCTGAAAATGGGTTTCTGTTCCATTTAATTTTGAGCAAAAGGTGTTTTATTGCAAACACAGTAAATTGAAGTATATTTTCCTCTGATTTTTCCAAGCTGGGTTGTTTTTTTTTTTTTCTATTAATGTAAAATATTTTCTAAAAACAACCCTAAATTAATTGATTGTAAATACTAGCAAGTGCCACTTGTTAAAAAATTAGGGGAAAAAATCAGTTTGAAAGAATATGTTGCTAAGCTTCTGAGGCAGCATCACTTTGGTCACAGTTATTATATTACAGATGGCACTTTCCATCTATCCTCTGACAAAGTGCAAATGCAGGTTGTTTCATTTAGGTCTGCCATTTTTATTTTCCTTTAACTGTTAAAAATATATCTTAACTAGAAGAGGGGGAGGAGAGGAGAGGAGAGGAGAGGAGAGGAGAGGAGAGGAGAGGAGAGGAGAGGAGAGGAGAGGAGAGGAGAGGAGAGGAGAGGAGAGGAGAGGAGAGGAGAGGAGAGGAGAGGAGAGGAGAGGAGAGGAGAGGAGAGGAGAGGAGAGGAGAGGAGAGGAGAGGAGAGGAGAGGAGAGGAGAGGAGAGGAGAGGAGAGGAGAGGAGAGGAGAGGAGAGGAGAGGAGAGGAGAGGAGAGGAGAGGAGAGGAGAGGAGAGGAGAGGAGAGGAGAGGAGAGGAGCCTGCTATTTTCTCATTTAGGAATTAAGGCATGTAGTGAGGAAAGAAATTTTACAGAGATTTTAAACTTCAGCAGCAGCAGTTTTGTAGACAAGGTAATAGACAGCATATGTTTATTTGGCTGTCTTCTAGTTTGAAAATCTTCTTGAATCAGATTAGAAATATTTGACTCTTCATTATCAGATACTCTGAAAGTTCTCATTTCCATCCCTTGAAGGTCATATAAGTTCAATGACAGAGCTTTTAGTCTCATCCTGTGCAGGTATAAACAGAGTAGAAATAGAATAATGGAGAAAGTGGATATCACTTTTTTCATGGCAGTGAAACAATAGGTTGAGGTGCATGTTTTGTCCCACCTTTTACCCAGCACCTCAAGGGCTGGCACACTCTCCAGTAGCATAGGAGACCCAGTTTCAGTTCACTCTTGCTTTCCAAATCACATCAGCATGGGACTGAAGAGGACATGGGGTCATGAAGTCTTGCTCCCTGTAACTGCAGACAAGTGAATCACTTGTGTTATTCTCTTCATAAACATGTGAATCATTTTTATTTTGATTTAGGAACATTCAAAGCCCCATCCTGCCTAGCCTCAAATGCTCTCCTGGCTTTTACATAATTCATGGTCATAGGAACAATAAGAGCCTCTGTCTGGTATAATTTTCTTCACTGTAGTCAGCATGTATGTCTTAAGATTGCTCAGTGACTGAACTCTTAAATTTGCTTAGGTTGCTATTATTAATAGTGCTTCATTGAAGTCCTGGCTATTACAAAAAATGGCATTTTCAAACTTTTGTGACCTGTTAATACTGCAAATGCAGTTAGGAAGGACTGATAAGGAAGGCTGTAGTGGGCTAAAATTGTAAACGGTGAAAGGAAAAATGTAGCAAAAGTTGTGTTACCAAAAATTGTAGTAGATTTGTTTCTTGAAGAAATGAAAACATTAAAATTTAGTCATTTGCAGGCACACTTTGACCACATTTTCTGATAGGTATTTAATATTCTTGTTAGTGTTTACATCCAGTGGGGATTTCACTCTGATTAATTCAGATATATCTAAAGAACTGAAAATGTCTTTCAGATTTTTCCAGTATTCCCATGCACACGAACACAATGAACAAAAAAAAATAAGAACATAATCAAATAATCAAAATCTCATGGCATTTGAAATTAATTTTAAATTATGATGGTTTTTAAGTCATTATAAAATCAAGGATGGATTGCCACAGTAACCTTGTTTTTCTATTGCAGTTTGTTCCCTCCCTATATCTGAAAAATTATATTAATAACATCTCCCTGTTTCTATCACCTGTCTTCTTTCTTTAGACAAAAAACCCTTTGAGGACTATGCCTCATTTTAGATGTGTGCAGTACCCAAAATACACCTCCATCCCCAGACTGGTTTTGAGCACTGTCCTCCATATTCACATAAACGACAGTGCAAATTGCAACACTAAAATTTTCATTTTTCATTATTTTTCCTTTTTCAATATGCTAATGATAAAATTCTTATTTTCCTTTTTTTTCTTTCCCTTTTTGATTTGGTTTCATTTGTCAAAAAAGATGCAGAGTAATTTTTTAAATTAAAGTTGTAGACCATAAAAAAAATACTTACAACTCTGTCCATTGAACTTGCACAAAATTATTTATGGGAGGAAGAAAAAGAAAAGGAAAGTCATATGAATTTTTTTTAAACTGTGGGGGAAAAAGGTGCGAATTTTGACGTACTGCCCCTGCCATTTAAATATTTATTCCTCACATAAACAATCACAGATGTTAATAAAAACCCATCCTCACTAGAATTGGTGAATATGAGATGCCTTTGATTTGGTCTTAGTCTAACTGTAGTGCATTTTAACAACAGTGATGCAATCACTATTGCCAGTACCTTTTGCATCATTAATTTGACTTCTACAAACAATAAGATTTTATGGGTCCCTACAGTGATTATTCCATGAACTGATATGCAACCAGGAGTGTTTTGTATCTAGATATTGAAACTATTAATTGCCTTGATGCCATCGAAGTCATAATCTAGCCCAGCAGAAGTGCTTGAGTATAATGTCCCAGTACTCCCCAGACACTTTAAAGCTTATTTTAAATGTGGATTAGTGCACCATAATTTCAGAGGTCAGTGAAGATATGAGTATTGGGGAAAAAAGATTTAAAATTGTAATCAAGGCTGAGAAGGTTACATGCAGGAGCAGAGTAAATAAGGATAATACTTAAAATTTTATAGAGATATCAATTGTCCTTAATTTTCTTCTTTTTTTTTTCTCCTGAGGAAATGTTCTGAAAACAACACAACTGCAACAAGGTGTCTAACAGAGCACTGATAGAGCCTCTGCTGCTTTCACTGGAGAAAAATGAGTAGGAGGGCAAAAGCAGACTATTTCCATCTCCAGAAGACAAAAATTTTCCTATGGTCTTCAACACCTCGTTCATTTCTAATGACCTGAGGAGGTGAAGAGGAACATTCCCACATCCTTTCATGTGGCTGAAACCCATGAGTTATGGATAACAGCTGCTTCCCTCTGTCCCAGAACCTATGCTTTGGGTATTGCCACACAACTCCTTTCCTCTCTATTACTTATTTATTCTTTGAAGCTGATGTGGGTGATTATAAAAGCCCATTCTGGAGTGTCCATAGCACTTTCACAGCAAGAAAATTGACTACTTTGAACCCCAGCTTTCTTGACAACTCTCTGAATAAACATTAGAAAACGTAGTTGAATATACATAAGAAAAATCTGATAGTGACTGTATAATTTTCATAGTTCATCTACAGCATTCCTTGTAACCAAACTGTCTTGGTTTGAAAGTCAGGTGTCTGCTAAGGAAGGCAGAAGACTCCCTTGAAGTGGCAGATATAACCCCTTTTCCCTCCAAGTTATTATATTTTGAAATCAAGGGCCTTTAGGCAAAGATGTGGGAAATAGGAATAACAGTTCTTTACTATATATATATATATATATATATATATGTATATAACCAGTCAAACAAAACAACAACAACTATGGCAGTAACAGCACACACAAACCCAGTGCCAGCCTTCTCGGCTGTCGGGCCCTTTCCCCTCGGGTGCAGTTCCGCTCGCAGCCGGCAGGGGCGCTGGCGGCTCCCGGTGAGCAGGGCAGGTGCGATGGTTCCCCCGCGGCTGCAGGGGGCGCTCCGGAGCGAGCTCGGGGAGCACGCGGCACTGGCGGCCTGGGATCCCGGGAAGGGATGGAACAAAGGCTTCACAAACCCCTGGGCAGCCGATCCCGGGATCCCGGGAAGGGATGGGACAAAGGCTTCACAAACCGCTGGGCAGCCGATCCCGGTGTCCGGCCGGACCCTCGGGAACAGCAGGCTGGAACAGCAGGCTGGAACGGCAGGGACGAGCACAAATCCTGGGAGGCAGACGAGGTGTATCCAAAGGGGGAACCCCCCGGAGGTCTGGGGAGGCAGGTCGAGCAGGGCTACAGCGTAGCGAAGGCTCGAAGCAGCGGCAGGGCTTTGGGATCCCGGGGTTTCTCCAGAAGAAGGAAAAAGCAGCCGAAGAAAGCAGCCTCCCTCTGTCCAAATGCCGGAGACCGACTGCCCATACACCAAGGTGAAACAAAAAAGTAGCCAGCTCTTTTGTTCTTCTGAAGTATCCAGCCATTTGTCCCTCTAACAACATGTATGGGGGAAAATTCCTTTAACAGAAGAACAGAAGAAAAAAAAAAAAACCAAAAACCCAGGAGAGCACCTAAACCCCCAACACAAACAAATCTGTCTCTAGGTCGTAAGATCACTGCCTGACTGCCCTCTTGAAGTCTGCACTGAGATTGTATCTTCCAGATATTTAATTTGGATTTCATAGACCCTGATCCTACATTTCTGTAGGCAGTATAGATAAGAAAAAGATAGGAAACAGATATGATCCTTGCCCAAGGAGAATGTGTAGGGGCAATCACTGTTTCCACCACTCCTTAGCTGAAACTAATGTTTGCTAGCATGGCTGTTCCTGAAAAAGTAATAACAGTTATTTTCCTTATATCACCCCATTAGAAATTATAAGACTAAGAGTTTAGAGGTCTTTTGGGCTTCTAGACCTCCTTATGTCTAAGGGATGGATGCAGTCACCTCCAGAGCAGCAACATCTGCCCCAGTGCCAGCTAGAAGGCAAAGTGACTCTTTTTACTGTTCTAAATCAAGGGGTTTCACATGTGAGAACTTCTCTCTGGAGATCTATCTACCAAATAACTTGGAAAACCTTTAGGTAAGAGATAAGATTCATGTAAATTTTTCTGGGGTTTTTCTGGTAGGTATTGAAAAACACCTGGAGGACAATGGAGTCATTGATCACAGCCAATCAGCTTCATGAGGGGAAAGTCCTGCTTGTTAAACCTGAATTTTGTCCACAACAAGGTAAGCCACCTAGCTGATCTAAGAAAACCTGCAGAAGTCACCTTTTTGGACTTCATACGTTCTCTCACAGTGTCCTTCTGGAGAAAATGTCCATCCTACAGCTGGATAAACACATCATGAGATGGATGAGCAACGGCCTCATCAGCAGGGCACAAAGGGTGACAGTGAATGGGGTGACATCAGACTGACGACCTCCAACTAGGGGGGTTCTAGAGGACTCCAACTTTGGCCCAGTTCTCTTCATTTTCATTAACAACTTGGTTGCAAGACTGGAAGGAATAATAAGTAAGTTTTCCAAGGATACTAAACTGTGAGGAGCTGTCAATTCCCTTGGGGTTAGAGAAGCCCTACAGAGACTTTAATGAACGAGGGGGTTGGGGAATCACCAACCATGTAAAGTTCAACAAGGGAAGGTGCCAGATTCTGCACCTGGGTTGAGGCAACCCTGGGTGTGCAGACAGACTGGAGAATGAGATGTTGGAAAGCAGTGCCATGGAAAGGAACCTGGAGCTCCTGGCTGATGGCAAGTTGGACATGAATCAGCAGTGCCCTGGCAGCCAGGAGGGACATTCCTATCCTGGGGGGCATCAGACCCAGCATCACCAGCTGGGCAAGGGAGGAATTGTCCTGCTCTGCTCTGGGTTGGGGCGACATGACCTTGAATATTGCATGCAGTTTTGGGTATCACACTATAAAAGAGACATTAAGCCATTAGAAAGTGTTCAAAGGAGGGGACATGGGGATGGTAAAGGATATGGAGAGGAAGCCTTTTATGGAGCTGCTGAGGCCATTTGGTCTGTTCAGCTAGAGGAGTGGAGACAGACGGGAGACCTCATGGTGGTCTTCAACATCCATGTGAGAGGAAGAGGAGGGCCAGGCACTGATCTCTGCTCTGTGGTGACCGGTCACAGGGCTCAAGAGAATGGCCTGAAGCTGAATCAGGGGAGACTTAGGTTGGACATCAGAAAAAGTTTCTTCACCCAGAGGGTGATTGGGCACTGGAACAGGTTCCCCAAAGCAGTGATCACAGCACCAAGCTTATCTGAAATCCAGAAGCATTTGGAAAATGCCATTAGGCACAAGGGGGGATTTTTTGGGGTGTCCTGTTCAGGGTCAGAAGTTGCTCTTGATGGTCCTGGTGGGTTTCCTTCTAACTCGGCATATTCTATGATTCTATGGTTCTGTGATAGTGTGGTTCTATGGTTCTATGATTCTATGGTTCCATGTTTCCATGGTTCCATGATTCTGTGGTTCTATGATTCTATGGTTCCATGTTTCCATGTTTCCATGATTCCATAGTTCCATGATTCCACGATTCTATGACAAAATAACAGGAATTTCTCTGATGCAGGATGTCTGTCAGTGTAGACTCCCTTCATCAGTAAAGGAGAGCTATTTGGCACAGTCAGTGTAACTTGGAAATCTCACTTGCAATTGTATAGGGAGAGGCGAGGCAATGCCAACTAAGCCTGTTGCAAACTGCTATATCCAGGAACAAGGACAGAGGAATTAACGTATGACCTACTGATACAAATTCTGAAAGTTCTGCCAAGCACTGAAACATTGGTCCTAGTTGTAAGGCCTGCTGTTACCCTCTTTGGCAGTAAAGCTTGGCTGAGGTTTTCAACAAAATTTTCCACTGGATTTCTTCTGTCTTCAACAAAGACTGTTTCTCCTGCCCATTGATGCCCCTTCCCTGAAAGTGTCCAAGGCCAGACTGGACGAGGCTTTGAGCAACCTGGTCTAGTGGAAGGTGTCCCTGCCCATGGCAAGGGGCTGAAATGAAATGCTATTTAACATCCCCTCCAATCCAAACCTTTCTCTGATTCCACTGCACCAGCTTATCACCCTTGATTAGCAGGACCAGCAATAGCCTTACAGAGAGGGAGGAATTTGGGCAAGGTTGAAAGCACATAGATTTGGGCAAGGTTGAAAAGCACATATGCAGAACACGGCTAACTGCAAAACCATTTTCCTTGTCTGTCCTTCATAAAGCTCTTCAAGGTGGGTCTCTTCCAACTTAGCGCATTATGTGATTCTGTAACTCTCTTTTCACTGATTGCCATATTTACCTCATGCCATTTCACCAATACCTATGTGTGCCAGCCAAGCCAATATAAACTAAAAAGTCTATTTACTCAAATGGTGGTGAGGTTAAAAGTAATAATAAAAAACACTCAAATCATAAATGTTCAAACTCAGATGATTACCTGTGTGCTGCAGAGGTAAAGTGCTAATTCCACTTGGAATACGCAGAGAAATTGCAAAAAACCCCAACCAAAAAACAAATAAAAAACTCCACAAAGCCAAAAAACCTATGAAACAGCTCCCCACCAACCAACCAAACAAGAAAAAAATGCCTCCAAAAACCCCAAACCCAACACAAAACAGCTTCAACTCTATCTTCTTAAAATTCTTTATCCAGGACACTATCAGAAGTGTGTGACTTAAGTCTTGGGGATGCATACAATGTCGAGGTGAAAAAATGTTAAATTACCCAAATGCTCTCTTAAATTGCAATGCAGAATATTGCAGGGGTCCATAAGAACTCCATCTTTCATTTCAATAACTATTTGAGGGAAGAAGGAAAATATCAGTCAGAGTTGTTTTGAGGGCATAATTTCTAAGGTCCTCTGTTGTAGCTTTTCAGTAGATGCACTAGATATCCTACAGCTGTCCCTTTCATATTTCCACGAAATAATAATGATATTATTTAGCATGGCCTATTGATTTGCTTTCATAGAAGTGTTGATTCTCTGCAGGATTGTAATAATATGATGGATCCTGAGCAGCATCTGCTCTGAGACCTGAGACCTCAGCCTCTTTATTTAGGTTGAGTAGTACTTTATACATCAAAACTGAGTTGCAAAAGGATAAGAAACCCAGCTGTTTCAACACAGAGTCCACATATCGCTGGAAAAGATTCAAAAGTTTCTCCACTGCTATTTTTTCACATCTCTTGGATTTTTTGTGCCTTGAATGACATCACATGTTGGGAGAGGGAACCCCAGTTGTTTGAACTTCAGGCAGATAAAAGCAAATGTGTCATTTATTTCTAGTCAAATTTGAAGTTTTCTAAGATAGGGACATCCCTTTTTATTCTATTCTTGCACAGTGCTTCTCATATTTCCATTCTGGCTTTCAGTAGTGAGGTAAAGCAAGAATAATAGGTGGGAATAGAATCTCTCCTCATGTTTAAATACATGATCTACCTGTCCATCCAGTTCACAGTTTGAACCAATTTTAAGTGATAACCCAAATTATGCCACTCTCTTAAACATGTGCTGATACTGCGAAAAAATTCTTCCTGTTGAACTCCCTTGATTTTGATGGACTTTTGGCAGGGGTAAACCTGGCCCTGCATGTCTAACCTATGTCTTGGACAAGCAGTAGAATTACAGAATTGAAGTAATTTCCTTTGCCTCCAATTGCAAACTGCAATAATCTGCACATTTAATTCTATCCTTTGCGTATTATTTTCTGAGCAAGGACACAATTGGCTATGGATTTGACATCTTTGTGACAGTGAGTCTGCAGCAGCACTCAAAAGAAAGGGGGAAGGAGCAGGGTCACAGAGAGGACAAAAGGAAAAAATAGCTGTCTAAATCATATATCATTAAAGTGATGCTCATTGAATTACCTCTCTTAGGGCCTGTCAAAACATGTGGTGCCCTTGCAATATGATGTGAATTAAATGCCTTCTGGCCCCTGAAATATTGTTTTCAAGGCCAAATGTGTACTTTCACAGTTTCTCTATAGTAACTACTAAGAAACATTTGAAACACGCTGATTGACTCCTATGATTAGCAAAAAACGACTTAGGAATACAGCACTGTGAGCAGTGCATGGCAACGGGCTTTCAAGGGAAAAAAAAGGCATGTGGGTACTTGCAGGACTTTGGTGATGGTCACTGATAGTTTCATCTACTGAAAAATTGGTCAACATGGCTTAAAGTTGCGCCTGGGTGAGAAAACGTAAATGTCATAGATTTGTAGAATGGTTTGGTTTAGAAGGTACCTTAAAGACCATCTCATTCCAACCCCCTGCCATGCACAGGGACACCTTCCACTAGACCAGGTTGCTCAGCTGTAGCTAGATCAATATCAATAATATTACCTGGCTTAATCCTTTTAGTAATTTCAATCTTACTTTGTCCTCTGTGAGCAGGAAAAAGCTCTTATCTTTTTGGGAGACCCCATGTAGATACCAGATGGCCTTGGATGCTATTTGTAACCAACCAGATGGGAGTCACTCTTTTCTCCCAGGTAACAAGAGATAGGAGGAGAGAAAGTGGTATCAAGTTTCATCAGGGCAGGTTTATATAGGATAGTGGGAAAAATGCCTTCACTGGAAGGGTGTTCAGGCACCGGAACAGACTGCTCAGGGCAGTGCTGGAGTCTCTGTCTGTGGAGGTGTTCATAGAATGTGTAGATTGCTCTTGGACACATGGTTTAGTGGTGGACCTGGCAGTGCTGTGTTAATAGGTGAACCCCAGGATCTCACAGATCCTTTCAAACATTAATCACTGTATGATGTCATGATTCCATGATCCCGTCTGCTTGAGGATGTGAGGCTTTTCGAGTTCTACAGCCACTGCCTTAGCAGACATCACAACATCACACCACCACAACAACTCCATGAAGTCTGGTTTCCTCCCAGACACTCAGACATTGAGAACCAGAGGAATGGGCTTTTCCTCTTCCCTCCCACTGAACTTTGAGTTTTGGCTAATTCTGACAATCATGAATTTTGCCTGTATTCACCGATGGTTTTATATGGTGCGGTTGTTTGGTTGCTGAGCAGAGTGCCAGACCTACCGTGCATAACTAGAAACAGTTGGTACTTCTTTGAATTTAAAAATTCATCAGCTCTGACCATCAAGAGGCACAGTGGTTTCTTAATTGCTGGGGACCTGCAAGGATGTGTCCAGTAACCAGTGTCTGCAAGACCAGGACAAATATAGTTAATATGTGAAGAGGTGAAATCTCACATAAAATGATATGCTGTCAAAAATATGACTTTGTGGAGAAAATTTGTACCATTATTCATTGTAGACATGAATATTTGCAGAAGGATGACCTCACTGCTCAATTCAGCTATTCAAAATTACTAATAAAAATGTCCCTCCAAAATATTCACATTTAACACATTTCACTTTAGATTTTTAGTTCTTTTTTGACCCTGTACTTTACATTTATATTATGCATGTCATCTTTTCTCAGGATGATATTAACTAAAATTATTTTTTTATCTGTTTCTCTTCCTGTTTTTTAGTGAAAGTTGCAGTGGATAATATTTTTCTCGTTCTTGAAACCACAGTTTTGAAGAAAATAAAAATATTGTGATGCTTTTTAACAGAAATGTTAAAATTAACATCACATTTATTCATGTTAGTTTTAACAACTTCATGAATTACAGAATAAGGACAATTTTTTGTGCCAGAATCATGGGATGAAAATCCGTGTGTAGCCATTATACATAGAGGCCTTCTAAAACATCTGTAAATAAGATATTACAATCTTTGATTCCTTAAGAAAGTTTAAATAAACTGAAAAATACAGAGATAACATGAGTCTCCTCAGAGAATACAGCATATCAGTGACAGATAAAGATGTAGAGCTCAAATCAGTTGGATCCTAGTGCTTTTCTCTAACTAAAGTAGCCAAGAGCATTCTCCAAGGATCCCCTAGATGCCCCAACTTCACCAATACATGCTACAATTTTATTTTCAGTGAGTTATTTTTCCTAGCACTACTGTAGGTTTGTTTTTGGTTTTGTTTGTTGCTCTTTTTAGTTGTTTGTTTTTGGTTTGGATTTTGTTGCTTTTTTCATTGTTTTTCCTTTTTTTTTTTTCATCTGGGTCAAAGCTGTACACTGTATTTTAAGAAATGAGGGGCAATACTGACATCTTATGCATTCTGTGAATCTTGCAAACATCATGTTCAGGATAAGAAGGAGAGATGACAGGGCCGGGACTCTTAGCACTTCTGAAGAAAATCTGTACTATATACCACAACATCCAGGCAACACATGGAGAGGTCTTTACAAGAAAGAAGACTGATAACTATTATCTTCTTACCCTTTCATAATATCCCTCTAGTGGTTGGCAGCATCTTCAGCACAGAATGATTTTCTTTAAATTCATCAGTCTTTTATTTAGCACTTTCTAACAGCAATTGAGACCTTATTCAGTGTTTAAGAATACCTGTAAGGAAACTTCTTATTCATGATGATGCAGAATATAATCCGTGTAAAACCTCTTTACACTTTCCAATTTTGGCAATATGAGATCTATAGCAATTCTGTAGTGGAAGATGGCTTTTTTTGTATGAAGAGGTTGGTACTTTAGCACAGGTATCTCTCAGGGGAACCCATTATTATGTATAACTAGAAAAAAAACTGGATAGTGGGTAGCTAGTAGGAACCCAGCTCCTGTGCTTCCACAGTTCGGCAGGAGTAGTCCCTTGAGCCCTCACATGCTTCACGTAGCCCTCATGCCAGCCCACACAGCTGTCTTGGGAAGAGGAAGGGGTAAGATTTCTTGGTATCCAGACCCTCGGCACAGCCAGGCCCTGCTGCCTGCAGTATTTCCAGGTGGAACCCATGAGAGCCAGTCCTTCCCCTTGTCCTAGGTCATAGACAAACCTGATAACAAACCAGGGAAGGAAGTGCACAGTTGTTCTGGCGCCTGGGTTGTCATTCCAGCCACTGCACCTTGCTTCCTCCAAAACAAAATGGTATTGCTTGGCTTTGGAAGGTAAGTGACTAAAGATCTTTGATAGGAAAAAGTTTTTGGAGTGTTGATCTCATGCAGGAGTCCTGGCTAGTTCCCCTAAGCACAGCAGCAAAAATCTCATGTTTTCATGCAGAATGCCTGGGGTGTGTTCTGAAGTTGGTATCCCACCTCTCTTGTCTTCACCCTGTGATCAAACAGAGTGTGCTTGATTTTTCCATCTTCTGTAACTCTTTGTTATTTATAAGTAATTTCAAGGTGCTGAGCACTTCTGTGAGATGCTGAGCGCCCTGACATTTCAGTGATTGCCAATTAGAGGTGTGCAGCACCCTTCAAGACTGTGACTCACAAGAGGGATTGTTTTGAAAGGAAAAATAAGTCTTGTCCTGTTAATTACAGGTTCAATTAAAACACAACCCACATCCAGAGTACAACTCAAGAGGAAACTCAATGCACGGTACATTTGACATGTATAAGAGACAAACAGGCCTTTTTATTAGTTTGAAGGTTAACGTGCTCATTAGATTATATCAGTTCATTATGCAATTTTGCCTGTGCCTGCAGTATGATATGTAGCAATCAACAGGAGCATTTCGGGGATAAAATAAAAGGAAAAAAACCCCAGAAAACAATAACTGTTGAGCACAAACAGTTAAAATATGATATAGACAGAAAGTCCATTTTTTCAGACCTGGTAGGCTCATTTCATCAAGGCAAAAAAAATAATTTTTTTGAGATGCAAATAAAACTGTAAAGCAAGTGGGCTTAGAAGGCACAGAGATGCAGATTTGGGCTGACAATGTTTATGATGACCACAGCTTTCTTGTTTTTCCCCTTTACCCTACACATAATTGCTTTTGACTGGGCAAATCATGTTGTTCTTGTTGTAATGTCATTGCGATTTATGATTCCATAAGGCACTTGAAAAGACTTTTTGTTTTTATACACTTCGCATTTCATTTTAATCCCATCTAAGGAAATTGCATACCTAAAGCTGTACATGTTACTTTTTTATTAAATACCAAATGGTATCATCCTTTCCCCCCACCTCCCTCCTGTTTCTTGATTACAATCAAGATGTGGTTTAGATTTTATTACAGAATCACTTTCCTACTCAATTAAAGCCTTAAGGTTAATTTCCGCTTATACTTCGCACTAAATGTCAAGCCTAACACAGACTGTACATGAACGTAGGGGAAAACCAATCCACAGGGGTTACACATAGCCTTGTGGGAAGCTTTACACACAGCACCAAAAAAAAATTCTGATCCTGGAATGCAAGAAGTGACACAGACTGCATGAAGTACTTTGGGAGTTTCATAGCAATTTCAAGTGAAGTGTACTCAGGTACCATGACAGTAGTAGAAGATTTTACCATAAAAAAACATTATATATAGACAAAATGTAGTTGAGGACTGCTTTGCCAGGATCCAGTCTGTGTGGAATTCACCTAGTGTGGGGAGCCTCTAATGTTTTGTTGAAGCCTTCCTCCCCTGTGTGGCTCCCTGCAACCAAAAGAAGCATCCTGAGGATTACTCTTGGAGAATCAAAAGAAGTCAAAGGTCCCAATCACTCATACATTTGGATAATTGTTATTTCTCCAACTTACTTGTAGTAAAAGTTTGATCATTTCCCAAATAAAAATGCATTATAGTCTCACGGGTCTAAGGAAGAAAAAATATCAAAATGCTTACAATGTTAAAATTTCTCATTAATGTCTTTGTAATGAATTATTTATTCTATAAATTATAGCAGAACGTAAATAAGAAAACACTGATGTTACAGTCATTTTCCGAGCACAAAGGCTTTGCCACATTCAAAATCTTACAGATTTGTGAAATGAATTTGTAACACCTCATGACAGCACATGTTATTATCTCATAGAAGGTTTTGCATGGATACTTCCAAATACCATCTTTTTCTATGGATAGTTATGGTTAGAAAATCCATTTATTTTTCTTTAGAAGATAATTTTTTTGTCTTCTTTGAATTTTCCTGCAGAAATCTTTCTTCATTCTTTTTTCTCCCCCCTCCCTTCCCCAATAAGGAAACAGAAATGATCAGAGCCTCAAATTCCAACAGCTTTCATTTAAAGTTTTCAGTGAGGTCTACTTATGGGGGTAAAAAAATGCTGCAATGGATATTATATTTGTGCTCTACATTTTTAATATTTTCACTCTCTTTTGGGGAATTATTAATAGAGAAATGTGCTCAATGTCTGTAAGAAGAAGGGAATTTTAGCCTTGACTTTTTGAAAGGACATGAGAAGCCAAAGTGCAAGACAGGTACTGAGGGATTAAATTATCAGTGTGCAAGATTAAAACATATCTATATATATAAAAAAAAAAATTACCACTGGCCTAATAAGCTATCAATGTATATCTATTGCAAGCAAAAGGTTCTATACTAGAGTATGCACACACAATCCTACGTAAATATATACACACAGAGTCATAAAATAATAATTTATATGTGTAACCCAATGGGAAACCAGCTGAGATATTCAGATTTAACTGACAAGCAGTAGCTGCAAAGCTTCTGATATATACCTAAGGGGCAACACTTTAGAAAAGAAATAACAAGAAGATATTATATTAATATTAATAAAGTTTTATTTCCAAAGGGAAAATATGATCAAGTACTTTGCTTTTGAGGCTGCCTTTTTTCCTTTCTTTTTTTTTTTTTTTCATATTTCTGTGCAAGTTGGAAACAAAATTATCCTAACTTAACCATATAATACTTTTTCATATAATCCTTTTAAAATATAATGAAAAAAAATAAGGGATGGTGAGCAACGAGGTTAACAGAGCCACACTTCTCAGATGATGTGTGATGAACAAGGCTTAACACCAAACACTTTTAGCCAAGCCAAGTCAGTCTATTCATGCTCATGTACCACAAAATTTGCTTTTACAAAGGTATCTATAACATTTGCATTAGAAAGGAACACACAAAATCCTAAAGTCTTTGCATATATCCTGAATACTTCTATAGTGATATATAAAATGAGAAAGTGTATTCTAACTTTACATAAATCTTGGCTTCTTAGCTGAAGAAATTTTATAATGGATTACATATTCTCTGGAGACTCAGGAAGCAAGGTCTGTTTCCTTTTGTTAGCAACACTCTATTCAAGGGCAGCCTTACAAGGTCTTAGGCCAAGGATCAAATTTCACAGAATTTCAGAATAAGCTGAGTTGGAAGAGGTCCTCAAGGATCATCGAGTTCAACTCCTGGCCCTGCACAGGATCATGCCCAAGAGTCACACCCTGTGCCCAAGAGTATTTGACCAAATTTGGAAGTTTTCTCTCTTGACTTTGCCTTCAATTAATCAAGAGCAATTGAAGGCTTGAATTCATTTCAGGTCTGTTAATTTTCATCATGTCAGAAGCCTCTTTCTCATTAAGAAGACCAGGCTACTTTAGGTATCACTGTATGGTCAGCTGAAAACTGGTTGGAAAATTTATTTAAAACTCTGTGAACGAGAAACATATCTACTTTTACCTTCTTTTCTCCCTCTTTCTCTTGTTCTCCCTAATTTAAGCCCAGGAGGAAAGATCCTGAAGTCAAGCAATTATAAATTGGGAAAGGAAAAGAAATAATATTTTTAAGGCGGGTTAAGCTTTCCTAATACTACATATTATTAAAATTTGATTTTCTGGATCTCTTTTGTTTTAACTTCTATTTCAATTTCAGGGAATAAGGCCAAGCAGAGAAATTGAAATTTAAGAGAAAGAAATAATTGCTCACACTAGGAATTTTCTGAATGCAACTTTTTTTTTTTTTTTTTTTTTTTTTTTTGTAAATAGTTTTGATTTAAGTCCACACAAGAAAACAGGAAAACATCTGTTGTTTTCTAAAAATTTCCTAATCAGATCTAATGTGTAAGTTTCCCATTCCCCTCATTCCTTCTCTGAGTACCTATAATCTTTAGCTAAGTAGAGATTTCATCTGCATCACAAAATTGAAATGACTCTGCGCTTGATGAGCACATTAACTCTGAAATCTACAAGGCATATTGGTAAACTTGATAATGAAGCCTTAAAATAAGGGTAGCCAAGATGTTCCTGAATCAAAAAAAAATGTTAGAGACACCCTGAAAGAGCATTAGCATAGCTATCACCAAACAACAAAGGGAGATTATCTGAATATGCAGAAAGAGATTGCAGAGATCTAAAGTGCATTTAACACCAGACCAGAGAGCTTGGAATTGGAGAGCTCAATAGATCCTATGGTCCTCTTTCCCTGACATGTCACATGTCAGTCATACCCGCTGGGAAAACTGCACACCATCAGGAAACTCAGGCTATTGTCTCCAGATCATAGCCCTGCTTGTTGATATTCTGTCGACTTTTCATGCTTCTCTTGATGTTTAGAGTCCAAAGCTGCATCAAATATTTCAGTTTAATGCTCCAGCAGCTTGGAGTAGATGAGGGTAATTATTTATGTTACAGATGTAATTTCTCTTTGTATGTTGCAAATCATATGGCACATTGACAATATCAAGAATTTTTTTGTTGTCGTCAATAGCTCCAAGCTCCTTTTTAGCCGAGGTAATTCCCTGCTAGCTATTCCCTGATCTTTAGTTATGTGGTTCAGCATTTCCACCTGCAGATAGAAATTCACACTTAATGCATCTTTTAGAGAAATTGTTTTAGGTTTTTGGGGTCATTCTCACTGAGCAGCAGAATAGGTAGTGCCTTGATCATTGTTTTACAAGAGAAATACACCTTCATACATGCAGACATATGAACCTGTCTGGTCCTATCCAACATACTGCTTCATTGGCCATTGACACATTCCATGAGTCAGCCAAATTCTTTCTTACTCACCTTCTTCCTGTGCAATTAAATTCTCATTCCCAGCTCCCTCCATGCTAACCTCTTGGAAGCAGACATCACAGATCTCCTGCAACAAATGCATGCAGAGAGTTGGATAACAGTTTTTTGCAGACCACTCATTTTTATATTTAAGGCAAGGAGAGTGTCCTGTAACTATAGCTTTTCTTCAGAACCATGTTAAAATTACTCCATGTACCTTTCTCTGGGAATTGAAACAAGAGTAGCAGAACTCAGGTTTTCTTGTACGTATTTAAACACAAACCATATTTTGTCTTCCTTTGCTGCTGCTGATATCATACACTTACAGGCAATGAACAGGTCAGGTAAACTGTGTCTCTGAGGCCAAGGAAGCTCACTTTCAGAAAAGAAGACTAATCACTGCTTAGAGAAGACCATTAATCATTCATTTAACTGATAGCACACAGATTACTCTGGGACGAAATCTTCCGAAAAAGTAAAATATTTAAACTGAGACACTACTGTGGTTTGATGCAGTTAAGCATCAAGCACACGAAATCAACTCAGGTTCAACCCACTACAGAGACCAATACTGTAATATTTTGCTCTATATTGTATTTCTCATTGCAAGGAACCCCAAAGAACTTCATAAACTACAAGTACTAGAACGGCACAGAAGAGGGGTGTCCAAATTTAAATATGATATGACTGTTCCTAAGGGATGTTTTATCCCAGATTTTTAAGCAAACACACTTACCTTCATTTACACTAAACTGTTGTATACATCGAGAGAAACACAAAACCCAAATTTTCTTATATTTGTGGTTGGTATAAATGTATAAACAAGACAGTCTGGACTTTCACAGATGACAACCATCTGTTACCTAGCACCCATGAACATCAGGACATGGTGAAAGTGTCATACTTTCTCTAAACCAGAAATCTTCCCTATTAGCATTATGTAGAGTGGGGTTGGTTGTATTGGGCAGAAATAGGACTAAAGCACAGGAAATCTTAGTTTAGTTCAACAAGGGCAAGTGCCAGATTCTGCACTGGGGATGAGGCAATCCTGGATGTATGGACAGAGTGGGGAATGAGATCCTGGAAAGCAGTGCCATGGAAAGGGACCTGGGTGTCCTGGCAAGCTGGGCACGAGTCAGCAGTGCCCTGGCAGCCAGGAGGGACATCCCTGTCCTGGGGACCATTAGGCCCAGCATCACCAGCTGGGCAAGGGAGGGCATTGTCCCATTCTGTTCTGCACTGGGATGGCCTCACCTCAAAGGGGCAATTTGGGTTGCCACAATGTAAGAAAATCTTTAGAGAATGTCCAAAGAAGGGACACAAAGACCATGAAGGGGCTCGAGGGGAAGCCGTGTGAGGAGTGGCTGAGGGCACTTGGTCTGCTCAGCCTTGAGAAGGGGAGAATGAGGGGAGACCTCATTGCAGTGACAATTTCCTTGTGAGGGGCAGGGGAGGGGCAGGCACTGATCTCTACTCTGTGGTGACCAGGGACAGGACCTGAGGGAATGGTCTGAAGTTGTATCAGGGGAGGTTTAGGTTGGATATCAGAAGAAGGCTTTTCATCTAGAAGGTGGTTGGGCACTGGAACAGGCTCCCCAGGGAATGGTCACAGTATCACCCTGACAGAGTTCCACAAGCGTTTGAACAATATTCTCAGGCACAGCATGGGATTGTTGGGGTGTCCTGTGAAGCACCAGTGATCCTTGTGGGTCCCTTAGAACTCAGAATATTCTCTGAAATCTGAATGCATTATGTAGTTACGATCTAGGATTTATCCACAGGAACTCTCTGTGGTCCCTTCTCCTTTTATCTCACCTTTTGTTGTAATTTGTTTGCAGAGGAAATGATCTCTTGTAAAAACTCTGAAGGAGAGAGACCACTTGACAGGATTCTAACACAGTGAATTACTGTTGTTCTTAAATAAATTGTAGGTTGTTACAGTGAAATTTTAATGAAATAATGTTTTGCACAGGAAGAAATAAAGAAAAAAGTGTTTTGTAAAACTAAGGATTTTTTTAAAAAACTATTTTCCTCTTCACTCATACCAGTCATTGAAGATATAGAGAAGAGTTTGAACATGATAAAGCTTGTGAAATGGGTTGATACAATATTCATGTGCAGATGGAGTGATCATAAGAAAAATTATGTATTTGATCAATCAAGAAATTTTTCTCTGGATGGAGCAATCACAAACTATTAGTGGCAAACAGACACATTTAATAGCAATGGGATGAGACACAGAGCATAATTCCTCTCAACTGAAGGAAGAATATCTTTCAGATAAAAATCTTGGTAGTTGAATACATCTCACAAGAAGAGTCACAAAATATTTTCTTTGGATCCTTAAAAAAAGCAGCCTCAACATAGGCTGTATATGTCAAGCTCCAGGCACTACTCTGTCTTGGGGTGACTTTATGGTGTCTTTATGGGGTGACTTTTCCCCTATTGCTGCCCCATGCCCAGAAATTAATTTTGTGCCTTCCTATGCCTTTAAACTGAGCCTGAGAGGGGGGAGGAAAAACTGAGCAAAACTTCTTCAAAGCAGTTTGCAGCTTGTTGAAGGTCACACAGAGATAGAGAGGGCTCTCTGTGTTCAGTTTCGGCAGGAGAGCAAGAGAAGAGGGAAGCACCTGGCTTTCTTTCTTTCCAGCCAGCTTTTGGCTAGTTTTTCAACTCCTTTTCCTCTGGAGAGTAGAACTTTTTTTTCCTGGGACTCCAATTTTTTCCCTTCTTTTCTGCTGGACAGTTTCCACACCAGAGCACATCGGGAGGACTTTCCACTGGGCACAGAGGGCCTGGCCCTGGGCTGAGCCCCAGCTCCGAGGAAACCAAAGGGAGGACTCTAATGCTTTCCCAGGTTTTTCCTCCACAGCGAGAGATTTTATTATTTCGCATTATTTTCCTTTTCCTGTGTGTTTGTTAAAGAAATAGTTTTATCTCCTTCACTTTCCTTCGAGGAAAAAGTTTCTTTTTTCCGGAACCTGGTGGGGGAGGGGTGGTTTGTGGCCTGCCTTCTCTCAAAGGATATATTTCTAAATTTGGCCAAACTGGCACATACTCTGCACTGTTTTACTCTATTATTTCAGTCATCAGTGATCCACAGTTCACCTGCACTAAAATTAACAGAGAGCTCTTTAAAAAAGAGAGGTTTTTAAAAGTATCTAATGTTCAGCAAGTTTATGCTCAAATAATTGTGTTCAGGAAGTTCTGGTTCCCAGAAAGGATCTGCAAACTGAAAAGGAGGAATCCAGTATTTGTACCATGAGACCAAGTTTACTTCCTGGAGATACCTTTGTACACACTCTTAGGGCTTCCCATTACTGGAGGTGGAAGATATTTCCTTATGGAAACCATATTGTCTCTCCAAGCTGCTCAAATCAAACAGATTCTCCTGAATTGCCTCTGAAAAATGTAACACTTCAGCTATTGTTTTTCTTACAGAGCTGCCTTTCAAAGCCTCAAGAAGTGTTTCATTTTGTATGCCAGGAAAAATGTTGAGAAATTGGAAATCTTTTTAATGAGATTAGCAGGTACTAGTTAGAGCACCCTGCTCCCCTTTATATGATAATTCACTTGGATTAAGCAAAATAGTGGGTAAATAAAGAAATCTGAAAAGCTGAGCTGGCAAAAAGAAGCAAGAAAATAAGAGTATAACAATCTTTGAATGAATATAATGTGATTTTAGCAAGGAGAAGAATGACAATGAAAAGAAAGGGAACAGGCAGGTTTCTGTCAGGTCTATTCTCCTACCTTTACTAAGCTTGCATAATAGCTTGCATTAAAGCAGTTCCTTTGCTTCTAATTATACAGCAGATACTGTGTTTAGGAAAATGTCTTATTGTTACCTTGGTTTGGATCCATACATGGTGTTCCTCAGGATTAAGTTTATTCAGTAACAGGCTGTACAGATTCCTTCATAAAACCTTAAGATTTTTGATAATTAGTCCTTCATCATGTCATTCAGAAAGGTCTTTTTAGTCTAAAATCTACATGGTATCTGTTGAAGTCATACCCTGGAGTGGAATCCAGCATTTCCAATAAGGCATGTAGAGAAAAGGGAGAGGTAAAGGGAGAGCTAAACCAACACCATTCAGATAACTAATCAAAAAGGATGAGATAAGTAAATTTTTAATGCAAAATGGATCTTTCTCTGCTTGCAATCCAAAGTTCAGAACTCTCTTGAAAATGGGCAGCATTTTCAAGACCCCTTTTTACAAGGTCACACTCCCTTCTCTTCTATTTGAAGAATAGTCACCAAAATGCCAGATCATGTCCTCTTTTAATCAATAATTCTGTAGTAAGGGTCAGAAACTGTGTCTTGATAAGGGAGAAGCCTAAACCACAACTGTCATCTACCTCAGACATGCCCTGAACATCAAGGTATAACATTTTCTTGAGTACTCATTTTTTTTTTTTTCCTTTCCTGAAGGTGATCTGCTGTTTAAAACAGAGTATGTTGGACCACAAAGCCTGAACAAGGTGGAGTTTGGGTTTGGTGCTCAGTGGCCCTTTTTCTTATTGCTGTTTATACAGCTGGTTTCAAATTAAAAGGCTAAATTTGAAGTTTTCAAAAAGATTTTGGAACTGTTTAAAAATAAATAAATAATAATATAATATAATTTAATATGCTCAGAAAATACCTCAGTGCCTCTGAGATTAGCTGGAGGCTGAGTAGAGGTCTTCAGATATATTGGTTAGGATTTAGGCAACAAAATTCCACCCTTTTTCCATACTAGATTCTGACATTCAAACTGGTTTTAGTTCTTAGACCCTAATCACAAATCTATGACATATCCACAGATAAACTGGATCATAAATCCAGTTTCTAGCTTTTGGATTTTAAGATAAAATAATGGAAATATGATTATGTGCTTGACAGCTAATTCATTTATTTCCAAGACCAATATTAATATTATGCACATTTTTTATTAGATTTTGCTTGAAAAAGAAACTTCATTACTGTATGCAGAGTTTGTTAACCAGTTAGTTAATTAGTGTGAGCTCCCCTTCTTCATTATCTTTGAAGGGGAAGGGTAAAATTCCTCTGAATTCATGTTCAAATAATTTCTCATACACAAGTAGGGGTTTTTTTGCATTTTTTTTTCATAAATTTTATACTGATAATTTCTTCCTTCAGTCAAAAAGTATTTGTGAGAGGAGGACTTGTCAACATGTATATGAATGTACTTTATAATATGTTCTGGTTTAAATCTTACAGGGAAGGACAGTGATACAGAACACAGAACAGTCCTTTTGAAATCCACAAGAATACCTTTGAATGGGAAATTTTGTAACTTTTAAGAAAATTAGATCTAGAATGAAAATCAATGAAATATGATCTTTTTTCCAGCATGTGCAAAAAGGGAGATAAAACAAAGCATAGAAATTAGACAAATTAATAATCCTTGGTAATAACAAACATGATTTCAAGAAACCACCATCTGGGTATGTATTAAGGAATAAAACAAATACATAAATAGGATTGCAATTATATACTTATGGAATCACAGATTTAAAACAAATACCTACACACAACATCTGATAGCAATTCAAAAATAAGGGTTTTATCCTGGACATTCAGAGTTGTACGATTCTAAGTCTTGGATATTCAAAATCTTTCAAAGGCCCCATAAAATCTTTTTAACATATAAACCCCATTTAAAGCAGCAGGATGAGGGATTTAAATACCTATTGAGTAACAAAAACACTTGGGTACTTGAAGAATCTTTTAACTTTTGCAGATTAGGAGATTTAGAGGTACACATTATGTGCTGTAGTGGGGAGCTAGAAAACTTTATGTCTTGGATCATCTACGGCAATGTGTGGAACAATTTTTCCTCCCATCTTGCTTATACCTGAATTCAGCAGCTCCCTCAGCCAAAAGGATATCTGACAGGAAAGTATCTTTTGGTTTAGGAAGTTTTATAGATGAACTTGCATCCTTATCAAAATCTAACTCATTGCTTCGTAGAAATAGGTACACATAAGTTGCCTAAAAAAAATCTATTCTGTGAAACATGTCCCAAAACTTTGTTCTTTAAGTCAGTGATTTAAAGGTTTTAAGCAGTGGAGAAATCAACACACATCTACAGGTCTTGTTTTCTAACAGCAAATTTCCTTCAGGTTAAAAAAAGACCATCTTATATATTTTTTATCTGATGAAGATTCAAATATTAGTTATATATATTAAGGATCCACTTTTCATAGCTTTCTTATGCATGTTTGTGTATACAGGTCTCACCAAATCTTTCTCTTTAAAAACTCTCTTGGGTAAATTAAAGAATACTGAACCCCTTAAATCTATCAAATGTAGGCATGCTTTTTCCATTTCCCCCCCTTTTTTTTTTTTTTTCCATATTTTTTCCAACATTTTCTAACTTTACAGCACACCCCTGGAAATGTGAAAACTTCAAAATAATCCTCAGGGCTCATGCTCCTGCCCTTCAGTTTTCCTCCTGTCCATGGCCCAAGCAGGGAGTGACCCCATAGAGTACCACAAATGTTCTGTCTTCCCTGGAGATCTTCCAAGATGACTGCACTATCGTTTTGAAGGTTTACGGTGTTGCAGGAAAAGGCCACGCTAAAAATGGCTGTCACCACTCACACTTTTCTCATGTACTCCTTGGTGAGAACAGAAGTAAATCCCGCTTCTCTTCTCACACCTCCCTTCTGGCTCCACACTTCCTGCCTCAGGAACTTCCTGCTAATCCTTCGATTTCAGACAAGTTAAGTCAGGGAGAAGGGAATGTTGGTTTCCTGAACTGCTGAGAAATCAGTTCTGTCTTGGCACTTACTTGAACCATCTTTTGCTCTGGTATTAAAAATGGTGTTTCCTCCACCTTAGGTGAATCATTACACTGGTAGAGTATAACGAAATGCTCTGAACAACCTGGTCTAGTGGAAGGTGCCCCTTTCCATGGTGTGGGGCTGGAACTAGATGATCTTTAAGGCCCCTTCCAACCAAAACCATTCTAGGATTCTGTATCACCCTTAGCTGGACTACAGTCCATCTTGTAATGGCATCCTTAGTACCAATATGATAACTGGTAGTTCTCCAGCATTGATTCATAATATTTAGCAGACTGTCTCAATCACAGGTATCAAAATAATCAAAGCTGATCACAATTATCAACTGGAATTACTTTAAACTTTTCAGAATAGCCTTTGGGCCAAAATAATAATAATAATAAACAATAAATAAATAAAAACTAGCCAAATCAAAATAATACTTGTAGTGCAATCAGAAATTTCATTGCATGGTTATGTCAAAGCATGCAAAAGTAGCATAACTTGAAACATGACAAGATTCCTGTGCCACGTTTGACCCTGGACAGTCACTCCAGCTTTCACAGAGGGATGGGAGAGATGAAAACTTGCCTCTCGGAAGCTGTACCTTAGGAGATGCATATCTTAGCAGAATTATAAAATAACTAGAAGGCATATCTGATTTCAAAAATTCTGATTTTTTGCCTTCTTAAGAACATGTCAGTTGCAGTAATTCTTGAATATGGTCTGAAAACAGGCTGCGTGTGTGTGTAGAGAAGAATGTATTTCAAATATCAGTTCTTCACCAGATATAAAACACTAATATGGACTGACTTACAGCATTTTTTTGAGAGTATTCTCTCTCTGTGTAGAATTGGGCCAATCAATCTGATGTGCAATTTTGCATTTTGCCTGATTGCCTCAGGGTTGTAAATATTTATTTTTCTGTTTGTTTGACTCAAATATCTTATAGCTGAAGATTTTCCTCTTAGGGCAATTTTGACTTTTAAGAGTAGGAATCCTTGACTTTGTCAATGTCTATTAAAGAATAGATCATCATGATCCTTCTCCTATAAGGGAAAGAATCTGTTGTGAAATAACATGACAGCCATGGCACAATACATTGAAACCTCCTTATTATTGAAGTATAAGCAACAAATTAGTTTAAATTGTCAGTGTGTATCTCTTAAACAAGTTATATTTTCCTTCCCATATTTTTGAGTGATTTAGCATCATCTATTCTTTTCACAGTGGGGTGGTGGTTTTTTAACTGTTTTTTTTTTGTTGTTGTTGTTGTTTTTTTACTCAAGCTATGAATCATGGCTGGGGAAATCAGCTTTTCAGGTCAAACAGTCAGAAACTGTTAGTTCCTTTCAACCAAATGTTTTCAGAAAATATTGTTAGTATAAAGATATTATTATTTTCTTCAGAATGTAAAAAGAGAGTGGGAAGAACTAGAGATATTTTTTAAATACTTTATGTACTGAATACAAGATTTTTTCAGTAAGTTCTACCTAATATGCATGGGGAAAGGAATATACCTCGTGTCTATCATCACTCCAGAATACTTCAAACACTCAGTGAGATAGGAGGGAGAGATCGTCTTCACACCAGTGAGGCGCAACTAAGAACAGCATCCAGAAATACTTAGAACCTTGAACTGATACTTACATAAAATAAATGTGCTTCTGAGCAATCTTGAAATTCTGAAAACTTCTACTCTGGCACAACCTCAACAAGAGAGTGTGGAGGACTTCTCATCCTCAGATTTATCTAGATATGCCTCTCCTTGTGACTAAGAAAAGCTTCTGCTGAAAGGGAGACACAGTTTTGCATCATTTCAGCCCATGGAGAAAACTGCTCATTTCCTAGGAGAGTGCTCTATGGACTAAACAGAGGAAGGAGTTACCTTCATCTTCATCCTCTGAAGGTTTATAAAAGAAGAAGTCTGAAACACAGTGAATGCTTTCAAAGAAAAAAAAAACCCAAAAACCGTAACTTCTGGTGAAGGTAGGGAATCATGAAGACATGAAACTCTTCCTGGTTCCTGTGTGAGAAAGATGTCTATCTAGCATCTAACATCCCTGGGACATTTAAAGCTTCAGTTAGAGTGGCCCTTAGCAACTTGGCTGTATTTAAAGAAGTCTGCACAAAACTTCAGAACCATTTAGGATTTACAGTGTCTTGAGCTAGTCACTTCTATTTTCATTTCATTTCCATATGTGCTCGGAACAGAGCATCTTGTAACAAGTCACTTCTCAGAGAGCAATTTCCAAATCTCCTTAATTTATACAGAGGGTCTGGTCCAAGAAACACTTGTACATTTAATTGACTTCATGTGAGTAACATGGCAGTACAAAAGTCGAGTATAATTAAGAAAAACTGAAGACATGAATAATTACAAACTTGATCTTGTGAATTACAATATTAACTCATCTTTGAAATTTTATTTCCACATTCTGCTTTATAATGGCAAAGCATAAATAACCAGACAGAAGAGAACTCACAGATCACTCTGCTAAAAGTTGTTGACTAGATAAATGAAATTATTTTTTCTTTCTAGAAACTCCAGCTGGTGTTATCTTGGCCTTCAGTATCCACTAATTAAATGAAAAAACGTTTGAGATAAAAAGTTAATTTACTAATTAAATGACAAGTATGCTTTATAAATTGTCTCTTTGGCTTATTGTGCATTTAGAGAATTAATTAACAATACAATCAAGCTGCAGTTGTGAGATGCCAATATGGATGTGATTTGAAGATACTTTCACTTCTGTTTTCTATCTCAGTTTTTACGACAGCTGCACCGTAATGAAGATGCTTGACTCTTTTAATTTGTCTCTGTAAAATTGAAATGAGTTTGTGGTTTCTTGCTCACTGGGACCGCAGACAAAATGGTACATTTAACAGTACGCTCCTGATCAGTCAACACAGGCGTGATGCTGCAGCAAGCTGCCATTGTTCTCTTTAAATGGGGGCTGAAAAACCTGGCTTGACATTAAGCTGTGTTGTTCTGGTAAAGTATTTTCAATGTAACAAAACAATGAAAGTATAAATATAATTTAACTGATATCTTATTTTAAAATTCATGTTAAATAGTTGTCATTTGTAAACAACATTACCAAGTGACAGCCTTATTTTAATCTGAGTCAATAGGTCTTCTAGATATGACTAAACTAACTAAAAAGTTAGTTTAGGAACTGCCAAAGTTAATTGATATAGGATAGGAACTCATGGACTAACATGATTAGCTAGCCAAATGATTATTCACCTTCTTCATTATGTCTGGTAAAACTACTGTTGAGTAAAAAAAATCCTTGTTGATAAGTTTGACTTCTGAATGTCAGATACATGTAAACATTACATCTCTGGACCAACCTGACTGATCCTGGGACTTACCCCTTTGAATGTGGGGGATTTGTTTGGTTTGGTTTGGTTTTGTTTCCTGGTTGAAATTAAATACAAATATTAACTCAAAGCCAAATCTAAAGTCAATCAGAATTCACTACCTGCTACAACTCCTCCAACAGTCAGAAAAGAATTTCCAAGGGGTGAAAAAAAGGAAAAGAAAGAAGAGAAGAGAAGAGAAGAGAAGAGAAGAGAAGAGAAGAGAAGAGAAGAGAAGAGAAGAGAAGAGAAGAGAAGAGAAGAGAAGAGAAGAGAAGAGAAGAGAAGAGAAGAGAAAGAGAAGAGAAGAGAAGAGAAGAGAAGAGAAGAGAAGAGAAGAGAAGAGAAGAGAAGAGAAGAGAAGAGAAGAGAAGAAAAAAAGAAAAGAGAAAAGAAAAGAAAAGAAAAGAAAAGAAAAGAAAAGAAAAGAAAAGAAAAGAAAAGAAAAGAAAAGAAAAGAAAAGAAAAGAAAGAAAAGAGAAAAGCCACCCAGTCCTAATCAGCTCTTGAGCCTCTGAGTAAACAAGCTGGTTTCTCTCCACCAGGAGCTGTAGATTTTTCTTTGATTGCCACTTTTTATATTCACAAGTAATGTTAGTCCATCACACATTTTTATGTTGATATTTTTATAGCTTCTCTTTCATTAACCAGTTACTTTCACATTGTATCAAAATTTAGTGTATGACTATGGATGTGTGTGTAATCCTACTCTAAAGAAAGAAAACTGATTATTTTGCATTCAATTTACTTTGATTTTTCTGTCTAGTCTGTTGGTGGCTATAGAAGAAAACAGTAATAAATCATTTATAAAATCAGCCCAATCCCTTCTACAGGGAAATACAGTGAGGCAGACTGTCTCATAAATTGTTTAGAATAACGCAGCTCTCCAGTGATTTAGCCTGATTTGTTTGCTTTAAAAAAAATAGAAAAACTACAAAACCTGCAGATGGTGATTCCCGCCTTTTATAAAAGGGGTACCAAAAGTGCTCACTTAAGACAGAAACAATGAGCCAAAGTACCTTTTAATGTTCTTGCCGACAATGTAGACAACATCCCATTAGCAAACAGGCTGTGGGCCGGTGAAATTAGGAGGGACAATGTATTGTGAAATGGAAGTAACGGGAATGAATTTTCTGTATTTATTGCAGAGATCTCGGATGGGTCACACCATCTGAGCTTTCACTTAATAAGGGGAGAAAAAAGAGGGAAATACTCTCCTCGAACCAACCCAACATCACAAATCTTTCGTCTGTCTTGTTGTGTGGATCAGTGACAGTGACAAAATGGTACTGTGTGCTGGCAGCTTGATTTCTGGCATTTACTGGGTTGTATGAAAGATCACATCCCCAAACACTTCTGTCATATTCTCTTCCAGATTGTGGTATATTAAATTGAGGAAATAAGCCTGTTTTTCTGGGGATCATAGATTCATCAAAATTAAAGATGGAAAAGACCTGTTAGTGTAAATCACTTACATTATCCCTCTCATCCAATGCAAGATTACTCCCTATGGTATATTTTCCAGTACTTTTTTCAGTCCACTTTGAAATGACTCATGCAACAGTTTCCACTCTTTCTCTCTAGAGATCAGTCTGCACTCTAATAGATCTCACCACCCCTGGTTTCAGCCTAGATTTTCCATTACTCATTTAGAGATTTTTTTTTCCCCTAGCCATCTGGTGAGGCAGTCCAAGGTGTCTCTCTTAGCCCAGGCACTACGACTTTGGAGGCAAGTTAAGGGCTATCAGGAAGGTGGAAGACAGACACAGACTGGAAAGAACTTCAGCAAGTTTTCTAGTTTTTTACTATCCCTTATTTATTGAGTTGTCATATTGGTGTAGAGATGTATTCAAGTCTGACTCCTGGCCTGATGATCACTAAAGATCTTTTCACAAGGGCAGGTAGTGATAGGACAGGGAGAACAGAATGACTTTATAACTGAATGAGGGTGGGGTTAAATGAGATATTAGGATGAAATTCTGTATTGTAAGGGTGATGAAGCCCTGGCACAGGGTGCTCAGAGAAGCTGTGGCTGCCCTGGCAGTGTCCAAGGCCAGGGTGGATAGGTCGTGGAGCAATGTGGGATAGGGGAAGGTGTCCCTGCCCATGGCAGGGGGTAGAATGAGGTGGTCTTTGAGGTCACTTGTAACCCAAATCATTCTGGTATTCTGTGATTCTATCATTGAAAGCCCTAATAGGAAATTGAAGCATTTTCTAATTAATATATAAAGAGGTATCTCTTCTAGAGAGTTTGGGTATATATTGTATGGGATTTTGGCCACTTCTGGGTCTGAACACAGTTGAAACACTGTACCAGTTGAGGGGAGGGTCACTGCATTAACAGAGCAGAGAAATGCAGGTCTTTCTTCATAACCTAACCTCACCTTTACATCCTCCAGATCAAGACCTACATCTGTATCTAATAAACTCCAAAGTAATTTTCTTTTTTGCCTTGAGCATTTCTCCAGCACAGTGGATAGAGCTCAGCTTGGTCTCAGATTATTTCTCAGCTATATGGGTCTGTACACAAGTTGGCTTCCTAAGCTTCTGTTACAGAGAGTAAAGTTAGTGCCTCAATTTAAAGCAGCAGCTTAGACAGAAAGTGGCTGTGTTAGACTATACATAGACATATGTGGTGGTTTGTAGCCTCTTAAACCTAGGGAAAGCTGTATCCTTGTACTTGCTCCTCTGATTTCGGCTGGACTCTCCACTCCAACAGCACTCCATCAAGGGGTGAAGGATGGGCTACAAAGTGTGTGGCAGAAGGAGGCTACAGCTGCAGCTTCAGAGCAGTGACCTGCACTGACACCCCCGGTGCTGCAGCACCTCTAAGGCCAGAGAAAACCTGCAGAGGTGATTTTCTCCATCTTTTCCAAGATCTGGACTCACATGCAGTTAATGCTTTCTGAAATTTTGGCATAAAAACTATGCAGGGTTATAGTCATCCTGTGGTGACAGAGGGAACATGGAGGGTTTCAGCTTGTACCCAGTCCACAGAACCCCCATTTATCCATGTAGCAAACCCATGTAAGCTCACAAGTCCTTCCTTAAAGCCTTTACTGATATTATGACATATTATATGATGTTTAGTAGGCAGAGTTAAAAAAAAAGCCTAGAAAAAAAGAAACCAAAAAAACCCAAAACAACAACAACAACAACAACCAAACAAAAAAAACCCCAAAAAAACGCCAGACAAGGTAAACTCAAATGGAAGGACATGCTTTAGCTTTAGCATAGTATTGGAATACAGGGATAAATTGATTTTTCCAAGCTAGGGAGCCTGTAACACTGTCGGTAATTAAATTAGCTGTTCCAGATTCAAAGTCAGTATCCAAACTACATCTGTCTTCTTAGTCTCAACAGAACTTTTTATTCCTTTTGATTGTTTCCTACTTCACTTCATACTCACTTTTGAGAATTAGGGGTTTTTTTGTATATAGTTAGGAAAAAACTTCTTTCATGAAGACACCATCTGCAATAAAATTTTCTCCAAGCATACATGTATGGAAGGAGCATTTTGTTGCCTAAAGATTAAAAATTGTGTCTGTTTTATAGAAATTGCTGGAGAAGAAATAAGTCCATTGTGAACAATCAAAAAACCTGTTTCTTGCTTGATTATTAAATGAGGCACCAAAATACTTAATAAAATATTTTGAGATGCTCAGGAGTTGTAAATTCATGAAAGAGAAGATTATCAGACGTAAACTGTTCCAGCTTGGATTGCCTCATGGGAATCAGTACATGCAAGTTACTATGGAGCAGAAAGAGGAAGCAGGAAATTGATGTCCATCTTACAGCCTGAACAGTGATCAATCAGCAATAAAATATGCCATAAATTGTCCTGTATTGATTTAAATTTTTCCTGAAAGAATAAGTGTAAAAAAATCCAGGCAAAGTGTTGTTAAAAGCAGTGGAAAGGATTTATTTCGCTGAGCTGAGACACGCAACAGAAACTTCAGTTTTATGGGCCAAGGGAAGCAGCACTCCTAAAATAAGTGCATAGGCTTCTTTTCAGTTGGTGGAGAAGAAGAAGCACATCTGAAGTCCTCCAGTAGGAAATCCACCATTCCCAGGACACAACGAGTTCTGCAACTGGCATTTTCTCTCACCATTTAATTCTCTTTTGGTGGGAACACATGTTGGAGACTTACAGCATTTCCCATATCCAGGAAGACAGGAGCACAGGAATCATTCCACAGTCTTCACCTTCCTGGAGGAGGATTTACTGGACTCAGTCTGCAATGGTGGTTTGCGTGCAGTTCCCAAAGAGATGGACAATTATACCTAAAGCCACTGTAAACATTTCACAGTTCCTAATTTCAGATGGCAAATTTGAGTTTCTGTTAAGCCAGTTTTGAAAGGTAAAGCCATTTCATCTGTCTAGAATACGCTGAGACACTGCATGCCATTATATAATGTAAAACCAGTTTTTTAATGCTCAGTGACATTTTTTTTCCATTGCTTTATTAACTGCTCTTTGCTGAGCTTTACTCCTACATCTATTTCCTCTGAGGTAGTTGCACTACAAAACTACATTGCCATGCTTATTTTTTCCACCCTTAGGCACTTACCTATAGGTGCATACTCATAGTTTAAATAGACTTAGCATGTTTGACTTTGCCCAGCTTCACTGAAGTAAAGAGAAAACCTGGAGGAAAAATTGCTATGTCATTGAAGTCAATAGTTGCTTTGACTATGCCTTTACTGGAATTCTGCATCATTTATTTATATTGCTTGCACACACACTGAGAGTTTTTTTGGCCATGCCTCCTAATATTTGAGACACAATTTAGGGGAATTAGTACTTAAGGGTCAGTTCTAATGGATTATATGGGTAAGACACAGACATGCTTCTCATTTATACACTCCAACAGTTCCAAAATTCTTTTCTGAGAGAACCATGCATGTCTTCATGCCACACAAAAAGGCAAGAAAACCGCTAAGTCTCATGCTATGCAAGACTCTCTCATCATCTGCAATTGAACCTTACACTGTCAAATATTTTGAGAAAAATTGTACAAAAATAGAATTATATGAAAGAGCCATGATGGTTGGTCCTATCCAGGACACAGATCAGATGCAAAGAATAATACTTTAAAAATGGCTTCAGCCAAACTTAATAATTTGACCTCAAGATTAGAGAAAGATCCTTTGTCTTCCTTTATCGACATCACCCTAATTTTTGCTGATTGACAAAAATACGTAAAGAAAACAACACCAGATGAGGTCTCAGACTATTTTAAAATAATAAAACCACTACTTAATAAAATTAAGGAATCATTATAAGAAGTTATGAATGCACTGAAAATTTATCTCATTTTAACTTAGCCACCTAAGAGAGATCTGCTTTTTCTAAGTTAGTCATTTAGTCTTTCTGTTTGGCAGAAAACCTTCAGAGGATGACTCATCTTAGACATCTATCTTTAGATGTGATGAATAGTTTTATGGCAGGGCTGGTCTCTCTGTAGCTACTAATGAGGCAGTCTAGTCAACTAATTTCTTAGGCTGAGTTCCTAGTTTTTAGATGATTAAAGACAAATAATCTTAAATAATCTCTTAAAAAATTCGCATGCTGTAAAATCTAAAGCAGGTTGATAGTATTGAGAGAGCAACTCATCTCTCTAAATTTAGGTAGCCATATCTAAGTTGCATTTTATATATCCTATGGCATCCTGGAAATCTGCTTGGGACTATTAGATATGACCTGGGACCAATAGGGACTCTTGCCCTTCTTGAGAGTTTACTGGAGGCCAGGTGTCCAGATGACGGACTAGATTTTTGTCATCGGTAACTGTTTGAAAGAACTTTTCTCATTCCTTTTACTCAAATTATTCGAGGTTTTTTCACCTGTTGTATGGGATAACTGAAGTCCTGCAACAAAATGTCCTCCTAAAATTTATCTTGAGTCATTCCCAATGAGTCCTCTCAGATTAAAAAGGGGATCAATATGTCATATTGTGACTAGCTGGAGCAAAGACTTCCTAAGTCATCCATCCTTTCATCTCCTGCTCTCATTTCCATTTCTGGAGCACAGCTTCTCCTTCATGTCCCTAGCTGTGGAATGGGGAGTTGGGAGGAGGGCATCTGAAGACTCCTGCTGATCTGCCTCTTATCCTGAAGACAAGCTGACTTCACTCCCGGGAAACTGAATCACACATGACCTCTTCACAAAGGGCTACACGGACATTTTGTGTTAACAGCAAAGTGTGAGAGGAAGTAAAGGGAATACAGTAAATAGATACACAGTAAATGATACTTCTTTATAATATATTATTTCTTCTAGATGGATAAATTGTGCCTGTGAGCCTCAGCAATCCTTTTCTCTCTCTTGTTCTCTGACACAACCTCAGATGTCACTGTCGCACCCAAACCACCATGGCTTACACATGGAAGAAATAAGAGGGCAAGGAGTTTACATCCCTGTGTAATATTTAAAGGCAGTATGGGAGTATGCTTAATGCCTTTTGACCACCTACTTGGGAAATGGTGACACCGGTGTCACAAGTTTATCTAATTTCTGTTGTTGCAGGGGTAATGTCACATAAATTGGGGGCACAGGCTATTCGTTTTGCAGCCGTCTTTTGCCTGGTGTATAATTATCATGGCTCATCTTTATTAAACACCAGCCTTATCTTTGTTTTGCTCTCTTTGTTGATAGATGTAACCTCAATACTGTTGCCATGGCTACAGTAACAGTAGCTGAGAAGATTTTGTTTGTTGTAAACAAACCGAGCTGTACAGGCGCAGATCCTAGTGGAGCGTTTCCAGCCCCCTGCCTTATATTATGCTGATTAACACTGCCATCTCCCTCCTGCTACCTATTTCTTATTTTAATTAGCATTAATTTAAGCTGTATCAAGGAGTGTTTCCCCTTTTGGTGCCGTGGCACCCCTTTTCTGACAGTTTTTTTTCCCTGCAGCAACAGCCATAGGTTGGGACTGCAACCCTGCTGAGAGCATCCTCACAGCAAAGCCCTGCTGGCACCAAAAATTAATCTCAATGTACACACTAGCTTAATGGCAAAAGATTGCTTTAATTTACTTCCTACATTCTCACCTCCAGGGGCAACTGAACTTGTTCTTATGTAGAAGCCACAGGGATCTGAAAATGTGTGACTAATTCTGAAACTTATTTAGCTTCAAGCCAATTCCTCAAAATCAAGGGCCAAATTCATCCCCTCACATAAGGAGATGCAACTCCTCCGTAAGAAATGGTACTGTAAATTTTTGCCTCTCTGTTGATTTGACCCATGACCTCCCATGTGCATAGAAATGACTGGAATGGGTTCAGGAATAATCTGAACTTCCAACAGCACCAGTTCATGCAATTTTTACAGCAGATCTTTCTTCTAGCAGGCTTTTTTTCCTAATATTTAGGCTTGTCTCCTGAGTTTTATAATAATTTTATTCACTATGTATGCCAATGTTAACAATGTCCAGTCTATACCATATAATTTTACTATTATTATTTTCATCTTGAAGAGTTTAGTTGCTATCCCTGAGGGAAATATGCCTGCCTGTTTCAAGGGACTACTACTATGTTCTCTGGGAGGGTTCAGTAGTTTCACTATGTATATATACACATTGCAGTTGTATTTTTAAAAATGCCATTAAACCCAAATTCCCTCATTTCACCTAGATCAAATTTGGTGTAAACCACATTGGGCCCAGGGTTATAACAACATATGAACAGGGGGAGTGTTCCTGCCTAAAAAGAGATGGGTTGGAACAGAGAGGGGTAAGCCAGGTGAGAGGTGTCTGTACTGCAGAAGGACTGTAATTCAAAATGATTGGACACTGCTCTGATGTGACATTGTGTTATAATATTGCCCATGAAACCAGAGTTATGCCCTGCTTTGTGTGGTTCTGTGCTGATTATGCAACCCTGTTATGCCTCTGCTAAGGCCTCTCCTGCTCCTCCTTCACCTCACACCACCTGAAAGTGGTGCTATCGGGAAGACTTTGCTCAGCAATGCATGGATGAACAACATGATGTTCCTCCTTACTCCCTTCCTTCACAGCCTTCACTGGCTGTGTGTCCACTGCGCTCCAGAATGGAGCGAATCTGCAGACTCTGTATGAGGAATCAGGTTGTGCTGAGAACAAGGTATCCTCTTGTAGGGTACTGGAGAAAAAGAGAATAATGCCAGTGCTTCTCTGTGACACTTCCAAAATGTAACACCAGGAATGACAAATTGTTCTGGGAACACTGATTTAAGGGGGGAAGAAAAAAGCCTTTCTCTTCACCCAAAACATCAAAAGACATTATCATTCATGGACTTGACAGTGCTAGATTAATGTTTGGACTTGATCATTTCCAACCCTAATGATTCTAAGAGGTGGTCAGAACACTAATTATATCACGATCTTCATTAAGGGAAATCTAACAGTGTTTCAGTGCTAGGCATACTTAGTCCATTGTGTGGAAAATATAGGACCATAAAGTGAAGGGTCACAGCAGTGACCAGTGGGTGGACAGAATCATCAGCAACATTCAGAACTCCAGCTAATTGTTCATTATGGTTGATGAGTTCATCAGGGATGCTGGTATAGCATGAAGCAACTGAGCATTGGTGCCGGTGGTCCTTGACACTATCACCATCCAGAGAAGCTGTGGCTGCCCTATCCCTGGAAGTGTCCAAGGCCAGGTTGGGTAGCTCTTGAAGCAACCTGGGATAGTGGAAGGTGTATGGCAGAGTATTGGAACAAGATGATCTCTAAAGCCCCTTTCAAACTAAACCATTCTCTGATTCTGTGACTCTGTGGCCAGTGCACTCTTCACTTCCCTTGTGATTTGACCTTGTTTATCCAATCCTTTGACATGTAAGAAGGCTGATGATATTACAGTGCCCAGTATCTTTCAGGTCTAGCCTCAATCTTTTCTCTTAATAATTCTCTTTTTATTTTTAATATAACAAAACACATGGTAGGTAGAGATGTGTCCTGTTTAAAGCCTCTTGGCAAAACTTCGTACACCAAAGAAGCACCAGTTGATGAGGTTGAGTCAAAGAAGACGTCACAACACTTGTGTGAATGTCCTGGATTACACATCTTTATGTTTCAATTCTTCCTGCTATTTTAATATAATTTTTCACATTAATGATGAACAAGGTGAGGCACTGACACTAGTAAACTTGATGAACGGGAAGAAAAAAACTACCCCCTTGTGAACTTATAGAATAGTTCATACTCATTTTCAGCTTGAAAAGCTGTTATCTGTTCATATAGCAGCTTTTAAAAGTGCAAATGCAAGCAATCCAGCATGCAGAGGTGTGTAGTAGTTTACAAATATCTGCATAATATCTAAAAATCAACCTGAAACACTGGAATAGAATAAATGCTCAGTGGACTCAAACTTCTCGTTTAATTATGTTTTACTAGACTGACTTTGCAATTAAAGAGTGGAATTTGGCAGCTCAGCTAAGAGTATTTTCACAGCAGAACCTTTCTTGCAACTTGTATTTCTTCTAGCACTATGACCTAGGTTAACATATTTCACCAGTACATCAAGTCGAAAGACTGATATGAAGTTTGGGTTCTGTTTCCCAATGGACTAAAAAGCAGTTCTACCTTCAAATCACTGAACACAGAAATGGAACCCAAGCCAGAGAGAAGCTGCACAACAGAGTATACTCTCTGTCTCACAGACAGCATGAGTGTCATGAGAGGAGGAAAGATGTAGCGGGCAATTCAATCACCTGAGAAAAGTCTGAAGTTTGATATACACCTGCAACACTACAGTCTGGCATTTCCAGTTGACTTTTGTAGCCATATGTTCAGCAACACTAGAAGAAGTGTTTTCTGCTTATGAGAAATGCTAATCAAAACATATATGGCAAGTGAGGGAGAAAAAATGTACAGTTTATATTTTGCATATTCATCAAATAACAGAATCACAGGATGGTTTGAGTTGGAGAGGATCTCAAAGTTCATCCAGTTTCATACTCCTGCCATGGGCAGGGACACCTTCCACTATCCCAGGCTGCTCCAAGCTCTGTCCAACCCAGCCTTGGACACTGCCAGAGATGGGGCAGACACAGCTTCTCTGGGCACCCTGTGCCAGGGCCTCACCACCCTTGGAGGGAAGAATATCTTCCTAATATCTAATCTAACCCCTCCACACTCCTTTCAATTTAAAGCTTTTCCACCCTGTCCTATTAAGATTCACCCATTTCCCATGTTCTACCTGAATTCTGTGGTAAAGCTGGGAATCAATCAAGCCACATGAATCCTGTTCTGCTGCTTTGTCCACATGTCCTACAGTAAATATTTTCCTATATCCTTTAGCACCCTCCTGATTTGTTTTTTGTTCTTACCAAACATTTTACCTGGAACATTAGCAAACACAAGAAGCAGCACACAAAGAAGTGACCTTTACCTTAGCTGTCGTGGCTGGTGCTGAAGCCATATGTCATTTTCTTACATTCCAGACATATAGACCACGGTAGAAACTACTCCCAGCAGAAAAGGTCTGGTGATATAGGTGCCTCCAGAAAGAACCCTATGACTTGAAGTGCCATGAAGGAGTTAAAAGTCTGGATATTATACTCACACTCTATCGCACACCGGGGGGGAATTTAAATATAGGTAATAAAGCATTGATAATAATGTATGTGCTTCCTCTATGATATGATAAATTGTATTTTTTGTGTCACTGTCTATATTGTCTATTAATTCAATAAATACAGAGACTGCTTAAAGTTGGTTTACAAATAGGTACCTACGCTACAGACTAATATATTAGTAAATTTTGTGTGATGTTGAGGGTTTTTTTTAGCTATGTGATGCTATGTACGAGAAGGATGCTTTGAAAGTCTGGCACTTTCTTAGACACCAGTGCTAAAGAGGGATGAGATGAAAGACTGAGAAATAAGACTGTATTCATCCTATCACTAGCAAAAATATTATTGCTTCTCACAGTGTTAATCTACTGTTAACTGGAAGCAGAGGCTATTCCATACCAAATGGAAAGAAATTATTTTTCATACCAGAATCATACTAAGAGAAGAGTGTGAAAAAGGAGAAAAAGTGTCCTTGTGACCTTGCAGCCAGGCTTAATTAGAAAGATCAGTTTCACTGACCTGTCAAGGCGGTACATGGCAGTCCTTCCCAGCTCTGCTTCTATTGAACCTAATGAAAGTTTATCCTTTATTTCAATGACAGACAAAATAGACCCCAGTAAAATATTTTAATTTAACTTGTTGTGTCATTTAATTGAATATATTATACTCCCCTATTCCATTTTAAAATAATTGTTTCATTGAACAGTGAAAGAATAATTTTACCTGTGTTTTATTGAGGTGGATGAGTGATGAGAACAAAGGGCAAAACAGAAAATCCAAAAGGGTATTGCAGTGTCCCGTTCTTCTAAGCAAGCTTGTCATGAACAGCAAGCTTGTCATTCACATTCGTACTCCAGTAAGCTTCTTTTCTATTAAAGCATTCCTTAATATTGCAGTAATCTAATTGGTTTGTGTGGTTAAAGGAAGATAAAATTCTCATATTTATTATGAGATATTTCTATAAATCTCCTTACTAAAATAAAAAGAAACATTCATCCAATTCAAAAGGCATATGAACGTCATTATTTGCTCTCTCTGATAATATCAGAATAGTGCTTCCAGTACTTCATGTTGTCTTGAAAGCATGGAGAGAAACCTAAAATCCAAAACACTGTGAGTACAATTCCCTTCACACCTAATGGGAGGCACTTGCATTCTTTTACCTGATGAATTCATTCAATCACACCTGCTGTGCAGCATTTTATAGGGAGAATCGCTGCTGCAGCCCAAGCCTCTCTGAGAAGTGTACTCACACTGCCTGGCTTTTGGCTGCAACTCGGTCCTTAAAACACAAGGCACACTTTCTCAGGCCCTCTTTGTAGTGAGCGGGAGTGGAGAACGGGCTTCCCAGGGGATGTCATTGGTACGTTTGAGTTGGGATCCTGTCAGTCATGACCTGCATGACTCTCCACTGATTGGATAGGGAGCCTAGGGACTGGGACCTCTTTATTATTTTGCTGTGAATCTATCAGATATGTTGTGAAGTCAGGTGTTTTGCATTGCCATTTTGTCTGCACTTACAAGTGCCACTTGCTGTTTCTGAATGACTGCTTTATCTTGCTTTTGAAAACTCCTATCATATTTGATATGAAGGCTCCCTGAAGCACGGAAACCCACTGGGTAAGTGAGGATTTCTGTTGTTGTTTCACTTTATTTAGTCCTACTGGAGGGACTTTTCACAAGGGCTTGTAGTGGTGGGACAAGCGGGAGTGTCCTTAGCTGAAAAAGGTTTAGAATATATATTAGGAAAAAATTCTCTACCACGAGGGTGGTGAGGCCCTGGCACAGGTTGCCCAGAGAAGCTGTGGCTGCCCCATCCCTGGAAGTGTCCAAGGCGAAGTTGGATGGGGCTTGGAGGAACCTGGGATAGTGGAAGATGTCCCTGTCCATGGTTGAGGGTGGAATGAGGTGATCTTTCAAGTCCCTTCCAATTCAAACCATTCTATGATTCTGTGAATTTCATATCTTAGCAGTTTACTTTGCATTTTTAAGATCAGGGCAGAAGCTTTAGAGGAGTAAAATGAATAAACAGTGTTTTGATGATACACAGTCTGAAGTTAGACTTGGATTTGTTCTTTAGAATATTCCTGAGGTTTTTCATTATGAAATTTCCTTGCTAACTTGAAAAAAAATCCTTATTCTTCACTTCTGGATGGTCTTTCACACCATAAATATACAGGTAGACCCAGACACTGCTGTGTGAATAAAGCAACCTGTAATCACACCTGTTCCAGATGAAGGTGTTTATTCAAAGCATTATATCTTACAGAAACTTTTTCTACCTTTTTTTTTTTGTTTGTTTTCCTCCAACTAAAAATCATATTTTCTTTTCCTGTAGCTGCCAAATAATGAACAGATATCTTAGTCAAAAAGTCCATGGTTTCCAAATGTTTTAGATCCTCAGACAATCCTGCAGCTTGAGAAACAAATGAGAAGTTTAGAGTACTTCTATCTACAAGGATAACCTTGCTTGTATCCCAGCTGAATTCGATCTGTCATAAGGCAGCCTGACCTCCACAATATGTTGAAATTCACTGAAAAGTTCCACTGTCCTCCACAGTGCTTAATAATATTACAATATGTGAGAAAACTGGTACCAGCATTAGGCTTTTGCTACATAAGAAATATTTTCAAACACAAGCCAACCAAGTGGGTTTTTTTAATTTAGGTGAAGAAAAACATATGTATGCTGTATAGAACACTGAGTATCTTTCATCCTCTAGTGTTTCAATGTCATTTTAAAAATATCAATCTTGGCTTATTTTGAGAGTCAAGTCTTTTTTGAGGCAGGTTTTATACAGAAGAGAATTATTGGATTTTGTTTTATGGGAAAGGTTTCTTTTCCCCTCGATCTAGTACATTGTCCACCTACTTGCATTCTTTTTTATAAAAAGAAATTACTTTTTTTGTCATTGAAAATAATTAAAATAATAAATAGAGGTTTTTCAAGCTTGAATGTGTCACTTTTCTATCTAGAATGATTTTATTTGTGTTTCAAATCAATTCCAGTAAACATTTGATTGGATTTCAGTCATAATACATGAAAATATCCAGGAAAATATTTATATGTACTTTTTCTTCAGTAGAAACCTAATTTTTAATACCCTAAGTATATGCTGTTTTTCTTCTGTGGGAGAATTGTGGCTTCAGAAAAGGACAGTGCTACCAGAAAAAGGTACAGAGCATACTAAACCCTCTTTTCACACAAAAACATCCATTAGTTTGCATTAGTTGGGCAAGAGATGTCAATCAGGAATTGAAAGTACTCAGGGATTCCTCAGTAGCTCACAAAAATATCTCTACTATCTAGAATTTCAATTAAATTTAAATTTACATTTAATTGACTTTGTCTCCCTCATTTCCCTCTCTTTTCTCAGATGTATGTATAATTGCATCTATTCTAATTAATATTTACTGAATTTTAATCTACAATCCTGTGCTGTCACTTAGCACAGTTATTCTTCTGAACAGCTCTCAAAAAGAGTCTTAATAATCCTTTTTGACAATCCACACAACGTATGTTCCCTGAATTATCTTGAGATGCTTTTCTTTTTCTTTCTGGATTTTCAGAGAGTTTAAGATTTAGGACTAACATTTCATTTTATGGAAATGTATGCAGTTTGAGTCTATTAAGGTATAGTTAACCAAGTCCCATGCTGTTTTTCTCTCAATTAGACTGTCTGTCAGGTTCCACAAGAACAAAGACAATTATCACTGGTTTGTTATGAACTAGGTAGCCCCAAATTGTCTTTCCAGAAGAAACCTGACATGGTCACACTGTGTGGTCCTCAGGAATGTTGGTTTGTGTCCATGAATTGACTCACCAGCTCTCTAGCTGTCGTTTGGACAAGGAAATTTGGATGGTGATTCTGCCCTTAGAGAAAGTGCTTTGAAAGAGCTTATCTTCATCTCTAGATTCTCAAACATCTTCCCAACTATGTTTCTTAGAGATTCCCAGAGGTTCCTGGGGCTGAGCTATCTAATCATGACTTAATTGGGTACCCACAGCAAATGTTTTTCTGTAGCTGTCTCTGCATGCACTTGGCAACTACAAGGCAGTACGATTTGTCTTAATCATCTTTGGTGATGCATTAAGCTATGCAAAATTACTTCATATTTTGCATAAACTAAGATTAAGCAATCAGACATTTACTCCAGATTGCTTGACACACAGTGAATTCTTAAACCACAAGAATGCTCAGATGTCTGATCCCATGGGCATTTATATGTCTCTTTAAGTGCGTACTTTCAGCATGCAGAGTTATCTCTGGCCTTTGAATTTCCCAGTTAGCCACTAAACTCACAAAAATTATTTTCACAGGCCATAGTTGATATTGTGCTGATGTTTCTCCAGACTTTTTCTTTTCTTCTCATTTGAGACTTGCTGGGTTTGCCAGCTGAATCTTCCTGTGCCTGCAATACCCCATGGGTTGATCACAGAGTCATAGAATGTTTTGGGTTGGAAGGCGACCTTGATCATCCAGTTCCAGTTCCCATCTCCCTCTTACTCTGGGTAAAGAAATACAAGTGCCTTGGTCATTCCCATTCATGAAATCATCAGCTGGGAGTTTCATTGTATATTTAGGTTTCCTTCATTCATGATGCAGGAAGCTTAATCAACCATGTCCAGAAAAAAATTTCCTATTCTGGATCACTGCTGTCAGTGGTCAGTTTACCAGCCTGGAAATATAAATACCTCTGCTGTAGGACTGAATTCATACCTTTTTCTTTTTTAATTTATTTTTTCGTGTATCACAGGAAATAAACACAGAGTAAAAAGTGGGTTTTCAGGGTTTTGTATGTCTACCTTTACAGACTTCTAGAACATGCATGTTATACAGTGTACCAAATGTTACATGTATCTACTGTGCTCTTGGTGTGACAACATGACTTTTCCATTTCAAAATTTTAGTTTATTACTTTAAATAATTGAAAATTAGAAAGGCCCAGACCTCAATCTTAAATTACTGAAACAAAATATGTTGATTGATTCAATGTACATTCTTCCAGCTTATCAGCATGAACATTTCCAGTATTTCAGTTTTGCCTCAAAAACACTTATGAGGTGAGAAAACTGGAGAGATAACTTTCCAAGAACATATCACATCTATCCATCTTCTGGGACTAGAAACCTCTGTGCTAGTTTTATGATATTTTAGGGTATAGTGAAATTACTTCATCTCAATTTGAAATATTTCCCATACATATGAGTTTATAAGCAGTGTTACTGGCAGGCTGAAAGCCTGAATGCTTATAAATAGAGAGCTGAAATGGGGATAAAAGTAGCCCTGTGATCATTACAGGCTCCTTCCTTTGAGTAAAGTAAAAAATAATTTATTGCCTCAAACGGGCCATGGCTGCTGAAAGTGGGCAAAGGTCACCCCGGTGCCAGAGTTCACAGCTCTGCCCCGATAAGCAGATGGTTCCTAAGCAGATAAGATGTTAATAGATACCAACAGTCTACGGTGTTAGAGGTGGAAATAAAGCAATGCCAAAGAATTAGGTTCAAACTGTGTGCACTGAGAGACAGATCTTGACATTGCAAAGGTATTTTTTCCAAGATCAGCCTTCAGAGTCTTGAGTTAGTTGTAACATGGAGGACATCCAAATCTTCTTATCTTGCATAATTATTTGTAGAAACCTCCACACTAAGCCTGGCTTGGGTAAAACAAGCATGATAAGAGAATCACGACCCGAAGAAAAGAAAATAAAAACCTGCTCTGTACATCTTCTAGCTATTCTTTGCAGAGCACACACACACACAAGTGCACACACGCAGGCACAGCTGCTTGACAGCCAATGACATCTGGTTATCTACAATCTCCTTTACAAGAGCCTTGCTCTCTGCAATGCACCGGTTCCTCTGCTCTGTGTTAGATAAACATGGCAAACACAGCAACGAGAGAGAGGTATCACAGGTCCTGCTTGGCAGCTCCAGCAGTGGCAGCGGGGGCTCAGCAAACCCCCCCCCCATGTCTGTTTGTTCATGCACTCTGACAATCCAGGTGGGAAAGTTGCACGGAGCAGGAACTTATTATGGCAGTGGGGGCTGGCTGGAAAGCTCCTCTCTCTTTTTATTTTAATGGTAGCTTAAATTACTTCTGCAGACTTTGACAAAGCTTTGATTAGCACACACAAATATCATCCACAAATTCAAACTGGATCTTTCATCCTGATAAACATGAGGCCAGACCCGCATTTGGATCCTGGATGCTGCTTCTGGGTTCTCTCCAGATTTTCTGCCTAACACTGCCACCAAGTGTGAATCCTAGATTTTTTACTAAACAGCCAAGAAGAGACCTACCTGCCAGATCCTGGTCCTGATAACCTCAACAGGCATTTGAGACACAAAGACACCCAGAAAACTTCTTCCTCTCTATTTCCCCTGTTGAAAACAGGGTTGTGAAAGCTGTCTGGCACTCATCTAACATTTTATTTCTGTCAAAATAACCATCTAAAGTCACAGACATTGGTACAAATGATGGAGACCCATCCTTAGTGTAAGAGAGTAAGACAGATGTGGAGGGAGAGGAGGTGGCTAATGCCTAAAAAAAATAATACAAACAAAAAAAGTAAGGGAAAAATTGTTGCTCTAGATGATACAAATCCCCAGTTCCTGAGCCTCAGAATAATACCTTAGTAACACGGCTGCCTTTGGTTCCTTCAGTTTTGTACCATAATAATCAATGTGACATGCGAAACTGTTATGAGGAAAAATATATTATCAGTCTTAGGAAAGGAACATCTTTATTGCTACTCAAAAAAGACTATCCTGAGAATTTTTCTGCTCACCACGTGGAAAGGTAAAGGTAAATAGTAAGGAAAGATAAATATTTCTAAGTGAAGCAGATCAGAGCTCTACAAGAAGAAGTGAAGCGAGAGCAGTTCAAACAGCCTAACTTTCTGGAGTATGGACTTTATTTCAAAATGAGAGTGTTCAAACATCTATCTGGTTAACTTTACATTCTTTATATTAAATGGAGTTATTAATCTATACTTATCAGTTGTGCCTCTCTAAATGATCCCTACGAAAGTGACTTGTCAAAAGGGATGTTGAGAAAGCACAAAACCCTGTAGATAAAAAGAAAGAATGTGATTTACAGCCTGGAACAGTTGCTCTTTGGTTCCAGTAGGTTTGGTAATAAAGGCTGTGGGGTGCAGCAGTCATTCCTGGTCCTGAGTGAGGTGAGACTCCAGTGAGAACTGTTTCCATCAGACACATTCCCTGACTTCAATGAGAATATGACTTTTTAAGAATGCTATTTTATATCTCTCTTGCACAGTTCAGGCATAAACTCATGGTCCTGAGTTACAGCTCTGACCTTTAGCAAGTTTAAATTAACAAATATGTGAACCTGAAGGACACACTCCAAGTGGCTCACAACAGTGAGAGTCCAAAACCACAGAAATATAAAATAAGACTTAGGATTGCTATAGACAACGAACCTCAAGCTGCAGTTCTGAAAACTCCACTTAACTAGAAATATGCTCCTCAGGCCATAAAGATCTGGGTTTCTATATCACTCAAAAATTTGAAATTTTTCCAGGTATGTTTAAATACTTCTGAGTTTGGATGCACATGCACCACTTCTCTTTGTTCAACAGGTTCTGCCCATACATATCACAGAACTAAACTCAGCCTTGGGCATTCATCAGCAGTTCTTGTAGCTGCACAACAAAGGATTAGTTAAATAGTATGCACTTTTCCTTAAGTAAATATGAGTACCTGTATAATTATTTCTCCTGCAGGCCTTAACAGCACCAGAGGAGCTGTTATCCTTTATCAGGTAAATCTAATGCAGCTTTTAAATTGCTATGTGTGCCAGAGGAGTTCTTTGGATCTCTTAGGTAAATAATCTCACCTTTTTTTTTTTTCTTTTTTTTTTTTTATTATTATTAATTCTAGGTGGTCTAGCCTCACATCACCCAGAAAGGATTTACAGAGGCAAAATGCATTAACTTTATTTGAAATCAGGTCTATAAATCCCCACATATTGATGAGAAACCAGACCCTTAAGTAGTAATTTTAATTCTAATAGAGATCTGAATGCTTGATTGTCATAAATCATGGTATTACAGAATGGGAAGAAGGCAAAACCTACATTAAAGGCACTTACAGAGCACTTCTTTCTGGGACAGACCATAAACTTTTCAATTCTTCATCCAGTCTGGTTTGCAATGTTTCAAGTACCAGATCTTTTGTCAATCCCCCGAGGAAAATATTCTGTATCCCCACAGAGCAAGCATTGTTTAGGGCTCTTTGTAGACATTCAGTTCAATTATTCATTTATTCACTCCTAATTATGCTCACCTCAATAAAAAAACTGTTCTCCTCAGAACCACACTCAGTTGGAAATACCTCCCCTTGCCCCCTGCTATTATTTGGACAAAGTTAGTGATTCTATTATTGATTTGCCTCAAATGAAGCCTGTATGTCTGTCTTCATGGGATTTCTCTGTGTTTCAATTCCCCAGCTCTACAATAAGTCTCACTGTCTCACATCCTTTATCTATTCCTCTAAAAGCTCTAACGCAGGGTCAGTCTTTATTTGTGTACATTATCTACAAGCTTAGGGACCCCGAGACCAACTTGTCAGATACCCTGAGATAGGACAGGAAAACACTAATAGGAAAAGGAACATTTGCAGCTTATTCTATTTATTTTTTGGCAACATATTGCTATTAGAGAATGATAACTGAAATAAAGTATCCCTTTATAAACCTATCTTGTTATCACTGGCCCTGAATAAGCTTAGTTCCAAAAACAGATTGAGAGAATCTAACAAACAGGGGTATCATTCTGTGTGTTGGAAAGTAGCCAAAGTAACATTTACAATAATCCTTTGAAAAATATCCATTCTGAAACAGAGGTTTAAAAACAAAGGTTGAGTTTTTCCTGTATGTTACTAGAGATATTTTTTTTTTCCTGAATGACAACTGACCATGGCAAATGCTACCCAACTTTAAATTTTAAATTTGGAATTGAACAATGCATGTGTAGACTCAGAAAAAAAAAAAAAAAGTTTCACTAATTTTTTCAGGCAGGATAAGAGAAAAAAAATCATTTTTACAGAACAATTTTTAACTTCTCTAATATATATGGCTCTATATTCCTTGGCTGCAGCAAGGAAATAAAATTTCAAGGGAACTTGAGTAATAATAAAGAGACCAAGATACCAACTGCAGGTCTCCTTACCTGTTTTTTTGGATTCAATCAGCAGACTTTACCTTCCTATTTCTTGCCTTAGTTTCTGCTTGTGATGTTCATTTAAATAATGACGGGGAAGATGAGTAACTGGCAATATGTTTGTTTGGGCTCTGACAACACAGACTCCCGAATTCAGCTGGGGACATCAGGCATGAACAGTACAGCCGTGGGTACTACTTTCACCTGAAACTTCTTGTCTTTGACAATAAAAAAAAACAAAGCTATTTAAATTATTGCCAAGCTCAATTTTATTTTTTCCTAAAATAATTTTATGTTACTACAAAGCTGTCTGGACACATGTTGTGGTCCCAGTTGAAGTACATGAAAATTGCTCCTCAAAGTAAGACCTGAGATGTCCCAGTTGCCTTACACTTTCATCTGCTCTTCCTTCACTTTGCTCATTCTCATCCTATTTTAAAGAGTATGTTTGTGCTCTGTATAAGCAGATTAAAAGGTTTCCATGAAGGTGCCTCTTTGAAGCTCCAAGTTCCAGCCTAGACAATGACAATTATGCTCCAGCAGAGGCCTTATCCCTTGGCAGCAGGTGCTGACCAGCAGACACAGGGCTAAGAGCAGAATTTTTCCTACTGGTGGTACTTGGCAAACCCAGCAGTTCCCAGGACATGGTTTAAACCTGTAGGAGACAGATTTATGTTCTTTCACTGCAAGTGCCATGTTGCTTATGTTCTTGCTTGTGCCTTTTGATGTTCCTATTGTATTTATCCTTGGAGGTGAGGGTTTGGACACAGGGATAACTTGAAGGAAAATGTATTCCCTGTTGGCCATTGAGTAGATGATGCCTAAAGTACTAAAGGACTACTGGACAAAGATACTTGTACCTGAAACATTCAGTGATGGTTTCCAAATTTTATTTTTCTTCAAATTAAGGAAATATTTCCTTACCTTAATGTTACCACTACTGCTTAGGACAACACTTTAATGAGTTCCAGCCTTCTGTGGACATAGAATATGAGATTTTAATTTGAAATCTGACCATATGCCTGGGTCCCCCTGGAAAACTTTATTAGCTCTCTTCTTCATAAATAACTTCTAGAGGATCAAAGGTCTGGGCATGAAACACCATGGCAAATTTGTCCCTGGATGATTTAGCAAAATCAATAGATTTATCAGAAATAAATTTGTCCTAATGAGTTTACCCATACATAAAAACTGTATGTGATCATCACATTTATTATGATATGACACAAGAAATCACAGCTATTCACAGTCTTCTTTGTCTGCCACACACTCCACAGCTAATTTTGTGTTACAGTGGAGAAAATAACTGCTAAATATCAGCAGTCTCTTCTGCATATTCAGCATGAACTAGGGTCTGTCCTTGCACCTTAATCTATTTCAGTACGAGGCTGAGTCCTTAAAAAAAAAAGAAAATATGCAGAACATTTAAATCTGATCTCAATAAATGTTTTATTTTTAAAGGCCAGGACTATTAATTTAAACAGCATTTGTCCTGATTTCGTAATAGTTTCTCCACACCATGATAGCATGATACAGTCTTAATTTTCTGAGAACTGGAATGCTATAAGTGCAAGATATGCTCAGCACTGGAATGCTGGGGGAATGGTTTCCCTGGCAACAGCAAGCACATAAAAAGTATTCAGAGCAGTCCCTGGTTCTCCTGTTTTAAGCGTCCATTGATAGGGGAATCAAATCTAGTTTGGATTTTTTTTATTTAAGGTGAACTGCAGGGCAGGAACATAGGGATGTGCTTTATTACATTTTGCCACCTTGTGGAGCAAACCTGTAGGAAGGGAATTTAGAAGACATGGCCATGGAGCCACAGAGAGGGCATGTAGTCACTGGAGGTAAAAAGAAACAACAATTTAAAAAAAAGAGGGTCTTATTTTCAAATAGTGAATTTTCCAAGGTCATTTTTAAAATGAGCCAGAGGGACTTCAGGGTTCAGCAGAAGGCTTGGCTCTGGTTCTGCAAGACACTTGGATACACGTCTACCTCTGGTCTGAGGAGCAGTCTCTGCGGTTTGGAATGCAGATTCTCTGCTTTTTAGGCATCTGGACAGTCCCATAGAAATTAGAGACATGCTTCAATATCTCACTGAACCATGGCTTATATGATGTCACTTTAAGGTCATGCAGATTCATTTCTGTCTTTCATAAGAGGAATCTCAGTTGGGCTCACACCACAAAGTTGCCTTTGAGAGGGTGCAATAAAACTGAAATTTGTCTTCAGCTTACCTCTGTTTTGCCTGCACTGACATTTTCAAGTGAGGACACGTGAGTTTCATTTGTCTGCAGTTTGACATATTTCACTAGTACTAGTTTTAGTTGTGGTTTTGCATACAGGGAATGAGATTTAAGCCCAAGACTAAAAAAGCTGAAGATATGCTCCATCTTTCATGAACTTTTGATACCCATAATTTTTAGTATAGGAGGAGATCTGATATTTTTGGGGGTTGGTACTATGTAATTCCTCATGGAGCAGCCTAAAAATATGAATATGATAAAAATATGAATATGTCTCATCCCTTGAATATTTTGACCCCTCTGATATAGCAGGCATAGATAATTTGGCTTTGGAAAATAATATACAGAAATTATGTATTTGAGTTATTACATAGGCTTATGAGTTTTGGATTATTTGCAAAGTGGAGAAAATATTTTTTAAAATACAATACCCCACAAACACATTGTTTCAGCCAGAACAAATTACACATGAAAAAACCAGAATTTGCATCTTTATCCACACAATGAATGTGACTTGAGTTTCTGTTCTTTTCCTTTCTCTCTCAGCTCTAGAGCCTTTGTCCTTTCTGTGCTCTCCTTGTTCATATGCTTGCTGAGGATTTATATTCGCCAAGTGAATAAGCTTTCCTTTATCCTAATTGAATCTTTTAAAAATGTTTTTTCCCACTTTCTACAGTAGTTAATACTGGCCTGTTACTTCTTACTCATCTCCCCTGCCCCCTCACAGGCTTCTGTGTTACCTTCCCTTAGACTTTGCAACAGGGCTAGCAAAGAGAAAGGTGATATTTAGCACTTATAGAGTGTAAAAATAATCCAGACCTGGACTACCTTTTGTGATTAAAAAAAAAAAAAAAATCACTATCTCCCCTTAAAAAAAAATAAAAAAGGAGAGCAAAACAAATTTTTTATAATTTGTTTTATTTATAAAACTCTGACCTGAGCTTTGATGTCTCTCCCATAGCACATCAACCAACATATGACATTTGCAACTTTAAAAACAAAGCTGGGTCTTCTGTAGTGACAGAAGAATTCACAAAGAAAAAAAAAGTGCAATGTATTTATAACCTTTTCCTAGTCTTCGCTTTTTGTGGTTTCATTGTTTTTAAGATTCATTAATAAACACTGCCTTGAGCCTCCATGCAAACTGCTCATGTTTGGACAATAATGCTGAGCATGTTATACCATCTGGGTGCTCTGCAAAAAGCCTTTCCCATTTGCAAACAAGCAATCAAGTGTGTAAGGAAGTGTGCTTTCCTGAAGGGAGAGAAGAAAACAAAATGAGGGAGGAAATTGGATAAGATACAATGACCTACTTACTGCTTTCACAAATTACAATAGCCATTTAAAGTTACCCTCACCATGATAAGGCAACTTCAGGGATGCTGCCTTCTTTTTGTGTCTGTGAAAAGCCTCAGCTGGAGCTGAGAGAACAGAACCCAGGGCTCTGTTCTCTATCTGCCAACCATCAGGGCAATCAGGTTTCTGCCACTCACCACCTTGTGCCCTCAGAGTCACTCACTGTTATCCTGCTGGCCCCAAAAGTTGCCCCTGTTCTTCAGAAATGTCTGCTTTTCAGTGTTAAGCACAGCCTATCTGGTGGACTTTGGCTCCCAAAGAAGTGCCCTAAAGTGCAATAAAGATAAAAAACATAAAGTGTCTGTATCTCAAGGCCAGTCAGCAGTGCCTTCCTTTCTGTTCCCACTCTCTTTCTCAGGTCTGGGCTATCATTCCCCCACTCTGGGCTTCCTTCTGCCCCTCTCACCATCACTCTGGGCACATTTCTTTCATGCCTCAGCTGGCAGCTTTTGCCTGGTAGTTCTACAAAAGGAGCTGAACTATGCTGCAGTTTTACTTTTTGCCTTCTAATAGTACCTAATTGATTCTCTGTTTGCAGATCAGAGAATTAATCCAGTGGTGCCTTTGGGTTGCTGCACTGCTAAATAATCCCCTTCTGCACATCTCTCTCTCTCCCTTATGTCCTCTCCTACACAGCTTTCTCCCTCAAAACACTTCCATGACTTTCATCCCCCTAGCTTGATACACTGCTATTTAAAGCAAAGCTATTGAGGATTTGGTATTTAAACAATATTAGTGCATTCACCATATCCATGTATACAGAACAGGCTTACTCTGCCATCTGCTTCCGCTTATACACACACTCCTACTTCTGCCCTTGGGAAGATGAGAGAGCAAACACCTGACAGATGCTTAGTCACACTGCTTAATATTTCTGGAAAATATTCAGGTGCTGAGTTTAGAAACAGGAGAAAGGCAGTGCAAAATTAAGACAAATTCCCTGCAAATCTATCAGAATTTTCTATCTGGAAGAATTCTTTCAAAGATTAGGTGTGGGAAGGAAGGACTCTATCTTTCCCCTTTGTCACAACACTCAGTTACCACAGCATCGTTGACAGTCTAGATTTTATTCAAATAGAGAGTTATTGCATAATGGGATCTAAGACCTACTGTATTTATACATCCATTCCCCTCTCTTCAGCATCTGAGCACCTTCTCATATTACTCTGAATGATGTAATTAGCATCTGTCAAGCTGGGCTCACTCTCCACAGGAGGGAAAGATTGCCTGTGGATTTTCTTTTCTCCAGCTATGTCCAGTGCCATGTGTATGCATAAACCAACACACTCAAAAAGAAAGAGTAAAAAAACAAAGGACTTTTGGCACAAAGAGAAGAGAGGCAAGTGGTAAATCCTTCACCAGTTTGTGAAGCTGGTACTTGATCTGGTGTTGACACAACTCAGCAACCCACACAATCAGAGAATCACAGAATGGGTGAGGTTGGAAGGGACCACAGTGAGTCATCTGGTCCAGCCTCATCCCAGAGCACAGGACACAGGATTTTGTCCAGAGAGTTCTGGAATATCCCCAGTGAGGGAGATTCCACACCTTCTCTGGACAACCTGTTCAGTCCCAGACACGTGAACAGTCAAGAAATTCTTCCTCATGTTCAGGTGGAACTTCCTGGGCATCAGTTTCTGCCCTAAACTCCTAAACCTAGACCTCTGCTCTTAGTTTTCTGCTAATCTATCAATTTCAGGGACATATTATGACTTTGGATGACTCTTACAATCTCAACAAAGCTTTCACAGATGAACCCTCATGTGATCTAGATGGAAGGCAGAATTTTCAGGACACATGAAGGTACTGTTCAGCTCCTTACTTCTAAATCAGGTTCAAGAGGAGAAACAAGACTCCTTTTTGTATCCACCAGACCTTCCCACCCCTTCCTGGAAAGCTACCACCTCCCTTTGGCTCTACTTTGCTCTTTTTTCCCTCTGGGGGAGGCAGGCTAGTTCCACAATATCCATTTACATCTTTGGGAAGAACACACATCATGCATCTGAACTCGCTCATAAAGTACCTCAAGTTCATTCACATTCCTTTTTTCCTCAACCTGAACAGTTCCCCTGGGACAGAGGAGTAGAGCCATCACTTACCAAGGAGTTTAGACAGACATTCAGGTCTGCTGTGCCCTGATATATGAGCACTTTGTAAATAGCCACCGAGGCCTTGAATATTCAGCATGATGGAATTTGTTTAGTCTAGAGGAGGGAAGAGTGAGGAGAGACATAAGTATCTTCAAATGTGTGACAAATGGCTAGGAAAAGGAAATGAATAAAGTGTTTTTCTTGCCCACTGGGGCTCAGGCAAGCAGCGATGGCCTTAAATTGCAGTAACAGAGATTTAGGTTTGCAATTAGGGAAAAATTCCTAGCATAAGGATTTTTAAGGAACCACAGAGAGGTTGTAGATGCCCCTTTGCTGGAGGTTTTTAAAAATCTCTTAGATATATATCTGTCAAAAAAAAAAAAAAAAAAAACCAACCTAAAATGGTTTAGGTACAATCGTTGCAGTCAAAGATCATCTGGCTCAGAATTGCCCTCTAGCCCTGCTCTCTGTGCTGCTGTGGGAAACTAACAGGATGAACAAGGGTTAAACCTGATGTATGGAGGCACCTGAGTACTGAGAAAGTATTTGTCTGATCATTGTCACCAGGGGGAATCGGATTCTATTTCCCACACACATTTTTTTTACCAAGAAATATCACAGCTTTTTTATATTTTTCTTCCACATTACAATTTTTATCCCACTTTTTAAAAGCCCACATGTGGAACATTTATTTTTTGATGTTGTATGATCATTTCCCTGCAAGTTCTGTGGGACTTCTTCCTCATTTTTTAAAAATTATGATGACATTTCACTCCTAAAACTGTTTCAAAGGGGTTGCAGGAGCAAATGGCCTTTTCTTATGGCATGCTATTTACTGTCCTGTCTGCACTGCAATGCCTCTTTTAGAGCTCAATTTGTCCTCATTGGTCCTACTTGTTTTTCAAAACTATTCAAATTGCATTCTGCTAGGATTTGATCAGTAGAAAAGTGAAATGACTTTGCTTTCTGTGCTAGGTGGCCAGCAGTTGCTCTAATGTTGATTATCTCACCAACAGAACATAATGTGCTGAGCAAAAGGTTTTTGGATTGACATCCTTTTATGAGAAGTCAAAGTCCATGAATTTTAAATGTTCCTACACAGGAAGCTTAAATGAGGGACCAAAATGCCTGCTTTCCGTTTACTACAGTCCTGTAGAGCCACATCCCGAAATGGAGAACAGATCCACAGTCTTGCAGTTGCACTGTGTAGACCACAAATATTACTCTGCATTTCCTACCCTGCCTAGGACCTCTGGGAAAAATTAATTTCATCCCAGATTAAGGTGTAAATTTTAAGAGAATGAAAGAACTGGGCAATGTCATCTTTGAAGAGGGGTAGTGAGTTTAGAGAAAGGAGTTTTAGCATTATTGAACAGCAGTAATTAAAGAGGAGTCATGCAGAAGGGTTGAATTTTGTATTTTGGCAAACTCATCAGAGATTGTTGTTACATATTTGCAAATAATGGTATCTCAGAGGTTTACAGCACATTGCCAAAGGTTCCTCACCTCTTTCAATCTCTTTCCATCTTTTGTATGGTAGTTGTCTCACCCAGGAAAAATCACAGAAAATCTTGGCCATAAAATTAGTAAATGTCCATAATCAATTGCTTTTTCAGTGTGAGATCAAAAAGATCATGGAATGAGTTGGTAAATGAGCAGAGAAGGTTGGTGTGAAATGGCTGCAGAGGTGCTATAACAGGACAATGAAAAGCAACAGCTACATCAGAAAAGTATAGTTGCATCAGAAATAAAATTGTGTCTGCAAAAGTGGACTTCTGTAATATTTTCTCCACTAAATAAAAGTAATTGGGGTCCCATCTAGCTGGATACTGGGATAGGTAAGCAGGGTATGGACTGATGAGAAATAGTTTAACAGCATGGTACTTTCTTAAAGAAAAATACCCAAAGTCTTTGAAGTCGCTGTATGAGGGATCTCCTCACTCCTGAATGTGGACATGACAGCTGGATGAGAGAAAACCAGGTAACCTGAGGGTAATAATCACTTTGAAAGATTGGAGAGAATAACTTGATAGACACACCTGTTGAATCCAGTCTTTGGGTGTTTGTTTTTGTTTTTGTTTTTGGTTTTTTTTGCCAGCTCCCAGAAAATCCTTCTCCCATTATCCCTTACATGAATATCTTGAAATAATTTTAAGATAAATTTCCTACGTGATTTCTTATTATATATTGATTGTGCAATCATATTGGGATCCTCCTAAACAGAATACACTTACTAAACATTGTTATCTGGCTTTATTCTTCTCCTTTAGTCCATTACCAAAATTCATTGCAGAACACAAGAGGGGAAGTTTGGATCTATTTTACCCCCTGAAAACTGTGTTTTGTTGATTCATGTTACTGAAGCAGGGCCAGCTGCCAGGGTTGCATTTCGGAATTCAGCCACTGTGTAAATTTTCATAAAAATAAATTCGGTTTCATATGGGGTCTCATAATATGCATTCATATTAAATGCTTGAACTGTAGAATTCTGCCTGAGATCAAATATCCTGGATAGAGGAGTCACTGGGTGAGGTAGGGGTCTCTGCTCCCTCTACTCTCAGACACTATGGTTATTTAAGGGTCTGATTCACTGCTCAGATATAAGGTACCAGGTAGAGCATTTCAGGTTATTCCACACTGTTTCCATCCACCACCACAAAAGTGTAGGGGATTTTTTTGTCCCTATGTCACATCTATGAAGCCTAAGGGGATGTCTTCCTTTATCTAAAGTTCCTCTCATCTCCTTCACCAATGCACGTCTCTTGTGTCTGTGTCTGGAGCTGCATCACCCCAGGAGCTGCACAGCAGTATCAACCTTTTAGGTATCTCCATTATAATCTTTGGTGGTAACAGAAGTATTTCTTTTCTCCTGTCTCTGTAAAAGACTTTTGAATCACAGCAATAGATTTTTTTTTGTTATAAATAATTGTAATTTTTATTTCTCATTGTGACGTTCAGGATATGAATTTTTCTAGTGTGATTTATCCTCTACAAGTTACCTGCCATTTTGCCCCAAATTTATCCCAAATTTTGTGAACTTTTGATGGTGCCATATATTTTGTGCTGTGCAGCAGGCAGATGGAAAACAAACCATTCCTGTTTCAGTATTTAGGATGTGCTGGAATTTGGAGTAGGAAACCTGATCCTGGCAGTTAACCCTTTTTTAGCCAAGAATTCTTCAGAGAGAGTTCAGTAAACCCAAAGTTTCAGATTATGAAGGAAATTACATTTTCTTCCCCATTGCCTCCAGAGACCCTGCTGACTCACCCACATGGTAACATTGCATTAGAAGAAGAAAGAAATAACTTTCCTGAGATTAAATTCTGTTCAGACTCTACTCAGGCATTTCCATGGGTTGTACATATTGCCTTCATGGACTTAATATTACCCTCAAGGACTTCCTGTCCATAAAAAGCAAAAAAAAAAAAACTCTCTCAAAAACACCCTCCCCCACAAAATGCAAAAAAAAATGAACCAAAACCCAAAACAAACCACACATTGAAAAAAGACCCCAAAAAATATTCTTGAATTTTTTTCCTCCTCATTCAGTGTTTAATTGATTAAAACACTGCTACCTTAAGGAATGCATACCTTCTTAAAAACCTGAGTCTTTGTCTTATTATAATTCTTCATCCTGCTAATTAATTTAGCTTTCTACCATAATCCTTTTTTTAATCAATGTCTTTTCAATTTCTTCATTTTACTCAGATCATTTTCTTTCCACTTCTGCCCTGATGCTTTAATTCCATGCCACAGAGCTCAGCAACTATTTGACTTGCTAAATCTTTACAAAAAATATTTAACACAAAACTATTAACCTTGGACAAAGTGTTTTGGATCTTTTCATTTGTATGCAGGAAGGATGCCCTTCGTGGGAGAAAGAAGGAGAAGGAACCTCCAACAAGAAATATAAATCAGTATTTTAAATTACTCAAATGTACAATATGGCATCAGTAGCTGTTACATATTTTTTTTCTCTCCTTTTGAGATTCAAATACATATGCTCAGCAATTACTGTTACATTTGCATAATAGGACATTTTTTGATTAGCATATCTTGGACTTCTGTTTGCATTTTTTAATTGTGGTTACTTTTATTCTCTAATTTGTCCTTATTCCCCCTTCATGTTCTGTTCTACCTGCTCATGTTTTCCTTTGCTCTCTTTTTTTGTTTTCCTGAGGGCTTGCTCTCTCCAAAGATCTGTTTAGTACTTGGTTTTGTAGTTAACATCACACAGTAATGGCATACCAGGAAAGTAAGGCATATGACATATTAAAGTTTAATGAATAAATTGTGAAACCATGTGACAAAAGCCATGCTTTCACAGGGCATAGCCATGAAATAGAGTGATGCACTGCAAGATCCTACAAAAACTGCAATGTATTTTATAACATTTACTCATCCTTTCATGCTGTTTCAAGTTTGTGTGCTCTGAGGAAAATATCTTGTGGTTACCTCAGCTTTGCACATTTTATGAAATTTAAATACCCTAACTGCTACTGTTGCCATCACCAAAACAGGTTGGATCAGATCCTTGGTGTTACCATGTCAGGTGAGGTGCTTTGATTGACCATTCTCTTTACCTGCTTTAGAGGAGTTAGAGGTAAGAAAGTGCTTAGGTAGGCATTCAAATGAAAAAAAACCCTCTTCAGTACAACCAATTGGAATTTCAGTTGTGAAGAGTTCTTAAATATTTTTCTGCCAGAGTATCCTAGTGCTCTTATTTATGAGACAATCCCCTGTTTTATAAGATAAATACCCTTTTGGCCCTATTTATAACATAGTCCCTTATTTGTAAGATAAGTAAAACTTGTTCAATTTTGTTTATCTTACTTGTGAAATACTGAAAATACTTTGATATTGGGGTAAAGATATGTGTAATTCTGTTACCAGTGTTTCATTTGTTCAAACACCAAAATTGAACAGATTCTCGGTACTGTCTCACTTGTAACATCTTGAGATCTCAAATGAAACGGTGGCCAAGTCGAGTTGATCGTCCTGTTCATGGCTGTGATCTGTGAATTCATTGATTCCTGTAATTAAATGAGTTGGAAGTAAATCCCAGCCCTTTGCTGCATGTAACTCATCAGAGCTGATGGCTGAATCTTAATAAGCTGTTTAGTGTGATCTTGTGCCAGAGCAGCTAGGTGCTAACAGTTTCCCTAGTGCTGCAATTCCATGTAGCAATCTGTGGTTATAATTGACTCTGCCAGGACAAAAGAAAGAGGAGGTGGAATGGCATTAGATTAAAATGAAACAGTGCAGAGAAGAGTGGTTAGCTCAACGAATGCAAAATTCTCCCCTTTTTGTGTGTGAGCTGAACTCTATGGTTACAATTTTCTTCCTTCTTTCAAATAAATTGCAGCGTTTTGGATTTGGGTACCTGTCTGAATAAAAAGATCTGAGGATGTTCCCTGTTTGGAAAAGAAAAAAATAAAAGAAACACCCCACTGAGAACTCTGAAATGCAAACATTAAGACAGTTAATTATTAAGGATAGTGGAAATGCCTGTGTAGTTTTCTCTATCTACAGTGTACTAATACCAATATTGTGTGGGCAACACACTCTACAAGAATACTAAAATAATGACATTGTGGCATTCCTTGAACTAAAAGAAATAAATTACAAAATGACAAACAAACAAATAAAAAAAAATCAAAACCAACCCAACCCAAAACAAAGAAACAAACAAACAGAATACCCAAGGCCTGCTGCTTGTCTTAAAAAGGGTAAACCAGAACCCAGCAAATGAAAGAGCATTGCCCCATAAAAATGGGAAATTATGATATAGACTATTAGGAAAAAAGAAAATACATCAGTCATATAAGGGCAAATACTTAAGACATGGAATAATTCACAGAAATAGGAAGAACTGTCTGTCTATTACATGCACATTCTCATTCTCATTTTATTTAATATGTGCTCTTGCATATAAATTTCCGAAATATTTTTGAAAGCTCAGAAAAGGTTTCAGCTGTCTGGGGGGAAAAACTGGCTCCTCCTTGGAACTGAAAGTGTCGACCAGTCTGCTTGGACAGTGCAAGGGTTCCATTGGCTTCTTCATTACCAAGGACATGAAGTCAAACACCCCAAACTGTGAGAAGGAAACCAAGCCAGCGCGCTTTGCGGGGTCTGTAACGAGATTCAGCAGAGCGTCTCTCCCCACGTGTGTGGTTCTGGTGCTGCCTCTCCCAATTGTCTGTGTGTACATTAAAGATGATCAGCTTTCAGTATGTTTCTCCACAGGCTCATATCAAGAAACATACGCTACTAGTAGCTTCCAAATGGCAGTCTTTTCAAAGCAGCTACCAGCAAGCTCGAGCTCGTGGAGTAGCTGCACCACACTGGCAGCAGGGACAGAAACTCCTCCCTTGTCCCCATGACACCGTCCCACTCCTTTCTTACCCTTCCCTTTGTACTTCCTCCTCCACTGCACCTCTTTCTGCTGCTGTTCTCTTCTTGTCTGACAACCCAGGAGATTTTATAGCACCTTCCAATACAGGAGCCGAAAAGAAGGCTGGAGAACTTTTTACAAGGGTATGGGGTGATAGAACAAGGGGGAGCAGCCTTAAGGTGAAGAAGGGTAGATTTAAACTAGATATTAGAAAGAAATTATTCTCTGTGAGGGTGGTGAGGCCCTGGCACAGGCTGCCCAGAGAAGCTGTGCCTGCCCCATCCCTGCAAGTGTCCGAGGCCAGGTTGGGCAGGGCTTGGAGCAACCTGGGATAGTGGAAGATGTCCCTGCCCATGGCAGGGGGATGGAATGAGAGCATCTCTAAGGTCCCTTCAAACCCTTCTATGACTCTACAAATCCCTAATGCCTTTAGAAGGCTTTCCTAACTCATACAATCTACCTTCGTGTTTTGGGTTTGTTTTGTGGGTTTTTTTCCCAGAGATGCAGAGATCACCTGTGCCCACAGCCTGATAGAAATAGATGAAATAAAGCTGTGAGTCAGTTAGCCATACACCACCCATTCTTGGGAGATTTTGACATGGGTCAGTCTCAGCATGTTAATGCACAAATAAAAGTGCTCAAACACTGGAGGTAGATAAGGTAGTAAAATTGAGCACTAAAATTTAGTTTCAAATAAATTCCCTTACTAAGCCAGCACATGACATAAATGAACAGAAATCACAAAGAGAAAGTTTAAGAGGCTGTTTCCTCCTGTTTCACTTTACACTTAGCAGCTGGAAGCCAATACAAACACTAAAGGAAAAATTGCTGTGATGTACTGCACATGTAGAATGTTTTCTTCAAAATGGCAAGCCAGAAATTCAGGAGACGCAAAGAAAAAATCTAGTGTTGATGCAGGGGAGAAATTATGTGGCTTGGAAACAAGTTTTAGTGCCTTGCAGGTTTTAAGTGTTACAGAATCAGAGTCACAAAATGGTTTGTTTGGAAAGGATTGTAAAGATCATCTCATTTCACCTCCCTGCATGGGCAGAGACACCTTCCACCAGACTAGGTTCTTCCAGGCCCCATCTAAGCTACCCTTGAACACTCCCAGGGACGGGGCAACCACAGTTCCTCTAGGAAAACTGTTCCAGATGAAACTGAATAATATTTTCTTTTTTTTTTTTTAAATGGAAATTGGTAAATCCACAGCTGATGAAAGACACTAAAATTAATATCATTCTATTGTGAATATCCACACATTACAGTAGGCTTAAAGGACTTGGGAGGAGACTAGGACAGTCCTGCTAGCCTTCCTTCAAGGGATCACCTAGCATTGTGTGCAAGGTCTGGGTAAGATGTAAAATTTTTCAGTTGAACTATTCTGATGCCAAGTTTTGGGAAAAATTTTGACAGCTACTGGGGCTAACACAGTTTGTCTCCACACAGGCAAATTCTTCTCCCTATATGAAGATTGTCCCAGCAAGAGTAGGAAAACAAGGTACTAGTAAAGTGAAATTCAGGAAAATTATAGCATAAAAATAAATGATCATAACCCTCAAACTGGAGAAAAAACAGATTTTTGTTTTTAAGGAGGCTGAGGTAGAAAGCCTATTGAAGAGACTACATTGATAAAATATGTATTTTTATATGTTGGTATGGTTTGCCTGAGTGGGATGTTGCATTTGGACTGTAACAAGAACAGAAGGGATAAAGCTCGTAGATGGTTTGTGAGTGACACCTCAGAGAAACCCACTGCTTCAGTGAACTGATTGAACTTGCTACTTATCTTTTAGTAAAGATAGCTTTCAGACCATGAAGTGGAGCTAGAAAACAAGAGGAGATTTTTCTTAAAGCACACATAAAATTGTGTTACAGTCTATTCAGTATAAGAGGCAAAGGCTGAGGTTTTCCTTATGCTAAAAGGCACTGCTGTAAAAAAAGACCACTTTCTATTTCAGAGAGAAATCATCATTAAGTGTGGGGTTTTTGTCCTAAGGACTTTAAATAGGGAAAATAAATGCTGAATAGTACTTCATACAATTTCTTTCTAGTAGGCCTTTAGTCCAAATCAGAGAGAAATTATGAATACAATAGATGAGGACTTCAATTGGATGGACAAATAAATTAGCATAAATTAACTAAGAGTTTTCAAAGTTAGAGTTAGTCAGAATCAAAATTCAGCTATCAAATATGTTGATTATTTTGCTAAAACTTTATCGCACTCCTAAGTTCTATGGTAAAGAATGAAATAAATGGAAATAAAAGGTAATAAATGTCGACAAGGAACAAAATGGAAAACAGTCATAGCTTCCGAGTTATATTGATTTTTGAACTACAGAAAATGGGTGAGGTAATTTAAAACACCACAGGAAAAATTTCAGTGCATACTCGTAAAGTAACTCAGAAAGATTTTATTAATTTTGGGACATGCGACCATATGTAACCCTTAAAAAAGATAGAAAATAAAATTTTTACTCCTCTCTGAAGTGTTTAGTGCCCACATATATTCTGTAATTAAAAATGCACAAGATTTTATGCTCTCTCGTATAAGGATGATAAAACACATTAAACTCATCTACTGAGGTGAGAATATTATCATAGAATCATAGAATCATTTAGGTTGGAAAAAGGCTTAAAGATCATTGAGTCCAGCTGTTACCCCTACACTGCCAAGCCCAACCCTAAACCAATGCCTTTAAATGTTGTATCTACAAATCTTATATCCCTCCAAGGATGGTGCCTCCACGACTGCCCTGGGCAGAGTGTCCTTGAAAACCCTTTCTGGTGAAGAATTTTTTCCTAAATTTCACCTGGGCCTCCAGAGGACATATGCTCTCCTTTTTTCCCCCAAGTTCCAGCCAACACTCTCTGTTCAGATGGGCAAATCTCCTTCCCCACTTGCTAACCTTTTGGAAGGTGTGGACTGCCTGAACTTGTATCTCTACATTTTCCTTCTTAAGGTACATCCAGCTTTCCTGGACTTCATTGGCCTCCAGGACTGCCTTCCAGGGGAAACTATCAACTAGTCTCCTAAACCAGCCAAACTCCGACCTCCAGAAGTCCAAGGGCCAGTTCTGTTGACCTCTCTCCTTACCTCTCTGAGAATGAGAAATTCACTTCGTGGTCATGGAGCCCAAGACAGCCCTGGGCCACCACGTCTCCCACCAGCCCTTCTCTCTTCACCATCAACAGGTCCAGTGAGGGTCATCCTCTGGTTGTCTCACTCACCAGCTGATTCAGAATGGTCTGCTGCACACACCTCAGGAGTTTCCTAGGCTCTTTGCTTTCTGCTGTTCTCTATTTCCAGCAGACACCTGCTAAGCTGATGTACCCCATGAGGACCAAGGGGTAATGATCACGAGACTTCTTCCAGCTGCTTCTAGAATATTCCTCCTGCCTCTTCATCCTGTTTGGGAAGACTGTATCATCTATGATATTTAATTTAAGAGAAAAAAGAGGTCAAAAAACTTATCTTTAAGAATTCTGAAAGGCCTGGACAAGTTCCTGGGCCTGTTGATTCAATGTTTTACCTAAAACTTTTGGAGTATTAGGGATATTGCATGTGTTAAAATGCTAGACACAATGATTTTCTGGAAAAAATTGCCAGGACTGATCTGCTAAGAAAGCATTCAAATGTCTCCCTGGGCAGTGTGGAAACCTGTCACAGCCAACCTCTTACTCCTGCAAATGGTATATATGGAACCAAACTAATCACCTTACTCTTATTATTCTCTGCTACAGTTCTATATTTACATGGGACCTTAGTCTGCTAATGTTCAGGTTGTGACAGAGAAGGAAACAGAAAGGGAACCACATTAAGCATTAGCCAAAATGTAAAATACAAAAGTCAAGAAAATCATAGATTTATAAAACAAGGATAAGATTTCCTTTTTGCTTTGAAAGACTTTACCTCTGAACTTACACCTCTACAACATCTCAAGATGGTCATGGAAATGTAATTGCTACCTGGAAAGTGGGCTAAGGAGGCAAGATAACAGAAAAACAAATTTTATTAAACTGTGTGAGAAACCCACTTATCTGACCTGGAAAATTAAATATGATTTATGGTATAATGCATCAGCAAAATCAATAGCAGAATATGTTAACATAAAATAAAAATTGTAGCCAGTTAATGTAGATTTTTTGAATAACAGTATTGACTCAAGATTCTAATCAGCCAAATGCATGAAGGTTAATCCAGAGCATGCTTAGGAATAAATGAATTCAATTTGAATGTATCACTAAAATTATTTTTTGATCTAATGGAGTGATAATTGAATTCTTTTTCTAATCTGAAGCAGGGGAGATAGTAGCGCCACAACATAATTACTTGTCTGGTTAAATACATCGTCTTTTTGTGGAAATAATTTGCTTTCAGATTCATGCTGAGAAGCTACCAGCTCCTCTTTATCATAATATAATTTAACAAAATGTAGCATTCCTTCTTCATCAAATTAAACCAATTTGTAAAATTGAAGAGTCTTTGGGTCTCAGCTCTTCAATCATCCTCCATTGTTACGCTCAGATGAAAAAACAGGGCATTAAAAATAAAATCTTCAAATAGGGACTGACTATCTTTTCTTATAAGTAAGATTTAGAGGAGAGGAAAATCAGGAGAAGATGTCCTTTAAGATGGAAATGACTCAAAGGATTTTATGTGAAGTAAGCAAATCCTTGGATTGCTAAAGCCCTGTTGCAGACTCTTCAGGAATGCCTGAAGCCAGACCAGCTTACTCCAACAGAATTATAGTAACATACAGTCATGAAGGTTGGAAAAATACCTCTAAGATCCTTGAGTGCATCTGTTAACTCAGCACCACTGTGTTGACCTCTAAACCATATCCCAAAGTGCCACACATGTGCCATTTGAATACTCCCAGGGATGGTGACTCCACCACTACCCCAGGCAGCCTGTGCCAGGGTTTGAAAACCGCTTTAGTGAAGCATTTTTCACCAATATCCAATCTAAACCTTCCCTGGTGCAACTTGAAGCCATTCACTCTCATCCTGCAAAGCCTCAGGCTGCGTAAGTGTATCAGAGATATTGACCACAGCCCCTCCAATACCTCCTCATGCATCAGAGCAGGGAAAAATTGATCCTGGGACTTGTTTTGGTTTTGCTATTGCTGGTAGCAAGTCCTGATGTGAAGAAGGGTATGGACTTAACAGCTCACTAGTACATGTTTTCTCACACCTCTTGCTGCTGGGAAACAATAGGGCTGCTTGTTTATTTTGAAATCTTTCTGCTGTATCTCAGCCTCAGGATTATCATCCATGTAATGACATTTAGAAGTTGAAAACATCTGATGCTGCACTTGTCTTAATCCTCTGGTAGTGATTGTTGTCTCACAGGCTCTGATTTAAGAGGTGATCCTTATTCAACATACCTCATAAAATACAAATAAAGTAGATGCAGGTGGTCCATTTTAGAGAATTATAGAATCATAGAACAGCTTGCATTGCAAAGGACCTTAGAGACCATCTCGCTCCACCCTCCTGTCATTGTTTCCACTTCCACAGGTTTCTCCAAGATCCACCCAGTCTTGGACCCTTCCAGAGATTGGGGAGCCACAAGCTTCTCCAGACAACCTGTTCCTGTGCCTCATTAATGTTTTTCTCCTGCATGTGCTTAATTAGTTCTTCTCTTAATTAGACTTTCCTTCATAAGTCATCCAGGTTCCATATTATAAGAAAATTTTGGATGTTCCCCCCAAAAATCATGCTGTTTGAAGGGCTGGTCTGTGGACACTGCTGTGTTTGGAGGAGCTGCACCCAGACTTTTAAAAGTTTTCTGTTCCCTACTTGTCACAGAAAAGCTGGGGAGCTCATTGCTTGTGTTTTTGGGGCATACCACATTTTTGGTCCTTGTCTCTGCATTCATTATCTACAAATAACATATGTTGGGGAAAGCATCCTGCTTTTCTCTTTTTTCAAAATTCTAATGCCTCTATCTGGATCAGTTGTTTCCAGGGATGAAGTGATCCACAGCAACAGTGTAGAAGGCATCCCCAAGGTCTCACTGCTACATCCTGACAGTGGTTTGTTTTTTTTTTTTTTTAATTTTTTTAAATGCAGATCTAAATCTGGACTCTACCACTACTCAGTAAATGTTGAACTTGCAGCATTTCGGAGAAAGCCCAGGAGTGAACTCAAACATGATGCTGGGTTTATCAGTGTCAATCAGATTTGAGCCACCTTTGGGAACAAGTACTCTTGTCCCTCCACACCATAAACATTCCCTGTGCAGTTGACTATCACAAAAGTTCTCCAATTAGTGTTGTATCAAAATCTGTGAATTTAACCTGGTCGCAGCTGGTAAACTGGCGGAAATAATATTGTTCTGTATCTGAACCACAGGTATTAAATAAATAGTAAAAAATGACAAGACTCCTTTAGCACCTGAAATTCAATTCAGAGAAAAAAAAAATCTCTGTGTCTTTAAGGACTTTTTAAAATTTTTTTCCATGAAAAAAAAACCCAACAAAATAAACTAATGAATAAATGAATTTCAGTTCTTTCAATACTTAGCCCAATTTTTTAATTGAGGACCTATGGACCCATTTTAACTTCAAATGAGAAGTTCTGTAATCCACAAGCAAAATTATCATTCAGTTAATGACTTTACAGCTGCAAAGGTCAATGCACATCTGCCTTTTACCATTTCTGCATGGTGTCTGGGCAGGATTTAAGAGGAGGAGATAGAAACAGAGTGAACAGCAAATGTAACACTCATACAACTGGTCTGTTCATCTACAAAGACAGAGGCAAATGAAAATTTGTAAATTTAAAGGATGGAAATTCTAGCTAGACATTTTATTGCTGAAAGTAATTACCTTTCATCTCTGTTTCCCCCACTTCCCCAAGTCTGTGCTCACTCTTTAAAATAGATTGATGGATTGGTTAAGAATTCTCTCTGAGCTCCAGTGAGATTATATCAATTATTTAGAAGAGCTAAAATTTTGGCAGGGACATCCACCTTCTCACTTTGAAGACAATCTGGAGATTAATACAAACATGCATTAAGGGAAGAAATTCAGGCAGGGTAAAGCTAGTGTGACAAAATGAACACTTGTACTCCACTATTGCAGCACGAGGAGGAGAATTAGCTGTCAGAAGATAAACAGGATGAATTGCCTGCTTGTCATATCAAAAGCTTTTAGATTTGATCTGAAGATAATGGCTATATTGCAAGTTTTACAGTGATAAAGTCGAATTTGGCTCACAGTGGAGAATTTAAAATGAAGTGTCCTGCCCTTTGATTGAAGAATTACTGAATAGTTACTAATATTTTAAGTTGGGTTTTTTTTTCTATAATCTATTCAAACAGGGAACATATCCCAGTAAACTATAAAAGGGAGGGTGTAATTGTGGCCAGATTATGAGTCTTTATAAAACATTATGTATAAAGACACTCATAATTATTAATCGATGTGATATTTTTAATAGCATATACCAGGTAGCAAAGAGGGACATAAACCTATCTTGAAACACATTAACAATGTATTCAAAACCAGGAAATTTGGGCATAAATTTGATCCCTGCAAAAACAGCTATTGAGATTTAAGGCTGCCGTTGACCACTATTAGCTCATTACTATCTTCCCAACTGAGTCATGGTAACAGATCAAATGACTGCTTCTAATCAATTTTGGTGTGGTCAGTCAGTTTAACAGACCTTTACATCAGAAAGGCTGTGAATTTAAACCAGTCTATCTGACACTTCACTGAAGCAGATTAAGAATATTTGTACATTATGTTACCACACTTCAGCTCTGGAGATGGTAACAGCTTTAGAACAATAATGAGCAAACTATACAAAAGCTTAATAAGAGGCTCTATTTGGGTTTAGAATAACCGGAATTTCTGTGTCCACCCTTGGGTGAGTCATTAAAAATCAAATTATAACGGATATTTCTGAACATAAGTTTGATTAGGGACAAATTATCATAATACTGAAAATAGTAATTGACTTGGATTTTCCCTGTTTTTGGTTTTTTTTTTTTTTTTTTTTTTTAATTTCTTAGAGAACCTCAATATCAGGGACATCAAGCCATGCTGGAGGAACCCGCTTCCTGTTGTCCTTGTAAAAATCTCACACCTTATTCTTTTCAGGAGTAAGTGGCACAGATTATAATGTCAAATACCTTCTGCTGCTCTCAAGACCATTTTCCATTGAAAGGAAGTTTAGGAAGCTGTAGGGTTTCTGGTGATCACTGTTACCCAGTTCCATGTCTTGTGTAAGTAATAGCAAGTATTAAAATCTTCGTTATCATCAAAGTATCAAACGTAAGCAGAAGTTGTGAAATAATGAATTTTTTTTGTTGTTTGTTTTCTTTTAAATGCTATTTAAAACAATCTGGGTTTTCCTAAAAGTAAATCTTACCAAATTTGCTGGATACCCCTCATGTATTTCTGCAGTTCTTTCTTATTCCATGTCATTTGCTCCTGAAACATCCATACCCTTTTTTTTTCCATTAGTACTTTTGTCCTTCACAAATATGTGCATGTGGCAGATGAAATGCTTCAATAATGCATTTGTATTCATTTTCAGGGACAGCAGAATTAGAAGTCACATCACGCTTCGTCCACATTTCCCTCTAACACTGTCCTGGCCACGTGTACCCCACTGGGACTTCAGCAACAGAGGGTGTTGCAAATCTTCCATCAGAAGCAGGCTAAAACACTGTTTTGCTATAAATTAGAAAGCTTCTGTGGCTGGATTTAGCTTCTGTCAGAAAAAAATAATGAAATTTTATTTTAGAAGCTGAGTTTAATTGACAAAAAAAGTGCCCTCGAGGTGTTTTTGATGGTTTACGGGTAAAAATATATTCTAGTTAAGAGGCTATGTACATATTTGGTCAACAAAAGATGAGATGACCACTTGGTCTTCTGTGCCCACAGTGATTAGTTGAGCTGTGAGTACAACAGTGCTGTTGACTTTACCAATCCAAAGACAAAGGCTGAGCCATAATATTCCATAAGGAAAACACAGATGTACTTCTGGCTTAAAATATTCAAATAATTAAAATTCTAATATTATTTCTTTAATTGTTCTCCCTTTTGTAAGTGGACTATTGTGCAGCCTTTGTTTCAAAGAAAGTATTATTTGTTTCAAAGAAAGGGTTTTTGTTTTCCGTAGTTCATTGGTTGCCTGAAAACAAAACGTGTTTGTCAATAGCCTTTTCAACTGATATGTTGACTGAGAGAAACAATATGGTTTGAGAAACACTAAAGATAATTTTTATGTTGAAACAAATCATAGTTTATCTTTTTATTGAAATATTTACAAAAATTGAAAGAAAAATATATGACAGCTTAAAACTTTATCCTTTTAATTTCCTTCTACCCTTTTTTCAATCAGATGGCTTTGATTTTATTGTTCAAATGGATAGCATTAGTTCTTCAAATTATGAATTTTCTGGGTTGTTTTTAAAATATTCTGTAAAATCCTGTCATAAATACAATCTGTAAACATTTCATTAAGCAATAATAGTTTGGCTACCAGAATCAAATTATAAACACTTTTTTTCCGAACTGTACCAATGTTCAAATTATTTTCAAACAGAAATCTGAAGTGTAGCATTACTTAATCATAGCTTTTAATAAAAAGAAATTTTATTATCTATTTTGATAGCAAATAAGCGTTTGTACTTAATTTATTAAGAAAAGTTTATATGATTTAAACATTTTGATGGAAAGTAACTGGAAAGCGAGCAAGTTCATTAAACTGTTTATACATTCCAATTACAATACAATCAAAGTCTTATCTAAACATTCTTGTATCTATTTTATAGGAAAATTGACACTTGTGGAATATCTGTGGCAACATTAATATTGCACTGGAACCATTTGGAATATAAAACTAAGGATCAATCCTTTCACACTAGATTTAGTCTATAAGAATCATAGATTGAACTTCAATCCTCAAGGCTTGTATTCTCCCATCGTTTTCCTCAATAATTTTTCCCTTTTCTAAAAATCATTTCTTTAAAATGTATGAAGCAGATGGCAAGATTGTTGTTATTTGTTTGTTGCTTTTAAGTTATATAAACATTTGAAAACAAGGTGGGGTTTTTTGTTGATTTTGTTTCTTTTGTTGATTTTTTAGCATTTTAAACTTGTCAGTCAAGATAGGCATCACAAGAATCAAACCTATAACTCCTGAATCTAGCTCATGCGCTCCCAAAATTTTCACTGAGATCAAGTTGCCTAAAAGAGACCTGGGTATAAGACTATTGAATCTCTAAGATAAGAACTGAGATAGAACCATAGCGGGGAGAAGCAGATTATACAGCATATGGGTTCCTTCACTGAGGAGTAAAGCAGTTGTATCACTTAAAAGAACAACAGGTGATCCAACAGAGACTAACTGCAGGAAATGCCAAAATAATGCTGAAAAAAAAAATAGAAGTAAAAATGCAATGGCATGATTAGATTCCAAATTTCTGTTCTGACAGCTGTGATGAGATATACTTAGATTTTCCTCTTATGAGATATTAACTCATATTTACCGTCATCACCTACTGGATTATTTGCATGAATAAGAATTTGTTTCAGTATAAATTTCATCAATGATTTCAAACCATTGGCTCATGACTTTGTCACTGAATATATACTATTACAATCATCTCATCTTGAGACACATTTTCTCTTGATCTGTTGTAATTGGAAGCTTGATATAACTCTGCTTCACTGAATATCTGTCTTTTAAGCCATAGATGTGGCATAAGGAGAAATTCTATAGCAAAGCAATAACTGGTTTCAATAGGATAATGATTAGACAAAAAAAGCAGATGTTAAAAACACTAAAAGATTACAAAAGTTAATTACAGAAATGTTTCCTGTCAAAACTCCCTTTATACATGGCATTACAGTATAAAATAATTGTTTCAAAAAAAGAAAAAAGGTGGTTTTTTCTCTCACAGTCTTTTTGATTCCTTTAAGGAAAAGAGAAAAGATTGAAAGAAAACCTTCAAGTTAAAAATGAGGTGTTTGGTGGCCATTTTTCTTTGAACATCTGGTTGACAAAAGTTCGAACTGTATAAAAATTTTAGGGCAACTCATCAGGAAATCCCATAAATACTTTTTAACACTGACAACTTGATAAAAAGTTATAACTTGTTATAAGAAAGTCAAATTATAACATTTGAATTTAAAATTATTTCAAAGGACTCCCAGGCATTTGTTTGTTGTGCATACCAGGAATTAGGAAAGCACAGAAGCAGATCAAAAACTTTATTCAGCCACTGATATGTAATGGGCTCTGGCTGGTTTTTTTCATAATGCTGAGATCAAGAAATATTGCAAAGACACATGAGTTGTTTGCAATAGTTTGACTTTTTTGTTTTAAGAGGTTCAAAACAATTCAGAGACATAAATATCAGCACTACTTTATGCATGTAGCATTTCAAAATAGGAGACCAGAGGTGCCGGCCCTACATGTGTTTCTGATGAGTTTTGGGATGTGAAGGTTTAACATGACAAGGTTTTTTGACTGTTGTGGTTTAATCCCACCCAGCCTCCAGCCCCTTGCAGTCATTTGCTCACTCACTCCCACCAGTGAGATCAAGGAGGGAACTGGAAGGGTAAAAGCTAGAAAACGCATGGGTTGCGATAAAGACAGTTTAATAGGGAAAGCACACAAGCAAAGCAAAAAAGGGAATTAATTCCCTGCTTTCCATGGGCAGGCAGGTGTTCAGCCATCTTCGGAGAGCCAGAACCCACCACATGTAACAGTGACTTGGGAAGACAAATGCCATCACTCCAAACATCCACCCTTCCTCCTTCTTCCCCCCACTTTATACACTGAGCATGATGTCACATGGTCTGGAACATCCCTTTGGTCACTTGGGGTCACCTGTCCTGGCTGTGTCTCCTCCCAGCCTCCCAACCTCCCACAGCCCCTCCCCAGCCTGGCAGTTCAAGAACCAGGAAAGGCCTTGGCTCTGTGCAAGCCCTGCCCAGCAACAACAAAAACATCTCGGTGTTATCAACCCTGTGCTCAGCACAAACCCAAAGCACAGTTCCATACCACCAGGAAAGAAAATTAACTCTACCCCAGCTGAAATCAGCACACTTACCTACTGAAATTGAAAACAGAAGAGGTGTTTACCTGCAGTGTGCATGCACAGATGGACTGTGTATTCAACAGGCACCTACACGTGGTTCTGTCATTTAATCAGAATATTAAAAAAGCATAATGCTAACGCTGTGTATATACAGCTAAAGATCCAATGTAACCACTGTTCAGATGTGTCACTGAACATTTTTAAGAAAAGTTGGAAAAACACCTATGTATTTCCCCAAATAGTAAAGTACTAAATAGTTATTATTAACTAATTAATAATAGTAATAATAAAGACTTGCAATTTTCAAGAATTACAAAGCTTGAGAGGAAGGGTAGGAGAAAATAAGTCATTAAAAATGGTAGTTTCTTGAACCTCTTTTAGGTTGGCATCAATCTGACATCTCCAGTGGTATCCTCCATCAGATGAGTAGAGTAATTAGATCTTACACCAGCCTCCTCAAACTCAATGCATATTAGATTCAATAACACTGGTATGGATTGATGTAGATTTTTGTGGGAATGGTGGGAAGAGAAAAATGCTTGAGGAGATTAAGTCATAAATCATATATTCACCCAACTTGATATTGCCTCGTTAGGGCACAGGTCAACTGTATCTTTATAACTGTATGTTATCTGAACTGTCAGCTCATTCAATTCCAAACTTCATTAGAATGAAAGAGTCTTTGAATGTTGTTTTCCTTGTGTCCTGATGACCATATTCACTCATCTCATTGTGACACGACTGTGGTACTAGAAGAGGGGAAAATGGCAATACATCATCCTCCAATTCAAGTTTTTAAATGAACCCAGTTTGACTTGCCCAGAAACTGATATTAAAGGCATCATGGAGCTTTTCACATGTTTCTAGAGGAATGTCTGTATTCGGGAGCTGGAGACAAGGGAAAAAAAAGAAAATTTCATATAAATTTTCTCTCATAAGTCCTTTTCTACAGACTGCTCAAAGAGGAGAAGAAAGAAGATAGCTTTCCACTTACCTCTTGGACAAGCAATTTGAAAAAGTTTGTTTAAAAATAGTTCATAGGGCAAGTTCTCCAGCTGGCATCTCACCTCATCAGGTGGTGTTACAGGGCAGGGGAGAGCCTGCAACACCATTAGTTTCAGTTTGAGTCCTCAAAGGTTTTATTTTAGGCCATTAATGAATAAAAATAAATAATCAGAAAAGAAACTAGGACTTCTTTTGAGGAAAATTGTAATTAAATTAAATTAAATTGCCTGAGCTGCTTTTTTGTCAAAGACCATAAAACAGGAGATCTTACACAATCTTCTGAAATTCATTTCTTGGAGTTCATGGGCCACATGCAGTGCTCCAAATGTCTCATAGATAGTTTGGGAGCACATCATGAGCCCTTGTCAGAAGCTGCAGGTATCCTCTAGCCTTTTATTATTATTTTTTTTTTTAATTTGAGATCTCCAGTCTTACTCAATGCTTTTCAATTCACGAGCCGTATGCAAGAAAAGGCAGATTGTTCTGTTGGTTCTGAACCTTTTACAATCCTACTTAAAATTTTCAGCTAAAAGAAGGTAAAAATGCAATAGAAACCACATTATTCACCCAGACTAATACAGCACTTTATTCTGTTTGATAGTGAGTGCCTGAGCTCATATATCTCTACAGTCCAGGAAGCTTCTGCCTCAAAATACCTTTCTTCCCTTTAAAATCCAAGTAGTTAAATGATGAGAGTTATATTTAAGGCTCCAATTTCCTGGAAGGGCAGACTTTCCCTTTTGATGGCTGCCTAATTAGTATGCTTTAAATTTAGATGGCTTGAATTAATTGCAGCAAGAATTTCTGGAGAGAATTGGTATTAAAATGAAGTGCGCTAAATAGTGAGGTTTTCAGGCGAATGCTGGAGGTGTTCCACCAAGCCCTTCACACATCTCTGTGACAGAAAAAGTGTAATGTATTATTTTCTTATTAATTTCCCATTTAAGAAAGTCTTATGAATAATACCATGGAAAAAAAATAGCTAAATATAGTAGAAGATTCAGAATTTTTTTTTTTTTTTTTGGTTTCTGCTTTCTGTTGCTGCTAACTACCAGATGCAAATGAAAAGATGTAGTCTTTTTTACCTGGACAGTGCAATGGGAATTGAAGTTGGCTCCAGCTGGCTGAGAGAAAATGATCACTTTGAGGAAGGTTCATCCTACTCGTTGAAGGTATCTCAGGGGGAAGTTTGACCATTCTGGACATTGTCTACTATTACTGAACTGACGAGATATTTGCAGGAATAGAATCAGAATTAAGGACTAAATAAAATATCCTATGCAGTTTTCTGTATTTTTCACTGCTGATAAGAGAAGAAGCCTGGGGCATCCACATGTTTCAGTGAGGTGCTGGAAGTGAAGTGTGATGAGTCCAAGGGTGTATATATACCACAGCTTACATTTCCCCAAAAACAGAGTGCATGCTGAAGGGCACTTCAAGAACTCTGAACTGGTGCCCTGAGTTAGTTCCTTAAAGGCAGATGCTTTGAGAACGGAAAGTTTTCCTCATCACTTTCAACATTTATAACTACTGTCACACTAAAAATAATATTTTTTTCTTATAAAAAGGACTTCCTTCCTAAAATTAGGATAAGGTTTGTGGAGATACTGGGCTGGAAAACATGTGATGGTGAGATGGGAACTGAGGAAGAAAAGCTGAGGGGGCAAGCAAAGGAAGATTGAAAGCCTACTGAACTGAAAGAAAAAAGATGAAGAAATTCCTACACCAAGTGTCCAGTACACCTAGGGTTAGCCCTGTAGGTAGCTGCTCTATGAATCAAATATAACTATTAAAATGGGAATCTTTCGGGTTTTGAAGGTAGGTAGGCCAAAAAAGTTTCATTTTCTGTCTGACTCTGCAGGAGCCTTGCTGTGCTTATCTCGGACCTGGAGGTCACTCTCTGTGCAGTTTGCATGCTGCAGAGTTATTGAAAAGCTTTCCTGGCCATATCAGCATTCTGGTCTTTAAAGAGAACATTAGGAGTATCAGCAGAGTCGCCAGTGTCTAACTTGTTCAGAAAAATACAAATTGGTTCTTTAGTAATTCATTATCTAATTTATAATGCATGGTAAAAGGGTTGGTACTCCAGGAAGATGCTGGGGCTTCCCAGCATTGCAGCCTTCTTCTACCATCGTGGGGAGTAATGAAGGACAATAAAACAAATAGTACTATAATTAATAAATAATCTCTTCATCCTATATTTAAAACCAGAAAGCATGAAAGGAAAAATTCTCAACATCTGAAAATGTTTAGTAACTCTCCTTTGTGCTTGTGGCACCAATTGTTGATTTCTGTTGGAAGGAGCCCAGTTACTATAGATTCATTTATAGAAACAAACAGCACAAAACACAGAAAAATAAGAAAAGAAAAAAAAATAAAGAAAAATTGTCAAAATAACAGACTAAGAAGTAAGATAATAAAGCATATATTTGATGAGGGACAGTGATTCATAGCATGTGGGAACCTGAAGGGAATGCAAGGGCACAGAGGATGGCAAACTCAAGAAAACAGTCAGGAGAGAAAAAAGGTTAGCATTTAATAATAGTTAGAAATGTTTTTGCAGCTGGAGGAAAAAAAAAACCTAGGGTTCCAGCTACTTGTCACCATGGAAGACCTGTCCTTTTTCACAAGACAGAATTTATTCCCTAGGTGGTTTTTGCAGGAGTGGGTAGGGTAAGGAAGTGTACTTGCAAAACTAAATTGCCCAGGGAATTTTCAGGAGAGAAAATTACTCTGTTATTCTCTTTCTGCCCCTTTCACTCTGTATCAGTACAGCTGCAATGCAAATATAGCTGCCATGTTTGGTTCCACTGGGGCTTCTCTTCAGTAAGTGGGTAAATGTATTTTACGAAGAGCCCTTGGATATCTCAGACCAGCAAGAGGATTTTCAGCAGTTGTGTAGACCAAGGTTTCAGAACACATAGCCCATACATTGATTTCTTAGTTCATGCCATTTTTATCTCTTTGGGTTTAGTAACCTTGGTGTGTTTAGCCTTCACAACCAGGCTTCTGGTTCCAGAGGTGGTTCCCAAACCTGATGGAGATCCACAGGCTCATCCTGAAGAAGATGTCATAGAACCGTGGAATCATTGAATGGTTGGGATTGGAAGCATGGAGATCACCTTGTCTAACACCTCTTCTGTAGGAGGTTCACCTAGGGCAGGTTGCACACAATTATGTCCAGATGGATTTTGAGAATCTACAAAGAAGGAGACAAAGATGTGTTTCCCAGAGAAGCTGTGGCTGCCCTGCCCCTGGAAGTATATGAGGCCAGGTTGAACAGGGCTTGGAGCACCATGGTCTAGTGGAAGGTGTCCCTGCCCATGGCAGGGGGTGAAAAAGATGGTCTTTAAGGTCCTTTCCAGCCTAAAGTATTCTGTGATTCTGTGAAACACAGGGTCCTGTCAGGTAACCCCAGGAAATTTTGTGTTTCCCATTTAAAATATTATTGCCTTCCTTTGTGTGACTTCACCAGGGATAATCCCACTCTGGCAGAGTCAGCAGGATAATGCTGTCATCATTTCACCAGGAAACAAATTCTGAATCCATTTATCAGAAAAAAACCTGTTCAAGGTATGAAGCAGGACAGGACAGCTGATGAGGTGTGCTCACAATCTGAGCCAAGACTGCTACACAGCACTATTATGAAGGTAATCGCTGTTTAATCAGTATAACAAGAATTTTCACAGGTTTTTTTGGGTACCATAGAAGCTTCCTTTTAGGAAACAGCATCAGTCACTTTGTCAGGTTTAAAAACAAATATTACCAGGCAGATTTCTCAAGTTTGAAATCCAGAAGTCCTCTACTTCAAGTGAAATCCATGTAAGCACCACACCATACCTTTGAAAATGTGGGTCCTTACATTCAAACAGAATTTCTCTAGCCCGGGTTTTAAAAAGCAAAATGAACAAAACAAACATCTTAATGGTGTTTGCAATCTCCTGCTCCCTCTCCCCAGCCCAGGAAACTAGGAACTGGCAAAGTGGTCATTATTTTTTCATGATACCTTCCTTACTGTCTAATTAGCAGTGCTAGTAAGAAGTGGTTCTGTACTTTCCTGAAGGAAATAATGTATCAGTTCTTGTTTAATTACAGAACTCCTGCCACACACAGCATTGTCTCCCCAGAATAAAAAATGAGGAGATGTAAGGTTCTCACTTCTTTGTTAGCCTTGGTTCAGCAATATCTCAAAGGGGTCATCACTCAGTGGGTTTATCAACTCCATGCTGGAGTTTTGTAGAAGACTTAGCATAAACTGTGGTACATCAATGAAAATTTCCATTTCCAAATGTCCAACAACATTGGATATCGTTGTAACATCATATGTGTTACAATGAGTCATCCCTTAGTGTGGAACAGCTCTGTTGTTTTGCGGCTCACATAACGTGCCACAGAAAACTTCTCTTCCACTGAGTATTCATACAGATGGGCATGCATATGACAATATATAAGCAGAGAGCAAACCAGGGTTGTCTTGAGCCAAAACTGTTTTCAGACCTGGAAGAGTCTGGTGTTCATCCATCCTTATTCCAGTTACCTTTGTGATGGGCTCTGTCTGCTCATTTCTAGCTGGGAGAAAACCGACAGCACCAGGGATATCTGGGCTGAGAGCCTGGCAGCTGATGGTGGGATCCAGAATCTGGGAATCACCCAGCCCACATCAGAGCAGACAAATGGACATTGAGACCCTAATAACTAAATGAGCTTTCAGCAATGGCTGAAATATGATTTTGGTAGCCAACTGACATCCAGGTGTTTAGGTCTACTTTTATTTGTTTGTTTTTACCTACTTTTATTTGTCCAACTACAACAGCTAATTCCCATCCCAGTTTCTATTTATGTCCTCTCTCAGTAATCTTACCAAAACTGTTTGCCTTCCTGGTACCCAGGGAATTGTATGGGAAGCATTCCAAAGTGCTGTGCATATGGCTAATATATATTTGTGTAAACAGATTAACCAGCTTTGCTCACGGACTTCAGCTTTTGAAAAGAGGTTAAATCCCCCTGATTACCAGATAAATCTTGGATTACAAATCAAGCTATGGAATGAACTATCTTATACCTAAAATCCTACATAACATACTTGGAAATAAACCAAAATATGCTTAAAGGATTGACAGGATCATCTCTGTGAATCCAAAGACCACACCTGAGTATTGGATTTCTGCAAAAGTCTAATCAAATCTCAGCCTCTAAGAGATCCACCAAAGTGGATCAAAGCCTCAACTCACGCAACAAAAAGTATATTCCTATCGTCTTTCATCTGCCAAGGTATTTTCCGTATTAGTCAAGGTAATAGTATACACCAGCAGTACTCAATTTTCCACCGTGACTATGAAAGTTACCACATTTGTACTCCAAACTTACTGTATCAGCAGTTTTCCATTGTGCTTTATTAACACTGTGCATTTCAATGGCTGGTTCTGCTAATGAGATTTGGAAGTTTTATATTAAGGGCACACAGAACAGAAATCACTAACTGGAAGAAGGAGGTATTTTCTGACATATTCATAAAACTACAGGCTAATAAAATAGGAATATAATTTCAGTAGTTGCTAATAAAAATTGATTTTCATATTAATAATTTCAGACTTTTGTTCTGGGAACAAAAGTTAAGAGCCAGGGTATCCATTCTGAGAAGTAAGGACAAATCACTGGCATTTTTGCCTAATGACAGGAGCAAAAAAAGGGCAATGGTTCATGATGGTGGCCTTTAGGCATGTTCGTCTCTGTTTTTACATTTTACACTCTGTGCACCTCATGCAAGGTGGCAAAGTGGAAATTCTGGTCACTGCTTGTGGCTGTTATCCTCCCAGTTGCTTCCCTGAAGGACAGAAGGAGATAATTCTGATGTCCTGGCCTCTTTCTCAAAGAGGTGACCAACCAACTACATAGCTTCAAGATGTGCCAGGGATGTGACTTATTTCACTATCACTGGAAACTCATCAGCATTAGTACAGGTTTCTGATGCATTACTGTAATCCCACGCTGACATAAGTCCTTTCATGTAGATATAACAGACACTTGAGTGATTTCTGACAGGGACATACTTAAATACTTTCACCAGGAACTGTTGATTCAATCAAATCAAAATATTTTGAGGGACTGTGTTAGATTTGTCAATAAATTTGTTAGGAATTTATTTAAGTATGCAATTCCTCAAAGGTATTTAATAGTTAAGCTTGTGTCAGATCATACAGGCCTGAAATTTCTACGTTTTGTTCATGTCTAGACATGGAAGTTTGAAGACAAATGGACTATATAAGTGATTTTAAAGCTTACAAACTTCTGAAAAGAAAATAATTTAATTATTCTTCAGATACATTCTCATTAAATCTTTATTAATTCACCAGTCAAGACTACATCTTTGTGACCCAATCCCATCCTATCAGGTATTTGAGATGCCTAAATTAAATGTGCATCTGACTACCCTGTCTCTGTAGTCAGTGGAGAAATGCAGGTGCAACAGGAGAGTGTTCCAAATCCCAGGACATATGCTGGAAGTGGGAATAGACATCGACCCAAGAGTTAAAATGTAGGGCATTTAAATCTGTGTGAGTATATCGAAGGCTATGGTGTTCTGCTCTGTGCCTAGTCAAAAAATCCATTATTATTTAAAGATGCAGCAGTGCTTAAAAATCTTCAAGTAATAGAAGCCATTTATAAACATATCTTTCCCCAAACTTTCATTTGGACTGGCCAGCAAACATCATTCAAAGAGATGTACCAGAAAGTGTATTCACCTGAAAAGAATATAATGTTTTAGTTTAGTGCAATTAAAAGCTTTTAAAAAAAGTCACTTCCTTTCTGGTCATTGTTAGCGGAAGTCAGATTGGATGGCCTTGATGGCTACTCTGTGCTCATGAATTGTCTTTTCACTGGAAGATGGAGAGTTCTGAGCTTTCTTCCTCCTTAACACTGCTCTATAGGATGATTGGAGAATGGATGACAACATGAGGACCAGTTCAGGAAGCTTAGGTCAAAAAACAGACTCTGTTGAAGACATGAAGTATTGTTTTGCATGTTTTATGTGAATGAGACCTATATTTTAAGAATTTGTTACAGAAATTTCTCCCTCACATTCTGAATATAGTATTTTATCTTCTTTCTGCAGTTCTATGAAGTAGGTATTAGTGCCCTGAACAATATGCTAACACCAGCAGCTCACTATTTCCTAGACTCTACTCCCATCTGTTGGCAGAAGTGAAGATTGCTCTTGGGAAAACTGAAATCTCATAATACAAATATTTGGTTTGGGTTTCCTGAAAAAAATAGACTGAAGAGTAAAAATGCCTGAACACCTGGCATATGCTGGATTTTTCTCATAACCTGTTAAATTTCTTTATGATAAGCCCTTAAACCTTTTTAAAATTCTTTATTTAACTATTAAAACAAAACAAGCAAACTATCATACAAACTTCCCATGCATAAAGAAGGACTTGCATAATTTAAATTCCCTTTTCTTCCCCCCTAAGTACATACACTGGTGTAATAAAATGCCAGATCCCTTTCCAAAAGCCTTGCACCACTTATTTCTTGAAACCACCACAGCTGTAGAGCAATCCTGCTGTAAGCTGCTGCACAGCAATTGCACAACACTCCTGTCTGTTGTCTCAGTATTTTAGACAATAAGCTTTCATTTCTTAAAGCAAATATAAGTTGTGTACAGGTTTATGGGCATAGCTATATCAAAGTTTTCTGTATCTTTTCATAATGTTGATGCTAGGAAATTAAAAGATCATTTTTACTTCACATTGAACAGATTGCACTGATTAGCATGGTCCGATTAAACAAACAAAATAATAACTGATAATCCAATTCAGTTTTTGGCATCAGGAAATCCTGAATTATGTTCAGTATCAGTTTGTCAACTAATTTTAATGCTGTCTTCTTTAGGAAGATATTTCTCACACAGAGATATTCCTGCAAAGCTCCAGTAGTGTTTGAGGTTTGGACAAAACTCCAGATTTTTCACTGTAATACTATTTTTACTTTCATAGAAAATACTTATACACTCCCCAGGAGCTCTGGTCAGCCCTCAGACTCTTCATTCTTCCTTTGTCTGTTTCTGTGCTGCTTTTGATGCTGGCAGTTAAATTCTCTCTCTCTGATGCCCTGGCCTCTTTCTCAAAGAGGTGACCAACCCACTACACAGCTTCATGATGTGCCAGAGATGTGACTTACTTCACTATCACTGGAAACTCATCAGTGTTAGTACAGATTTCTGATGCACTGTGTTGACTTCCTTGTCTGTTTAGTCTCTAGGATATCTTTCCCCCTTGAAAAAAAGAAAAATTCATCTTATTCTACATAAATTTCCCCTTAAGTCTGAGTGGAAATTTCTCTTCTGCTTCTTACTGTAGTTAATCTCATATCCTACCATGATCTCCATGGCAAAAGCTTTCCCTAATATTCTATTTTTCTCTGAGATTTTTTACATCTACAGCAGAACACTTACATTTCAGACTAAATAGAAGACATCTTACACTCTGACCTTCTTCAGTTTTCTCCTAAACCATCTTCATCCTCAGTGACCATGGGCCAACACCAAAGGCACACAAGGTAGCTGGGACCTTAAGTCAATGTCAAAGGCTCTCTTCACCCATTACAGGGATTGGAGGTACAGGTATGTTTTAGGTTAGCAAGGTCTTCAGTCCTGTAGAGATCAGCAAACTACTCTCAAAATACTGCTGTTTACTTGTCTGCAGTATTTCATGTTTAAACCATTTTCTTCTCAATATTGCTAAAGTTCTCTTGCCTTCATCTTCTTTGCAAATATCTTACTTGACTGATAACATATGTAGTTTTTAGTAGTGTTCTGTCTCCCATCTACACTAGGGCTGTGAACTCTTATTCAGGCTACATCAAGTCCTAAGACACTGGGGGGGGGGGGAGGGGGCAAAATCAAAATTATTTCCTGTCCAATTTAAGAAAAATAAAATACGATCATTCAGAAACATAGCACACAACATTTTGTGTAATCAGACTTGCAAATAGACTGTGATTTAGAAAACAAATAGAAAACTTTGGTATATTTCCAAACTGTCTTGGAAAGATGAGGCCAGTGATCACTGGATCACATTTCAAATTATTTTCCTTACTGAATTTTTATGTGATTATTGTTTAGACATGATGGGCTGTTGTCTGGTAATGCTAACTATTTTTCTCTTCTGGAGAGATAATATATTAAAAGCTGAAAGCTGTTCTTTCTATTTATTGTTTTCCCTAGATTAAGGAGCATTAAAAAAAAAAAAAAAAGATTTTTGTAGAATTCAGAAATTGCGTCTGCTCTAATTGTGATTTAATTGCCACTGATGACTGCCAGCTGTCCAGTGTGAAAGCAAACTATTAGCAGGTCTGCCAGAAAAAAGGAAATTTTTATCTGTAAAATGATGAGATTCAATTTTAGAGAATTTTCTTTTGCTCTTCACCAAAGAGAGCAGACACATTTCATGCCTACCTCAACTGGTTCATTTCCCTCTGATTGGAAACAGTGACTTAAATCTCAGTCTTTTCCCTTCACAAAAATGCTCTGAGGAATTTTGTTGCAAAGATAATTTTTGATCTTGACAAAACTGACATTTCCACTTATGGATGTCTTGGGACTTATATTGACACTGTGTGAATGAATACAGCTGAAATTAACTGGCATGGGCAGCATTCATCACCTCAGAGGACTCACCAAAAAATGATTGCTATATCCTGACCTTTGAGAACATTTTAGGAGGCCAGAGTTCAGTCCCAGGATAAAATACAGTAGGAGAAGACTGAGGCTGTGTGCACCGTGATAACACTCTTATTTCCAAAGTTTGCAGTCTCTTCAGCTGGAACTCCAAGACACTTTGGCTTAAATGGTCTGTAAATGCTCAGTGGCAAAGTGGTCCAAACCTTAATTCATCTTTTGAATCAACAGCTAGTGAATAGGGCTGATAGTTAGCACACAGGAGACAAGAGCTATGAAACATTTGGTTTTTATCTCAGACTCATTTTATTCCCCAAAGTTCTATGTTCTCAATATGTTTTGTCCTATGTATGTAAGCTTTACAGACAAAATATAACCTCTCTTGTCTTTCTGCTTACATTCCTGGTCCAAATTATTAGCAGACCTTACAACCAGAGAAGCAACGTTGTTAAACAGACCCAGATGGAGTCTTCTTAGAGTCAAAAGTTTATAGGCATGGAGAGCTGTTATTTGTCATATCTGAGCAATGGATTGTTTAAAGAAGGCAGGGGAATGTAGGTAATCAAAAGATAAGAGGGATAGAGAGTTCAGACTGACCCCTGTGCATCTTACTGTTGGAGACACATTATGAGTTAAAATGAGAGACCATGAATTACAAAGGGAGGTTGGTGCTACTAGTGTATCATAAGTGGAGAGAATGAACACATGATTTTGGTTTATGCCAAAAGAGAAAGAAATCCCCAAACCCTATCTCAATCCTTTGGCCAGTCTCTAAATCACAGCCACCATTCCTACCCAAGAACTGTTTCGTCTCTTTTTTTATTTTTGTCCCTCACAACACAACTCCAGCAGTTAGTCTTTTTTTTTCTGTATTTTCTACCACAGTAAGAGTTATTATCATTCTGATGGCCTTCTTAACCCAGTATTATATCAACCTTTTAGTAGGGTGAAGATTAGGATAGTGACCTCATGGTGATGGATGCAATTTTTAGCTTCAAGGGCAGCCTCTGTCTTGTGGACTGCAGCAGTCCTTCCCACTTCCTTTGAGAATGGGAAAACAACTTTTTTTCATTCCTGATTGGTATCTGCAACTATTTATTAACTAAGTACTAGAATAACCCACTCCACTATTCCCTGAATCCTTACAGAAATAAGCCATGTTTCAAAATTTCTCACGTTTCCCTTTACTATGAAATTCCCTGATAATTCCAACCTCCCTGCTACTTTTCTGTGACAAACACTCAGTAAAAACAGAGCCAAGACAGGTGGAGAATTCTCATCTTATTTATTCTTGGACGTTGCTGATGCGTCACAGATTTTATCACGGAAAAATGTATTCCAGTTTCCCTTCAGCAATTGAACTCCGAGGGCGCCTCAGTGAGTCCAACCTCCTTGCACAAGCAGCGTTGTCCATGAGCACACTGCACAGGATTGCACCTGGACAGTTCTGGAATATCTCCAGTGAGGGAGGCTTCACAACTTTTCTGGTCAATCTGTTCCTGTGCTTGGTCACTGGACAGGAAAGTTCCTCACAGATTCTGTGATTCTGTGGTACTGAGCTCTGCTGTGTCCTAGAACTCACCTGTGTCCTAGTGCAGGTCCCCAGCTGAGGCTGCCAGCATCACTTACTACTTCTCTAATGCTCTCTGCACACAGTCCACCTTTCTTCCTCTCCTTTTTTTATCTTTCTCCACCGGGAGCTCCTAAGCCAGTTTGTGTTTGTGAGAGCTCCTGTTCTTCCTGGCAAGGACAGTTGGCAGCAAAGGCCAAAATTTTCATCACTCCTCACTCATGATATGTGCCTACACACATACAATCACATCACAAAGCAGCAACATCAAGAAACTGATAAATATAGCTGTTAACTTTATAGAACTATTGTTTTATATATAACTTTCACACATTTTTATATAATATATAGTTAAGATCATGTAATTTCCTGCTAAATAAGTTATTTTTCTTAATTTCTCTTTTTCTTCTGATTTTTGCTTTCTTCTTTTCTTACTGCAGAAAAAAAGAAAAACCAAAACAAAAAAACCCTGATATCTTAGAAAAAAAGAAAAAAAATGGAAATGGTGTTCTGTGTTAAATCTTACTGTTCTTATTTGAATGCCACTATTATTTCAAGTAACTGGTTGAAATACAGACACATAAAGGGTTCAAAATAATGGAAATATCCTTCCATGTCTCATTTAATTACATCTATTTCTTTGTGTTTTTAATTGCTGACTTACTTTATCTGAGTTCCTAAGGAATTTTACTGGTGATCTGTTAGAGATTATTATAAATACGATAAAGAGTAAAGCTCACACTTCTACTACAAAAGCAGAAACAGGCATGCATGCACTAAATGGGAGAGTTACCAGATGCTTTCATTTGAAATGGAAGTAGCCTTTTCATTCTCAACACTTCATGACACGTTTTCCTGGGGTCAAACCCAAACCCCATTTCATGTCACTCTGCAAGTCCAGAAGGGCTCTGTAAAGCTGATTCCCTTCAGAAGAGGAAAGTGCAGGTTGAAGAAGAGAAAACTGCAACTCCCTGTTAGTCTTTGCTCCTGGAAGAAACTTCAAGCAGTTCATAAAATATTTGAATGAAGGAATATACTAATAAGGTCTCAGATAAGGAGAAAAACGTTCACCAAACCTATGTATTCCTAACTAGTAATAGAGAATGTTGTAAACTTTCCATCCCTGGAAGTGTTCAAGGCCAGGTTGGATGGAACTTGGAGCAACCTGGTTTAGTGGAAGGTGGAATGAGGGGGTGGAATGAGATGAGCTTTAAGGTCCTTTTGACCTTAACCATTCTGTGAATGCACCACAGAGAATTTCTGCACAGCATGGTGGTCTCTCCTTTGAGACTTCCTGGGAGAATGTCACCTGCAAGTTCCAACAGACACAATGTATGAAGCCCTGGAAAGTCGGAATTCAGTTTTTCCTGAAAAAAGGTGAGGACACCGTGCAGTCTGAGTGGAAAGCTCTGCTGAAGCTGCCAAATTAGACTCTTCAAGATTTATTTTTGCTCATGGTGATGCCACTCTCCCTTGCCACACAAATCCTTCTTCCATTTAACCCATAGCTTAAACCACCATAAAGAAGGGACAACCACACACTAAGCACTGGCTAGGTCTGAAATTTTAAAGCTGCCACTGACATATTTAAAGCATGTCTTCTTCATGTACAGGAGACAGGTATCTAAAGAATTGTTCCTCCTGGAGCAAGCTGTGGAGTTTGCAGAAGTCCTCCCCTCACTTCAGACCCCAAAGGCAGGGGTGTAATTGAAGGCAGCAGCAGCAGCTGTCTGCACTTTGTGCTAGTAGGGACATTTCTGAAGCATATGGGATGCATTTATTGTTATGAAAAATCCGTGTATCAGAAGCCCTGATAAGAGCAGGACTGAATGTTCCTAGCAAAAGCCTGAATGTTTTGATTTTTTGAACTTTCAGGATTAAAAGATCTTCTGTGCCTGGGAAGTTGTGCGGGTGGGAGGAGAGAGCCAGATGTTTGCCAAACCCTCACTGATATTTTTCATCTATATTTTTATTAAAATGGGAGCTGAAACAGCACATAATCTGAAAGTTTGGATTTGGATAATACTATGGATAGGTTAAGCAACATTTTTCTGGTTTATTATATTGTGAAGCTATAGAAAGCTCTATTTAATTAAAAGTTGTGACCTCTCAGGATCTCTGATGCTTCAGTAGAAAAGAACTTAATAGCACTGTTGTAGCTCACTCTCCTCTCATATTGTAAGCACTACTACCTGGTGATGAAAAATAAGAAAAAAAAATCGGTTTTGGGTTTTTTTTAATAGAAATATTCATATATTTTTATAAAACATAGTATTATATTCTTCTTCTGTCTTTCAAAGGTACATTTTGAGATCTTCTTTTGCCTCCTAAGCCTCCTCTGTGACTGTCCAGAAAGGATTATTTTATATTCCACTGAGATGAACACATAACAGTGTAGAAGACTTTAGAAGTGTATCCTCTTCATTTTCTAAGTTAGCAGTTAAGAACCTTTCAGGTTTTTCATTGTAGTGTCCACCTTGGACATATAATAACCACTAGAATCAAACTCTGTCTTTTCCCAAGGAGTACACAAGCCTTTCAGATTGAGTTTTTTGGAGCAGTAGTTAGCAGAGGTTTGCACTTTCTTTCCACATTATTTAGCCCACAGCATTTATTTGTAATGCAAAGGTTTGCTGCGATTTGGAGGTTCCCTGGCTCTCCCTCTATGTGAATAGGGATGTCTGAGTGCAATTTACTGCAGTGCTAATCAGGACACTGCAATGTGTTGGACTCAGTGATCTGAGAGGTCTTTTCCAACGTAATGGTTCTATGATACTACATGGGTAGTTTTAGATGGTGGGAATCATTAGGAGAATTACCTGAAAAGTCAGGTGCTTTAGACCTGTAGACTCTAAATGTTTGGGGTTTATTGTGTATCTGATAGTTAATTTTGAACAGCAATTGTGGTTTTTTGGAAAAAAAAATGTGTTAAAATGAAGCATGGGAAGTGCATACTTAATCAGAGCTGTTACTAAGTAAGAGTGGAATTTTGAATAATTTATCATTTTTTTTTCCCCCACAAAGTTTTAAATTACTTTTTTTAAGGTTTTATTCTAATAAAATGTTTCATTTCATCTAGGGCCAGTTTTTCTTATTTCATTTTCAAACTTTATGGAAATGAATTAAAAATAGAAATGCACTTTCTGAGACAGCATAATTTCAACTGATAATTAGAATATTTCACTTGAATATGCATGTCAAAGCAAAATTAAGATTCTTTTCAAAATAAAAAAATAAAAATATTTTTGCCTCAAAGAGTTCAGCAGAACAGATGTTTATTTCCCAAACATTTTGATCAACTGAAATATGCATTTCTATGTTTTTATTTTTTGGTAATAATGTTTTGGACAAAACCAAAAAGTGCCTGCTTTCAGCAATAAAACTTTTTTCTTCCTAATTTGTGGACAGATGGTGCATTTCATGTATGCTCCAATTTATATTTCTCTTTTAAATGAATTTCCTTTTTTTTCCCCCTCCTCTTTCAGAATTCAATAAGTAATGATACTCACCTTGGATTTTTCCTCCTGCTCTGATTAAGGCAGAGGCCCTTAGGAAAGACTGTGGGTGCCCGAGTTCTGAGGGAAACACCTGCAGGTTTGGATGAGACATCCAGCCACCTGCAGACAGAGCTGACACACGCATGGGAGGATTTTTTTTTCCTTTCTCTTTTTATTCACAGCATCTTTTGCAGTGTCTTTTGCCACACTGGCTGTCCGTTTCCTTTCATCTGCACCTTTCTTTATTTATAGGTTCAGAGATAAAAGCACCTGCCTTAGTGGTGGTCCTTGCTGCCGTCCTCAGTGTGAGCAGGGGCAAATCCTTCTCTTTGCACTCAAGCTCTTTGCACAGATGAGTTAGATCTTTCATCCTGAAGATGTTAATGGGATCCCACATAGCTGCAGATTTGTGAAGAGAGGCACTGCAATGCCTTATTACAAAGCATCCAGCACCATGATGAATAGCAGTAATTCCCACACATAGCATTATTCCACAGAAAACTGTGCACCCCGCCTGGACCAGGCATTCATTCCATCCCTCCAATTGCAACTGAACTTCAAAGGATACAGCAGGTATACAAGAATTTGTCCTGATGTCTGTGGAGTGATATTCTATGTCTGTGGAGTGATATTCTGGACCATCCAGCATCCGAACTGTTGCATGCTATTTCGAAAACCAGACCAAAAAAAAAAAAAAAAAAAAAAAAAAAAAAAGCCATGCTGAAAAGCAAGACTCGGTGGAGCTTCTTTATAAAATTCAGAATAAAAATTTTAAAATAACTTACATTATTAAAGTAACTTTCTAAAGGTCCTTAAGATCTGTCTTCAGCATAAGCCATCCCAATGTTTCCAATAACATCTGCCTGTATAAAACACCTATTTATTGGTGTTGCTCTCTATAACATCTGTAAATAAACAGTAAAGAATCACAGTTAGCATCATCATTTGCCCTGGTCTATAGTCATGGTCAGAGTATTCCTAATATTGTGAAGGAGATATAGCAACATGCAGTGGGTTTTGGTGTTGGGGTATTTTGGGCTTGTTTATTTGTTTGATTTGGACGTTTGTTGTTATTTTGGGTTTTTTTGTTGTTTTTTTTGTGGGCTTTTTTTGTGGGGTTTGGGGGCTTTTGTTTGGGTTTGTTTTGTTTTATTTTGGGGTATTTTTTGTAGTTTTTAAGTGAATTTGGTTGAAAACAAGGATTGAAATATGCACTCATATACAGAAGATATCATTTCCTAAGACTCCATCTTACCCACTAACCTACAGGTTGGTGAAGCTCTCCGACATCTTCTTTTCAAGTGGCACAAATAGCTCATGGTCAGAGACTGTGCAAGAGGAAGTGTAACCCTGGTTTTTAGTGGTTTACCTGCAAAAGGAGTCCCAGAGGTATTCATCCACTTATTGATCAAACTGTCCTCAAAGAAAATACATGAAGATGACAGGCAGAAAATCTGGCACACAAATCTCTCTCTTCCTGCCCTGGGGGTCCCTCTGCTATTCTGGAGAAGATTCGTGCACTCACTCCTCATCACTCTTGCTAAAACAAGCCCAGGCTCCTTAATTACCTCCCTGAACACAACAGTGAGATGTACAGCAATGAAATTCGCAGGGCACAGGCTGCTGAACAAAGACAGGGCTCTGTCAGTCATCAGGAGCTGTCAGGCATGGCCCCATGCCACAGTTTGAGACATGACACCCATTTTTTGGCATTTCAGCTATTTGACCACAGACGACTGGAACAACTTTTATTCATTTTTTTTTAAATAGGAGATTACTACCTCTAAATATCTTACTGGACTCTCAGCCCCAACATGGCTCCATTTGCTTTGGCAGCTGACTGAATCTCTTTAATTGCCTTTGGCTGAATTCCAGTTCCACAGCTACAGGTGGCTTTTTTTGAGACCAAGGCCTTCAGAGGAACTAGCAAACCTTTTAGATTTCTAGGTTACAAAAAAGACACCTCATGGGTAACTTGCAGATGTTTGTCAAGTCTCAGAATTTTTATGACCCTTAAGGTGGTTCAGATTTTTTAAAATGCTAATGGGAAGGAAAAATTAAACCCAAATATCAAAAAAACAAAACAAAAAAATCCCTTCTGAGTAGCTTTTTGATCATCTTGCGCAATCTTATAATCTGATTCTATCTGAGACCTGCTCAAAAATAGCTTTTGGCAAGATTGATCTTAATTGGCTCAGACATGGGATCTCAACAGAGGCAGGCAGTGAGTAAGAGAGTTCTGATGGCAGGAAGTAGAACTGTTCCTTTTAGGTCAGTAATGTTGCTGGTTAACAGGCCAGAGGAACAGAAACTAAGTGTGGTTAGGAATGCAGATAGTCTTTTTTGAAATTCAAAAATTTATAGTAATCTGATTATTGATAAAAGAATAAAAATAAATATTTGGTAAAGTGGATCTCTTGAAGCTTTTTCCTAGAGTTTTTTTTTATCTTTTAAGGAACTACAAAGTGAAGTTGTAATCCTATATAAGCACGGCTGACCTAACCTGGTCAAACTTATTGAAAATAAGTTTCACCCTGGTGAAACTTATTGAAAAATATTATAATGAGACATTTAGAAAACATGACACAAAATTCATAAAATATGGTGCAAGAGTAATGTTTTGGGATGTATTTTGCTGTATTTTTCATCCCTGGTGACATTTTTGGAAAAACGACTTATTCTGTTTCTTACAGGTAAGCGTGGTAAACAATCCCTTCAGTTTTAGAAAGAAAGTGTGTTAACACTGCCTCTTTACTTTTGGTTAATAAACCTGTGACTTCTTATAGTAATTCCAGGAACTATTCAGAAAGGGACATACCTTTCAGTGAGTTGTGTTGGCTAGGAAAATATTGAGTTGACTTTCCACAGACCTTTAGCAACCATACCAGTGTTCCTGTTTTCCTCCAGCTTTAATCTGTCATCATTTCAAATGGGACAAAGATTAGAGGCTCTGATTATCCTGGGTTTTACATATGGCTACACTACAGTGCCTCATGAGAGAGACTCAGAGCAAGAATAGGCCGGTTTTTATTAATTATTAGCCAGACACCAAGTAATGTTACGTTTTCCCAGAAATTTCAGGCTATGATTTATAGAAATGAACAAAGGTTTGGGTTAGAAGGGACATAAAGCTCATCTTGTTCCATCTCCCTACCATGGGGAGGGACACCTTCCACCACCCCAGGTAGCTCCAAGCTCTGTCCAACATGGCCTTGAAGATTTCCAGGGATGGGGCAGCCACAGCTGCTCTGGGCAACCTCTGCAAGGTCCTTACTACCCTCACAGGAAAAAATTTCTTCCTAATATCCGATCTAAACCTTTGTCTGTCAGTTTAAAGCCATTCCACATTCACTTATTACTTCAAGCCCTTTCAAAAGTCTCTCTCTGGCTTTCTTGTAGTCTTTCAGGCACTGGAAGGCCACAATTAGGTCACTTTGGAGCCTTCTCTTCTCCCCTCTGAACAATCCCAATTCTCTCAGTCTTTCCTCAGAGCCACACAAACAATTTAATTCTATTTCATTCTTTTCCTTTTAATCTTAGTTCCCAGGAAACAGAAAAGGCACAGCAGGTAGAAATCCCTGCTGCTCACCACTGCAGAACCCTATACTTCTAGCTGGAGCTGCAAGATAAGAGGCGGTGGATGCTCTCTGTGAGAAAACCAGCTCCGCCACGGCACAAAACTTTGCTGTGCTGATGTGCGTGTTATGAGTATGTATTTATGCATCCAGGAGCGTGGCTTTCTGCCCTGCAGAGAAATATAAATTGTCGTGAGCGAAAGCCCATGAAATAAACTGCGAGATTAGGCACACTTTTGTTAAGCCTTCCCGGTGCTCACCGTGCTTCGTCCCACTAGATGGCACCGAGCGTCTGCTGCATCCTCTGCAGCGCCAGCGTTCTGAGCGAGGGCTGGCTCGCCCTCCTTCCCGGGGGGCTGTGCATCAACACAGACACACTTCCACAGCAACAAACCTCACAAACCCACCATTCTCAATGAACGCCAAACCCATCCTCTTCCTTTCCCCCACGTAGACAAAGGGCTCAGGAGCTGTGGGCAGGGAATGGTGACAGCACGCTGTGGGCTTGTCATTACCTCTGGACTTAATCTGCAGAGATCAGTGTTTCCTCCAGCTGAGCAGGCCCAGAAGCAACACAGATGCACTATTGGACTTCTCAGAAGAATATTATGTACAGGGATATGAAATAATACATAAAATATATACATAAGTGTAAAGAAGCCTGACCAGCAGCTCAAGGAAAGTGATTCTCCCCACCACTCTATAAGGCCCCAGCTGGAGAACAGCATCGAGCTCTGACGTTTGCAGGACAGAAAGGACATTGGCCTGTTGGAGTGAGTCCAGAGAGCTGGAAACAGGCTGAGGGAATTGTGGCTGTTCAGCCTGGAGAAAGGAGATCTCCCTAGATGCAGGGAGATCTTAGAGACCCTTCCAGTACCTAAAAGGACTCCAAAAGAGCTGGAGAGGCACTTTTCACTAGGACACGGAATTTTAGGATAAGGGGGAGTATCTTCAGACTGTAAAAGGGTAGTATTAGATTAGATATTCGGAAGAAATTCTTCACTCTGGGGGTGGCAAGCCACGGAGACAGGATGCCCAGAGAAGCTGTAGATGTCCCACCCCTGGAAGTGTTTAGGAGGAGGTTGGATAGGCCTTGGAGTAATCTGCTCTAGTGGAAAGTGCCTCTGCCCATGGCATGGGGTTGGAAAGAGATGATCTTTAAGGTCCACTTGGACCCAAACCATTCTATGAGCCCAGATTTTCAATTACACTTTCTTTCACCTGCACAGGAAGGTCTTATTCTCTTTTCATAGAATCGTAGAGTGGCTCTTTTCATCAATATCAGCCACCGTGAGCCAGTAACTTTTCAGTGGGAATGTCTCAGCTTTGACGTTGCTCCTATTAAGGGGGCACCTGTTTTGCAGAGGCATTGTAAGATCAGTCCAATAAGACATGGTTGAGAGTAGTACAGTAGGATTTTATGTGGGCAAGCCTCTTGAGAATTAGAGGAATGCTACTGATCCCACCAAGTGAAGGGACTGGGAGTTTTGCCATAGAATACTGACAGATGTAATCATTTGTAAGAATGTGCAAAATGAAAATGGTTTGCGTCAAGGTGCAGATAATTTCACCTCCTGATTTGCAAATCTGGCACTTGAAAACACAAGGTATATTTACTTTGTATACAAAACATAGAATCAGAGAAATCATAGAATTCTTTAGGTAGGAAAAGCCCTTTATCATGATTGAGTCAAACCATTAACCTAAAAGTGTCAAGTCCACCACTAAACCATGTCAGTGTGAGAGGAATCCTAGGATTCAGGACAGAGGTAAATTACTGCAGATGGAAAATAAGGTTAAAATAAGGTAAAAACACTCCTCAGCTCAAATTTTAGTACTATAGGGTCACAGATAATACACTATAAAAACAGTCTCCCAGTATTACACAAGCAAAACAGGATTAAAACTACTTACTTAAAAATGTGAATGGTCAGCAATAAAGAGAGGTGCCATGTGAGGATCACTGAACAAAATGAATGTCTAACACTTCTTTTTCTAATATAGAATCATCGCAAAATCATAGAATTGCAGAATCACAGAATGGTTTGGATTGAAAGAGACCCTAAACACCATCTCATTCCACTCCCCTGCCACAGGCAGGGACACCTTCCACTTTGACAAGGTTGTTCCAAGCCATGTCCAACCTGGCCTTGGACACTTCCCAGGGATGGAACATTTTCACAGGAAGGTAGCCTCCATTTTGGAGACTCAGCTAATGACACTATGTTATATTTTTTGCTTAGAATCTGTTTTACTTCACTCACAACCCTGCAGCTACAACCACTGCAGGCTGCTAATTATCACAGAAAAACCTAACTGGAACCAACTTCTGTCAAGAAGAAAACTGCTGCTAATTTTGTACTGGATGAGACCATTTAATTCTCATACAAGAAAAAAAAATCCTACTCATTATATCTGCTTGTTCATGTGAATCAGTATTTAGGAATTTTCTTCATGCAAAGTATTTAATGAAATTATTCTGATTTCACACCGAAAAATACACACAAAAATCCTGACACCCACCTCCAAACAAGAACAACAAAAAGTGAAAACCAAACACAAAACCTGATTTCACACATCTCTTTCTCTGTTTTGTTTTTCTTGGTTTTTTGGTTTTGGGGTTTTTGGTTTGGTTTGGTTTGGGTTTTTTTTTCATTTTGTTTTGTTTTTGGGTTTTGGTTTGGGTTTTTTTTTTGGAGTGAAACACCCTGTTTAAAGCCTTGGAGGCTTTAAACAAGCCTGTTCACAAAAATAGCTGGGTTTCTTCCAGGAGTGCATTAAGCAACATGACTGTACTGTCACATATTGTTTTCCTTTCATTCTCTTCCCTGAGGGAAAAGCTTCATCTGCAATGAAGAGCCTCATTTTGCTCCAGTATTTGGTACTAATTGGCTTTTCCTAAACAGTGAAGGCATCATGCCCAGGAATATCATGTTCCTGTAGATCAGCTGAGAAATGATGTGGACTATCTGAGGCCAGATCATTTTTTGTCAGGAGGGTCTCGAGGCATTTTCAGTTTTTCACCTTAATCTTAAAATGAAACTTTACATTGTTGTAGTCAAAACCAAGCACAATATTTTGATTAGTTTGATTTACTTTTAAATTGTTGTTTTCCTTTTTGGAATTATTCTGTATGGTCAAAACCAGATCTGAAGTCCTTTCTGAAAATGCAATTCCCAGGCAAGTGAATTTGTTACACGTCACTTCAGTGCTATTACACTTGGCAGATGATCTTTTGCTCACTTTTAACTGTAAATTCCTCAGGAGTTTTATAGACAGTACTTGAAATGGTAATTCAGACCATCTGAAATGAAGCTGGTAGCAAAAAGCAAAGAGCTGGAATGATGTATCATTATACACAGACCATTTCAGCAACAATTTGAGAAAACAGAAGTACAAAACTGGGGTATCAACACAGTGTTTCTTTTGAAAAACAGCCAATATCTTCCAGACAAACATGATCATTTTGATCCAATACTGTACTTTCTTGTACTTTTTCTGCATTCTGCTTTTTAAACATCTCTGAGTGATATCCAGTGATATTGTACCCAGATGTGTTACAGATATTTTGCCTGTTAAATTGTTGACATATGATTCTCCCTTTCTTTCTCCCATTCCTTGGACTTTCCTATCATCTCATAAAATTTTTGGATTATTTGACTCTGATCTTGATCTGAAAAGCAAAGATAGTAATTATTTTTTACCTCCTGTTCTGATCCAAACCCAACCCTGGTTATCAATCTGCTCTTTCCAACCAGCAATGAATTAATTTTTCAGCTCTATAAAGTGATAGACCTTTCACCCTTAATAGTTTGAAATGGCAGCATGGGAATTAAGTAACTAATGTCAACAAAATGGACTCAAGGCCTCTTAAAAGCATAAGCAAATATAATTTTATGTCTAGTTTCAGGATCTAGAACAGACTCTTTATGCTGAAGGAAATGAGGAAAAAATGCAGAAGAATTGGGATATGAAGGCAGATAAAAACCATGCAATATCTTAATCAGCAAGCCTGATTTTCCACAACTCCTTTATATACAGTGTAGAAAATTACTCAGTGGCCTCTTTGCTGCCCTGTGGTCTGTTCCCCTGGGATTTTAGCTAAACCAGGGGTGCCAGAAGTATTGAAGGACCACTTAACACAGCAAGAACATATCTACCTGAAGTGATAAGGATCGCTGCTGGGCTTTGTAATAAAACCAGACATCCTTCAGCTGTGTGACAAGAAAAGTTTCATTGGCAAGCTGGTAAAAGAAACACCAATTTCAATATCAATCTCCTGACTTAAAAATGCAAAATAACTGCTCTTTTTTGTCATGTTTATCGTGTACTTTCTATTCTATAAATTTTTCATTAAACTGATTTACTTTTTTCATGGACAAAGGAACACCCAAAAATTTCCATGAAAATCTTCTTGAATTAAATATTTTTAAAATGTTGAAAGAAACATGAAGAATTTATAATATAGGAAGTCTGCCAATTCATACCCTTAAATCTTACCCATTACAAAGGTCTTTAACATATACTAATTACTACAGACTGACCAAAACAGGCAGACAAAGAGTGTTAGACAACACCTGAGACAGGAGTGGCCTTTTCACTTTTTACCAACTTTTAAAATCCCTTCTACTCCTTTACAGGATGAACATCTTGTGCTCAAAGGAGTCTTGGGAAATGTGCCCAGAAGCAAAATGTGTCCAGAAGCAAGCAGACTATTAGACATGGTGCTAAGTCATCTGGAAGAGGAGCTGAGAACCTGCTGCATGTCTCTTTCTGTCTGCCTATATTGCAATCTAACTTCTGGTGCTTGAGTTCCATGTGAAGGCATAATTCACATTTTTCTAGTTAGTCACCATACTAAACAGAGACAGCCACATCTGACTTAGTCACTCCACACTACCAGTTCTGGTAAATGGACCCCTTCTCAGTGCAGTCAGTGGAGACTAGATGTGATTCACTCCATTCTAAAATAAAAGATAAAATTAGGCCAAATGAGTCACTCCCAGGATTTCCTATTTCTCTACACAGACTAAAAATGGGTCTTGGGAGACCAACTGATTGAGACAACTTCTTTGTAGATTCTTAATAATGGATGAGATTGGTCTTTTTGAGATATCTGTCAATGCACTCAAGGCAAGATCCCATTAAACCATCTTTTTGTCCACTCAGCCACAACCTTACTCAGCATGTTCCACACCTACATCCCTATAGTCTGCACACAGACACCTGAAATGATGGCTCAAGGCAAGCAGGGGCAGGGGGGAAAACCAGGGATTTCTGCTTCTGTCTTCAGATATCCTGACTTTGTGCAGGCTTTGTGCAGGCTTATGGTAGCACCTACTAGCCCAAGTCATGGATGGGGTTTCTGTCCTACTGCATTCTACACAGAAAAATGAAATCATAGAATCACAGAATGGTTTGGATCTGAAGGGATCTCAATGATCATCCAGTCCAACTCCACCTGCCATGGGCAGGGACACCTTCCACCAGACCAGGTTGCTCCAAGCCCCCTCCAACCTGGCCCTGGACACTTCCAGGGATGGGGCAGCCACAGCTTCTCTGGGCAACCTGTGCCAGGGCCTCCCCACCCTCACAGGAATTTTTTTCCTAACATCAAATCTAGCCCTGCCCTTTGTCAGTTTGGAGTCATTTCCCCTTGTCCTCTCACTGCAGGCCCCCTCCAGCTCTCTTGGAGCTTCTTTAGGCACTAGAACCTTCTCTGGTCAAGCTTGAACACTGCCAGGTCTCTCAACCCATCTCCAGAGCAGAGCTGCTATAGCCCCCTTGATCTGGTCTCCAAAGGAATAAGTATGAAATTCCAGAAAAGTACTAGAGAGCTTGTAAGTCCAACAGCTGTAGAGAAGAGATACTAGGAATGCTTTTCACTTCCACATCTACTGATGGTCACAGATCAAAACAGAGTGGCTTGGATTCAGGGCATGTAAATTAGAAAAGCTAGAAAATCAAGTATTTTCACAGGACACCTTATTTATTAAGCAGAGTTATATTAGTGATCAGATGATAGAAGATCTTTGTCTCAAAGCAGTGTTCCTCTGTCATTTTACTCACATCCCTCCAATGTTATCCCTTCTTTGCACATTTCATTCCTCACAACTACAAATCAAAAAATTGGGGCAAAAATTGTCATGGGATAAAACATGATAGCATTCTACTAGATTTTTTTTAACAACTTTAAATCTCTGTTTCAGTATTAATACTTTCCCTTTTTGTTAAATTTATAAAACTGTCCTCCTTACATATTCCATGAAATATTCAAATTGCTGTTTAAAAAAAACCCCACTAGATTGTAAGTTTTATAAAACTTGTTCTAAGTTATCAGTTTATTAAAGTACTTTGTTTCCTCTGTAACTGCTTCCCTGAAGTATCTCATCTTTTATTTGAGGAACAGCAAGTTTTCCCCATCCCAGAGAAATAAAAAAAACTGATACGCAAAAAATTTCAAAGAAAATGCTTAAGTAGTGGAAGAGTTGCAAAAATGATAAAGTATTTAATTATTTTTATGATTCCATCTGACAGGTAGCTTTTGCAGAGCTTGGGCAGCATCTTACCTCCTGAAACAATAATTTAATACCTCACAGAGAAGGGGAATTGGGCTGGCTAGTAAGTTTCTCTCAAAACTCCTCACAATGAAAGTGAAAAAGATAAGGGGAAACCAGGTTAGTAAATTAGTTGGTAGAGTCCTGACACTAATTGAAACAGAGTTGAAGGATCAGAAGATCACATTTTACTAATGGTACTGTGATATTTACCTGTAGGAAAGATGAAGGCTGCCTGAAGAATTACAGGAGGTGATAAGAATCTGTGGTAGAATAGGAGAAGAAAATGTTTGTTTCAAACAAACATAAAGTGATTCACATGGGAAAACTAAACCCCAATAGCTTAATCTTTATGTTAGAAGAAATGTACTCTGTGCTAATTGTTACAGCTCAGAGATGAAATTGGAGTTTATAATAAATAGTCTATGCAACTACCAGCGTAATGTTTATCAACCTCCAAAATAGTATGTTAACAAGAAGAAAAGAAGGAGAAAAAGAGGACATGGTCTCAAGTTGTGCCAGGCAAGGTTTATATTTAATATACAGAGAATATTTTGTCACTGAAAGGGTTGTCAAGAACTGGAAGATGTTGCCCGGGGCAGTGATGGAATCAATGTCCCTCAAAGTGTTCAAAAATGGGTGGATGCTTAGGGGCATGGTTTAATGGTGAACCTGGCAGTGCTGGGTTAATGGTTGGACCCAATGATGTTACAGGACTTTTCCAACCTTAATGATTCTGCAATTATATGAATATATGAATCTTTGGCCAAAATCAGTACGGCCATTTCATGTTCCTTCTCTAAGCCCACACCATCTGCTCCTGTACATCTCACAGGCTAGAAACTGGAAATGGGTCTTGCAGATGACACTGTGGCAGCCCAGGATGTAATTAGTGAAAAATTTTCTTTAGCAACAAATCCAGATGGCACTGAAAGGGAAGCAACCTGCGTCATGGGGACTAGAGCCATCACCTGGGGTCAAGGGAAGCAAATTTCTTAAATGGCCAAAAAAAAAAGTTTGTGCAACTCATGTTTTCAACAGCACAGTCTGAACTAAACTGACATGCTTTTTATTTTATTCTCATGATTGCAAATCAGAGCATTTCAGCAAAAATGACATTCATTTAGGGAAAAAAAAGACAGATTTTTGTGGAATTTTCAATTCTGTTAAAAGTATCTCCTTACCCTCACTCCTTCAAAATAAACTGAAGTTTTCAGATGGAAGTATCCAATAAGTGCTTGTCTCCAAGGGTGAGTGAGGAAGCTTAAGTTAATACAGAGAGCAAATCCCTGCATTGGGTTCCTTATGACAGTCCAGGGTCTGAGAACAAGGCTGGCAGCTCCAGCTGGCTGTTGTGTGCTGGGTTGCAAAAGCACTGGAGGAAGAGCTCTGGCTCCCTACTTCTCTTTCATACGAAAACAACAGTATTTTACAGGGAATGTTGAAGGTGTAGCAGTCACTAATTCATTTAGGTTAGAAAAGGCCTCCATGATCATTGAATCTAATCTTTAACTGATCACCACCTGACCAGAGCACTGAGTACCATGTCCATTCATTTCCTGAGCACTTCCAGGGACAGTGACTCCACCACATCACTGGGTAGCCCCTTCCAATAACTGGCAACTGCTTCAGAGAAGAAATTCTTTCTGATGTTCAACCTGAACCTCCCCTGGCACAGCTTCAGGCTGTTTCCTTTCATTCTGTCCCTGTTCCCTGCGAGCAGAGCCCAACCCCCCCAGCTGCCCCCTCCTGTCAGGGACTTGTGCAGAGCCACAAGGTCCCCCCTGAGCCTCCTTTGCTCCAGCCTGAGCCCCTTTCCCAGCTCCCTCAGCCACTCCTGGGGCTCCAGCCCCTTCCCAGCTCCGTTCCCTGCCCTGGACACGCTCCAGCCCCTCAGGGTCTCTCTTGTCCTGAGGGGCCCAGAGCTGTCCCCAGCACTGGCGGTGCCTCAGCAGTGCCGGCACAGGGGACGGGCCCTGCCCTGGGGCTGTGGCCACACCCTGGCTGGGACAGCCCAGGGGCCATTGGCCTCTTGCCCACCTGGGCACCCCTGGGCTCATGTCCAGCCACTGGCTCCAACACCCCCAGAGCCTTTCCCAAAGAGCCCTTTCCAGCCCCTCTGCCCCAGCCTGGAGCTGCAGGGGTTGGTGAGACCCAAGGGCAGGAGCCGGCACTTCCCCTTGTTGCCCCTCACACCACTGGCCTCAGCCCATGGATCCAGCCTGTCCTGATCCCTCTGCAGAGCCTTCCTGCCCTCCAGCAGATCCACACTCCCACCCAACCTGGTGTCATCTGCAAACTTGCTATGGGTAGACTTGATCCCCTTGTCCAGATCATCGATAAAGATACTACACAGGTCTGGCCACAACACCAATCCCTGGGGACAGCACAGGGACCGGCTCCCAGCTGGGTGTGGCACCATCCCCCACCACTCTGTGGGCCCGGCCACCAGCCAGTTCCTAACCCAGAGAAGAGTGAACCTGTCCAGGCCCTGGGCTGCAGCTTTTCCTGGAGATGCCGTGGGAGACGGGGTCAAAGGCTTTGCTGGAGTCCAGGCAGATAATCCACAGCCTTCCCTCATCCACCAGGCAGGTCACCTGGGCTTCAGAGATCAGGCTGGTCAGGAACAACCTGCATGTCCCAAACCCAAGCTGGCTGGGTATGATCCTTTTTTTGTCTTGTATGTGTTGTGGGATCACTCTCAAGATGATCTGTTCCATGGAAGATATTTTTGTCAAGGAAAAATAAGATGTGATAGATAGCCAAATGAAAAGGACCGTGGATCCCACCCAGTCCTTGAGCCAACAGTTGAACCATCCTGGTTTAACTAGTCTACAGAAATAAAAGCATCTTTTTCACTAGTGCAAACTTCACAAAAATTAGTCAAGAATCTGTATTAAAATTCTCAAATTCCAATTTGCTTTCAGACACAATGAATGCTTTTGCATGGCAAATGATTCCTCCCAGAAAAATAGCTACAAAATAGGTGAAGCCCTTCAAATACTGATATTCAAGTAAATGGCAACTAATATCAAGTAAGCTCTTATGAGAATATTCCATCAGGGTATCGATTTTTTTCTATCCTAGACTTGAATAAAACTTAATAAGAATTAATTCCACAGCATTTAGGGAGGATTTACATTTAGAACAAACTTAGTGTGCAAAAGGTTTTAGACAAGATCTGCAGCTAATAAAATGTGATATCAATGTAATGAAAAATCCTGAAGATCTGCAGCTAATGAAACGTGGCATCAATGTAATAAAGAAAAGTAAGCAAGAGAGCATCTAGATGTTCCTCAACCCTTCAAAGTCACCTCTCTGGAATCATGAAAATTTCATCATGAACGAAAAACGCCAGTGTGGACATACCCAAATATAAAGTAGAAAAGACTTTAGGCTTTCTAAGTGGATGAGAAATAAAAGCACATTTGCTACAGTCTGGGTCTACTGAGGCCAAGCTTATGAAAAATTATTCCAGTACAGACCTTTAAACAGCAGAGGTACTTAACGTGAGAAAGATGCCAAAAAAATGAGCAAGTAAGGATCATTCCTGAGAGCTGTGTTCTCGAGTATTGCAGAATGAGGACTGGTATCCCCAAGGCAGTATCCTGGTGCTGTTTGCAGTTGAAGTGTTGTTTTGGAAGACATTTGCTTCTCCACAAACAGACCTAGACACAAAAGAAGAGTGAACTTTAAGTACCATTTCGTAGTTTTTTAGTGCTGTAAAACTGCTGCCGTAGGGAAGGTTGATGTTCAGTTACAGCTGGAAGGTCCATCCAGCAGTATCAGCAGGCAGAGAGGCAGGCTAAAAGTACAGAGTTTGGGTGACTGGAGGAATCAGAGGCAGTATAGAAAAAGTTTTGTCTCTGAATGTTTATCATTTTTAGAAATGCAAAAGCTGGTTTTCATTGCTGTTTTTAAATCAAATACAGAAAACGTTGTCTGTCGCTGTTTTAAATTGTTTTGAATAGTAAAGTACCCTGGGACCTTTGCTGCATGAAAGATAGTACCTCAAAGTGCTTTATTGTTGTAATTTCCATGGAAATTAACATTTACTTGCATGGTTATCACACTTTCCGTGTAATGTAGGGTATAACCATCTAAATCCCTTTGAAATACAGTCACTGAGGTATCATCAATCTGACTCAAGATTTGTTCTGCTTTTCTGCTTGAGTTTGCTGAATACTTTTGCTTTTCCTCCTGGTGTTGAGCTATACAAGTTAATGCTGAAATGTACTTTAAAATTCAGCAGCCATTTTCTTCTGTTTGGTTTTATTTCCCCATCTTTTCTATTCACTTTCTTCCCTATCCCTCGTTTTGTGTCCACTGCAGGCACTTAACAACTATATGCTGTTTACAGCACCAGTGGAAAGCCACAGAATGTAAATCCACAGGGAATTTCACCCATGCTCCGCACCCAGGCTGACATTCATCTCAAGTTGTCACAGTGGAGTCTTAGAGTTGATATTAGAGGGGAAAAAAGGGCTGTCACTCCCTGGAATAGGCTGCCCAGGGAAGTGGCAGAGTCACCATCCCTAGTGGGGTTTAAAAGACACATAGCTCTAGCACTCAGGGACATGGTTAGTGGTGGCCTTGGTTAGTGCTCAGTTAATGGTTGGACTCAATCATCTAAGAGGTCTTTTCCAGCCTAAATGATACTATGATTCTATGATCCAAATTCAAGAAGAAGCACATCTATCATCTACTCTTCAGACAAAGGATTCCCACTAAATTTCTTCAGTCCTTCCTCTCCTGTGCTGCACCATGGGCATGTGCACACACACCCTGTGTGGACCTATCCAAACACTGACTGATAAAATTGTAATAAAACACCTATATAAAATTATGTTTTAAACTAGATGACTTCTAAAATGATCACAAGACATTAGCTGATGAAGATGCAGGAACTTTGAAAAGAAGGCAGATATTGGGTATGCAACTCAACAAACATTTTCCAAGTGTATGTGAGGGACTGCAGCTCTCAAAGAGCACATGGACTTCTGCTCCAGTGTTCATTCGCTGGGGACAAAGTGGGACATATTTCAAGAGGCAAAGAGGAAGGTAAAGAAAGAACTGTTAAGTGTGTCTCTGGAGCTCCTTGGAACACCAAACTGATAGCGTAAGTTAGCTCAGTAACTAATACATACCTAGAACCAGAGCCACTGCTGGTAAGTCTAAGTTAAATGCTGCATCACACTGTATTAGATTTATGTAACTGATTGAATTTTTGTAAATCTGTATTATTGCTTGATGGAAGTGGATTTCTTTATTCATCTTGCAGTAACAAAACCAACATCCAGTTCCAGTGGGAACACTGTTTTCTATGCCTAGGATTACAGTCCAAATGACCTAGCCTTTACAGAAGTCAAGACAGCTCAAGAGATTGGTGGTATAAGAGCAATACAAAATACAGCTGGAAACTTCAAGGAATTCATACAGCTGAATTCCTGGTTATTAATTTTCTCCTGCTGTTTATATTGTTTTCATCTAGAGTTTTCCTTCTAAAATTCACTATTTTAATAACATTGACACATAGTGACTTTATCTTCCCTCTAAAAATTAAACACTAACAATGACCCTTATAGAACAGCATGTCATTTCAAAGTATTGCTTTAATTACTTTTATAACACACCAATAAAAACTTCACCAAGGATTAGAATTATTTTTTTAATTAATTCAGTTTACTATTACTTAGCTGTCAGTGAAGGAGATATACCTGCTTTTAAGGGACATTATTAGGATGCAAAAGTTTTGACATTAAAGATAAGCCATGGAAAAATAGGATGATATCAACATTGGACAAAATAATATTAAACAGCATTAACAACAACCTTGCAGGACTTAGGACTTAGCAGCTCTAAAGTCTTTACATGGTCAATGACGCGTGAAACCTTGGAGCACTCATGTCACCCTGGTGTACTTCAGTTTTCCTGCCTGCTAACTGGGTGCTAATAATAGAAAGACATAACAAGTCAAGATGAGTTGCAAAGTGCTGGAGAGAAGATAGACATCCTCATTAGTGCCACAGAGAAACAAATTGCCAAGAATCCTGTGTCTTAATGACTGTTATTCTATACAGTGAAATCCAAAATTCCCTGGCAGGAGGTGTTATAAATGGCCTTACCTAGAGCTGCTTTATCCATCTATCAAAGCATCAAAGGAGGAAGAGAAAATGGTAGTTAAATTTCTGCTTATTTTCTCTGGTGTTCTACTCTAAGTTAGTGCTAATGTCAATTAGGTATATTCATCAGCTTTGACATTTTGTACTTGACAAATTGATGAAGGTTTAGTAATGCAGTACAATTTTCCTTATCAAAACTTTTTTTTTTTTTGAAAGACTTTTAATTACTACACATCTTAACCAATATGGGTTTTACTTCTGATTAAAGTGGCCATTGAAATCTTGACAATGCTTGACACACTCCATCTAAATTTAATTAACTTTTTTTTCCCCTTTTTTATTAGCTGCTGTGAGGGGAAAGAGACTGGAAAAGCAAGAAAATTCAGCTTTATGCATAGTAACAGATGCTCCTGGTATCATAGCAAAGTTCTGATTTTATTAACTTAATGAGAATAGCGAAATTAATCAATACTTAGTATTGAAGTCACAGTACTTCTTCTGGAGCTGGTGAAAAAAGTCATGAATCAAAGAATGTTTGAATCATAACAAGGCATTGGGTCGGAGGGACTTTATAAATCATCTAATTCTGACTCCCTCCCACAGGCAGGACATCTTCCACTATCCCAGGTTGCTCCAAGCCCCATCCAGCCTGGCCTTGGACACTCCCACGGATGGGGCAGCCACCCTGTTCTCTGGGCAACTTGTGCCAGAGTCCCACCACTGTCACAGCCAGGAATTCCTTCCTAACATCCCATCTAACCCTGCCCTCTGGCAGTAGGAAGCCATTCCCCTTTGCCCTGTCACTCCAGGCCCTTTCCCAAAGTCCCTCTCCAGCTCTCTTGGAGTCCCTTTAGGTACTGGAAAGGACTCTAGGATCTCCCTAGACTTCTCAACAGTCTCCCCTTCTGAACAATCCCAATTCTCTCTCAATTTAATGATTATGGACATGGCAAAAAGATACTGTTATGAAGCACAAATCAGTTGATTTATATTGGATTTTTGTAAATGGTGAATTTATTTTTCAATAATCATGACATTTCAGAGAATAAAAAGAATCTGCCCTGTATGAAATAAGAACAATCAGAGAAATGCAGAATAATGCGTATAACAATTCCTTAACAAATTCTACCATACTTGCTTAACTTTTAACTAAAAATAGCAGATGTTACAGAAAATGTGGGTTTCATGGTCAAGAATCCAGGAAACTTTTAATCTTCATTCATATTTGTGGGTATGATTTTAGAATCTTGACAAAGTCATGGTTGCCTGGTATGGCAGCTCTCCAGGGTTTCATCATACCAAGTCATCATCAGTGATGGGTACACCCTAGACTAAATTTAAATCATCACTTTTTTCCCCTTTCCTCACCAATGAGAGATTCTAGAAATTAAAGTTTGCTTCAAATTTTGAGAAAGAGTCATAAACAGAAATAGATCTTATTGCTTCTAGAAGTCCATTGTTTTCATGCTAATATAATAGAATCATTCATGTTTGAACCTTAGCAGGTTTCTATTCCAGCCTTCTGCTCGAGGCAGAATTGCCCTGAATTCAGACAAAGTTCCTGTCAGCTTCCACCTGTGTCTTCCTGGGTGAAAGAATTCACTGCTTTCTTAGGCAACCTGTTCTAATGCATATCATTTCACCACTCTTGCCCTGAGAAATATTTCTTCATGTCAAATTGTAACCATCCCCATTCCAATTTATGACCATTTTCTTTTGTCTTCCTGCCACCAACCTCATCAAATACTCTCCACTCAGGAACTCCTTGCAGGTATGGAAAGGATGCTGTCTGGTACACTCTAAGCCATTTCTGCTCATGGCTGGATAAGCTCAGTTCCCTCAACATCTCACAGGGCAAATGCTCTGGACCCGAACATTTTGTTGGCCTTTTCCAGACTCACTGCAGTTTTTCAGTGTATTTCTTATACCAAAGTGTTCAAAACTGGCTCATCACACATAAAGAAAAAGGGATATCTGTATCTCTTCCTAAGGCAACTTAAACTAGTATTAGCCACCCTTCTGTAACTCAGCTCTTTGCAGACCTTTAGCAATAGATGATGAAGGAAAGTATTTCTAACTTGAATTTACTTAATTTTGGTGTAGCAGTTATTAACACATTAAACACACCAAGTTTCATATTACACAGGAATTAAATTTAACAAAATTAAAATCTATACCAAACCCACAATATATCAGCTTTCACAGCAAAAGCCTACTAAGATGTCTCTGGAGATACTAGCAAACCCTATGCATATGTTATATGATTACTTATTTTTATAAAATACATGAAAATAATTGCTTGTTAAATTTTCCCTTCATATGAAAGCTGAAACCTTGCTTCCTATCGACATCCATGGGAGATTTTCCATGAACTTCAACAGGAGTCATAACTCATCCAGAATATATAAACAGTGCCTCTGTCTGAATATGAATTCAAGCATTAAGCTATAAATAATAAATGCAGAATTTGAATTGAAAAATAGGCTTTTTTTTTACAAAATGTGATGCCTGAATTACTTCTTAGACACTGCATGAGAGACACAGCCCAGGGCGACTTAAACAGCCATGAGTTACTTTAGGATCTTCTTAATTTCTATAGGAAATGCTGTCAGTCATGCCCTGAATCCAGGCATCCCATCCTTATCCTTACCCTTCCTGTTAACTCAGTGGTAGCACTTCTCCTGCAGTAAGGAATCAGGATGTATACGATTTAATGCTGCTGAGAGATGCTTCTGATTCACACTTTTATTTCTCTTCCTAATTACTGAACACTATTAAAAATGCTGAAAGCAAAGGCATTGGATTAAATCTTTATAAATGAAAATCAGACAGAAAACTTCATAGAAACCTGGAAATTTTGCAAAATTGCATTAAAGTAAAGTGAGTTGATAGAAACAAAAAGCTGAAGTTGCAGTGGAAGAAACAAACCCAGGTCTTCCCATTTCTCACATCCATTGAGCTACCAGTTCATTAGGATGTGTAAATGCTTTCATTCAACACTATTGTGTCGAATTTCCAGGAATCAACTACCAACAAGTAATAATAATATTATAATAATAAAAGTAGTAGAAGTACCAGTATTGATTCTTGGAAGACAAAGCAGAAACTGATATTCTCTGGTTGTTCAGTGCTGTTTGGACAAGACCTCCCAGATTTGAGAAATGCTCTGTTTCACCCTATTCATATCTCTGCATTGAATTTTGGATCCCTACATCTCAAGCAGGTTCCTATTTATTTGATTTAATTCCTGGTCTTTCCTCCTTCTTGATTTTTTCAGTCTGGATCTTTCCTCAAGGCATCACTTGACACCGTTGGGGTTGCCTGAGGCCGCACAGTGTCTAGCCACAGACGTCCTTGGCTTCTGCTGCAGCAAACAGAAAAGGCTGGCTCCTTCACAGGGAGCGAGCCCCAAACAGGGATGTTGAAGAGACGTCGGGGAGGCAAAGGATGAGAGAGGGGTCTTTTGTATAGGTCCCAGCTGTTTTTTTGCAGGTGGAGGGTCCAGGGACAACAGACCTGGGAATGGAAGGGTCCAAGGTTCTTATACTCAGAACAACATCGGTGGAACGAGAGGAAACAACCAGTGGGGATCTACTAAGAGGCAGGAGCCAGCAGGGGAATAACCAATGGGGATAACTTGTGGGAGGAGATTACATGAACCAACAAATGGGGTGTCAAAGAAGGAAGAACTTTCTAGAACTAATACATCAGTAATTAGGAGAAATACATAAACATGAACTCCTACATAAAACTGGGTGGAGAACTCCTAAGCCAATAAACTTGAAACATGCAAACTAAAAACCACTGGGAACATGGGAAATCTCTGTAATCGAGGGGCAAGAATTAAACCTCTGTGTTCTGGAGGCCTGTCCACCATTCCTCTGAATGTTCTGTTGCAGTGGCCACTGCCACATGCACCGCAACATCACATCATAGGTGTTTACCCATGAGCAAGTCTTGACTGTTCTTGAAATCAGTGTATCTGTGTGAAAACAACATATTCTCAGTGCAGTGTTGTCAGCAGAAGGGCAGAGCATGAAAATGTGTATTCTTTCTTGAACCAACTCAGTAAGAAGAAAGCACAGTAAAAGCTTTCTGACTAATTTAAGACTTTCTAAGGGGACTGATGTGAACTTCTAAGTTCACTTCCAAACAAACCAGAGGCTGTAGAGCTGCTGAGTTATCTCTGCCATGACAAAGCCCTTGGCTCTGCAAGCTCCCTGGTCCTGTAGGAATCACCCTATTTTCTCCAGGCAGAGAATTGTTTGTCATCACATGTCACTGTTGGACTACAGTTCAAAGGCAAAACTCAGCCTCAAGCTTACACAGAGCCACATTCCCAAATCCATCTGTACTTTTTCCTGTAACCAAAAGAAATGTCTCTTGCTAGTCAGACACACCTTTAACAGCAGCTGAACAGTGAAAGGAAGAAGATGCATCTTATTTGACAACCTAGTTCATGTATCCCAGTTGCTCCTGGCTGCCTCCCAGAAGCACCATAAAATGTTCTCCTGTTGGAGCCAAATATCCCCTTCCATTAAAGGCACAGAATGCAAGAAGTTGTAAGTAGTAAATGCTATATACTTTTTGCAAGCATGATGGAGTAGACACATCAGGATAATGGGTAATAATGAAAAGGAAAATCAGCAAGCAAGTCTCTGTAGTCATATAGACCAAACTGACTGTATGACATTTCAATTCTGAATGAATGTCATAAACCATCGAAAATACAGGTTTAATGAATATGCCTACATAAAAGCATAAACAAGACAAACCTTTACACCGCAGTGTTTATATTTACAGCACATAAGTTACAAATTAAATTTACTCTGGGATGTGCTTTTGATACGAATGACTTTTCTGTAGAGAAATATTATCCGTAATCATCAGATCACTGAGAGCAGGAAGGATCCATTAGTGATGTTGGGGATGATGAACTGAAGTAGCGTTTAGTGGGTTTTAATTATGCTAAAAGATGAAAGTGCTCGGGAAAGGGTGTAAGTCATACCAAAGGGAAGAAAAATGAACTGACTTTATTTAAATAAGTAGACATGTTTATTTCAAACAATTTTAAGCTGATTGCTTATTACATTAATATGTTTTAGGAAGCTGATCTATTCCAGTACTATGCAGTTACATTGTTTAATATCGGCAGTCAAAATATTGAAAAACTATGAGTCTTGGCTATAAAGTTTTCAAATTATAAGATTAAAAAATATGTACAAGAATTTTTCATATTTTAGCTGCAGAGATATACAAAATCCTCACTGCAATCAGATTATTATTGTTATCATAATTTTCAAATGAAGGTTTCCTCAAGGGCTCACAAGATCAGACTTTAAAAATGGTTCTGGGATGAAATACTACCTTCACTGAGGTAAACAGAAAATGTACTCTTGATTTCAAGCAGATTTCAATATAACAAAATTTGTAATAAAATTGTAGCATGTTGGACCTCTTCTGCTTGTAAATTAACAACATCTCTCTGGTAACACATTGCAGCCTGGGGCTTGATATAAAACTTCTTAGAGCAGAGTGAATTTACAAAGAGTCTGGGCCTTGATTCATTACCCTGTACCCCTTTAAACCTTCAGTAATTACATTAAGTTTGCAAGTGCCAGACGGAACAGACTCGTGTTCCTTGACAGGTCACCCTGAATCCATGTATTCCTCCAGTTTCCTGACTAAGGCAGAGACACAACTGCTGTGTGCCACAGCACCAACACTCTCCCTTGGCCATCCCAGCTACAAGACAACTTCTAGCCATTGTTAAGAGGGAAAAGGGAGGTGATATACATCCTGTGGCTGCCTCAAAATGTTTGCTTCTCGCAAAAAGACCTCTAGGTCTTTGTTGAAAGCAGAATGACAATTTGCATAACCTCTGTGTACACCAAAAAGTCTATTATACTCACTGATACCTTCAAGAACAAAATACCTTTTCCTTTTGTTATCATTACATGAGTTTTTTTATGGATAGGAGTGTGCAATTCCTTGTTGACATCAGCACTGTGCCTGGAGAATGAGCTTTTCATTGTTACTTTCCACAGTAGCTGATGCTCTAGCCATGAGTTTTTTTCCTTACAAGGTGTCTCAAAGTACTTCCAGCATGTAATTTTTTGCTCCTGTTCATATTTCATGCTTTAAGCTCTGTTAAACCAAGTCCTAACATGTTCACAGCCCTGTACCACAACCCAAATCAATTTTCTTCCAATTTTCATGGCCTGAACTCCCTCAGAAATGTAAATTACAGAGCAACATGGTGCATGAAACTTGACTTAGACAAAGCCAGCCCTTTGGCTTGCAGAACACAGTGGTCATCCCATTCCATTACTTTTATCCATATACCTGGATAATAGACAGACAGGTGCTTGCACTTGTTTTAAGTTAGGAGCTTCTAGCATTAATATGCTTTGTTACTGGCCCATTTCTAAAGCCTCTCTTCAAAGGCTTCAGTGAATGGCCTCAATATGCTTCTAATACATCAACAGGTGTTTTACTGAAGGCTGTGGGAGTGCAGGATTGTTGCTTGGCCATTCATGCTAATGTATGCCTAAATATTATAAAGTGATATAAAGAATAAAAATATGGTCTCTGAGCTACCTGCAAAATAGAGTACCCACCCCTGGGCTGCAGAGTTATCATGACTCTAATAAGACAATTTTTTAATTGGACATTAAGCATCATTTTCCACTCACCCACTAATTGAATCTCATTTAAGGCTTTTCAGTTGGGAAAAAACCCATATGTTTTCCCCAGAAAAAGCTCACCCTGCTTTCCTCCTACCTTTCAGCTTAACACTTCAGTGGGCTTTGTGGTCTGCTATATTGAATTTCTGATTATGGATAAGATGTTTACAACACAGATGATAGTTATGAGTAGTGCATCTCAGAGCAAATTTAATTTGTTTCCACTGTGCTGTACACAAAAAAAGGAAAAAGAAATATAAACCCAATCTTGTTTATGGTTTTATAAAGTCATATTCATTAAATCCATATACTTGGCATTTCATGTAATTTTCTCCATAAAAAATAAAAGTGTTATTTTTGTTTGAGCCTATTTGATGGCAGGGATTTACCTCCCAGTTGTTGCTCTTCATTATGAAGAGTTACCCAGGACAGCTCCTAATATTCAGAGCTGCGTCCTGCTCAAATCTCTGTTGAATGTAAGAGAAAGGTTTTTAGCTGGAATAATACGAGCATGGTAACAGGGCAAGGGGACCTATCTTGTTTAATTGGACTGACGTACATAGTTTAATATTAAGACCTAATCTAATCCTGCTAATGGAAAAATTTAATATTCTGATAGAATCACTTAATGAAATAGAATATTATATCCTGTGTTAAGATAGAGAGAAAAAAACTTTAATTTGCACAACCTTGATAGTTCAGTATGTATTTTTCATTAGCAATCATATGATTCTAATCCTTAGCCCAATGCCAATGTTTTCTTTTATTTGGTGGTTTCAGATAAAACCTCAGAAAATCTTGTTTTAAAATAAAGTCATATTTCACCTTGATACATGACATCTGGTGAGGGGTCAGTAGCTCTGACCTGGGAAGAGGTGACCGGTCCGGAGGGATGGTCCCATAAGGAATCGCCTTCCCAAGGTCTGGTGTCTTCCCTCAGCTGCTAGCTAGGAGGGCCCATGCAGAAGCTGTCAGCTCTTTAGTGATTGTCAGCTTGTGATTTCAGCTCAGCTCTGCAGGGCAGCCTCCAGACCAGACCAGAGAGAGACGAGAGGTTCGTGTAGCTGGTTCTGCACGAAGTAGCTTTATTGTTGATCCGTACTCCTGGTCCGTGCTTCGCCGAAGGGCAAGGCCAGGGACGAGCCCTCTCCCTCGCAGGGGCAGAGGGCTAGCTTTTATAGGGATACAGGGGGTGGGTGTCAGAGGGTAAAGGCCAATGGGTTACAAAGGATCTGCATAGGGTTTCCCAGAGGATTCTGGGTCTGCCTTTTTCTCGCCATAACTGAGAGTAGCTGCCTTCCCAGGGGGGTCCTGCTGGGAGATTGCTCCATCTCCTTATCTCAGCAGGTGTCCCTCCAGGGCAGTGGCTGGGCATACCCTACATTGATATGGTAGATTAAATGAAGTATTGTTTGCTACTTGATGGCTTTGCTGGTTAAGATGGTTCTGCAGCCTCTTGTATTTGGTCATGCTGTGGGGTTCAATCACAGAATCACAGAATCATAGAGTGGTTTGGGTTGGCAAGGACCTTAAAGCTCATCCTGTTCCAAACCCCTGCCATGGGCAGGGATGCCTTCCACTATCCAAGGTCACTCCAAGCCCCATCCAACCTGGCCTTGGACACTTCCAGGGATGGGGCAGGCACAGCTTCTCAGGGGAGCCTGTACCAGGGCCTTACCTACCTGCCATATCACAGCATGGTGGGCACAGCATGGTGTTGTAGGATCCTAAACTACTTTTATGGTTGGTTAATTCTGCTAAGAACACTATTCAGACCACCTTCTGACTGCCCTAAAGGAACTGACGAGTCCTCGATGCATAGAAACGCAAAGAAATAGATGTTATCCCCTGTTTGCCTTTGGAGTGGCATCTGGCATTGGTCAGCAAGTAGTGAGCAATTGTATCGTGCACCACTTGTTTGGATTTTCCCTTTTTATTATCATTGTTGTTATTTACTGTTGTTATTACGTTTTGCTTTGTTTTCAGTTATTAAACTGTTCTTATGTCAGCTTACAACTTTTGATTCTCCTCCCCATTCACTGAGGTGTGGGGGAAAGAGGGGCTGAGTGAATGGCTGTGTGGTGCATAGTCGCCATGGCACCATCTCAGCATCCTTTGATCCTGGTGGCTAGTGCTTCCATGATTCCTTTCCCTTTCTCTGTTGAAGCACAGAGACAAGTTTGTAGGATATCACACAATACTGCAGACAGCAAAATAGATGCTCATATTCACACTTGGGGAAATCTGTGATATACTTCAATGTCATGAACATCAGCTAAAAAGCAGAACAAGTGAATGTTTTCAGTGGTTTAAGAGATTGAAAAAGTCAAAGAAGTTTGGTGTAAGACTGCCTGTTGGCAGTGCTGGTAGTTTCTAGCTGGTAGGGATCTCACAGGTGGGTGCAGGATGCAGCTCCAGCATGGCTTTCTATTCATGGTTTGTTTTGTGTTGGGGTGTGCACTGTTTGTGCTTATCACAAAATAAGATTTTGTTTATGTTTAAAGTTTTTTGTGGGAATGGACCCTCCATCACCAGGTAAAATTGTGTATGAGCTTGGCCATGATGTGTTGGGTTGGAAGTTCCCATCATCTGTTCCCCACCTAACAGGACATCATTACTCTCCTATGTGGATCTTGAGAAAGGAGTTATATTACATTTCTTCCCTTTAATGCTGCTGTAATTTGAGTGAATATCACTGGAATTAAGAATTGCTGGACAGAAGTAATTATCATCTGTCAGCAGAACATGACTAAAAAAAAGTGAAAATAAAGGATAGAGTGATCATGTCAGTGTTTTTCACGTATGTCTGTAGGTTCTGATCATTTTGTGTTAAAAATCCTTAACTGAATGTTGAATCTCACAGTAAATTCTCAAGTGTTTTCTTTTCCAGATGAAAATTCCATTAGCATACCTTACATACACAGTTGAATGAATATTTCCTGTGAAAACGCCATGAAATTTAGTTTTCAAAGGCCCTGTATCCCATCTCACTCCTATCCTAATATATCTTGATCAAGTCTTTCATGTATACAGCTATGTTGAAAATTCTATCATACATATTCATAGACCAGTTATTACAGATACAGTAATTGCTGCTTTACATGCTCCACAAGGTTTTATAAAATATTAATTGCCTATTATTCCTACTGCAGGTGGAAACACATGAAAGATGGCTCCCTCCTGTAATATAATAAACTCATTTTCAAGTTACTTTATTGCACTCTGAAACAGAGATATGTGCACTGAAACCTGGCACAGTCTCAAGCTACATGATGCTATTCTGAATTTCTATTGCCCCAAAGTTAAGATTTTGACAACTTTAAAGTTAATAACAGTGAGGTTTTACTTTTAAGTGTGTCTAGTCTGTGAGATAGGTACATGGGAACAGATTCCTCAGGCTATAGACAGATTTTCCAGTCAAGAGGCCATGGTCATGCACAGACATTTTTTTTCCCATGGTAATAAGACCATACATTCGTGGTCTTTTTCTGACTTGTGACTAAGATATGTTCAGGGCTCATCCTGTGTGTATTGCGTTCGCTTAAAAAAACATAGGGATTTAAAAAAAAGGCAGAGAATCCCCATGCTGACAGACTTCATCCACACGGATTACACACAGCAGCAGAGTGGTTTATCAGACCTGTGGGAATAGAAGACAAAGCTGATTCTGAAATAGCCTGGAAAATGAGTTGGTAGAAAAGGAAAGAAGTGTCCCTACCTGCTGGTCAATACAAAGACTTGAAAGAATAGTTGGGGGGTTAATGACTTTTGGAAGGAACACTGGGGCTGTAGATTAATTAGGGTTTAGATGGGAAGTAATTTAATCTTTGAAAAAAATTGATTGACCTTACTGTTTTCAGCTCAACAGAGGCATTCAGGCCCTTACATTGGACAATGCTTATTCCACAGTAAAAATCCCCTGAAATGTGTGCAGTAAGAGCATCTGGTCTCCAGGAACAACAACATCACTCTGTGACACCCTTCTTTCAGTCTGCACTACTTCTAAATATATGACAGCCTTGTGGTAGAGTCCTTGTGGAGATTCTTGATTACACAGTTTTAATTCTTTCTGGAACAATGAAAAAGGAGACCAACAATCTGGTGATCTCTCTAAGGTGTCATGCCCTAAGGGCTGGATTTATGTGCAGCATGAGTTGTTGAAGGATCTCAGAAGGAGACTGCAGAGATCTCAAAAAAAGAGATTACACACATCAGAATTGTCAAGCAGCCTCAATTTTAAACTGGAAGTTGTGATCTGAAATCATAACCCCACTGAACAGGTAAGTCTCACAGTGCACTTCAGTGAGGTGTGGATGTTTATAATTACCTAATCTGACTCTGGTGTTGCCAGTTTAGGGAGTCTCTAAACAGAGACACAGGGCCTAGTACAGAAAGGAGACATTGTTTGTTCTGCTCAGGGTACAAGGTGGAGGTTTTCATAAATCAAGCACACTGATTGTCAGAACTTTACACTACATATTCATTTCAGCAAAGAAATCACAGTTCATGGGCTACAAGTTACCTAGTTTTCTTATTAATTAGTATTCTACTATCTATTGGTTAATGATTCTCACTCTTCTCATGCTGATTAGTCTGCATGCTCGATCTTCCTCTTCTTTTGAGTCGGGGGTTTCTTGGGTCAGAGGTGGTGATTTTCCAGTGCCAGACTTGAGATGCTGTGAATTGGCTCTGATCCCTTGCATCACACAGTGCACAGGGACGGGTGGTGCCAGCCAGGTGACAAGAGACACAGCAGGAGCTGACACTCAGCAGGAAAACCCCAGACTATAAATCCCAGGTGGTCCATTGTTCAGGGCACTTCCTTTGAAGTTATGAGGCCTGTTTCACTGAAAGGCAAGACCCCGTTTCCCATTCTCATTCTTTGTAACTCTCTAGGGGAATTGTTAACTGTTTCTTGCCCTTGACATGTCAGCATAGCTGGAAAAAATACAATCACTGAAAATATATGGGTTATGTGGGGCCCTACAGAGATAAATCCTCACTTCTGCAATCACAAACAATTACATTACATAGTATGTAATGACAATGCAGAATTTAGGCAGCCAAAAATACACAGTATGTAATGACAATGCAGAATTTAGGCAGGCAAAAACTAGACACTTCAGCATTACAAACATGAATCTCAACAACACCAGGAAAACAGTATAAAAAATAACCTTTTATTATTATTGTATACTTTAAAAATTCTCTGGAAAGAATTTTGCTAAAGCAGAAACAAGCAGACAGAACCCTGAATATAATCCAAATTCATAGAGGGAAGTAAACACATCATTATATAGGCTATAGGTATTAAAAAATATTTTGTTTTCTCATTTTTTTAGGTCTGATATCTGAAATTAAATAAATGTTTAACTCTGCAAAACTTCTGAAAGTAATCTCACAAGTTTCATACATACAAGTAGTGTCTTGAGTTATGATTGATCCACTAGTCAATAGTGTTTATGAGAAATCAAGAGCTAAAGAGGTAGTTGGAAAATTGTAGCTACATTTGGGATTTATTAAGATTTTCTGTGTATTCAAGGTTGCCAGAATCCAGAAAAACACCATCATGGAATTACTGAAGCAGCTATTGCTGTTTTCAGTCTTTGCATCCTTGATCTTAGGTGTAGTCCTTGGTATCAATTGCTGTAATCCATCTGAATTTGTCACAGCAACAGAGATCGTAATCTATCAGTTACTTTATACTGGGTTTAAATATAATTAGCTGGAAAAGCTATTAACTTCCTTCAGAGAGGAGATTCCACCCTCTTTTTGTTAATGTGGAAGCAGACTTCATGATTAGCAAATGGAGAAACGTGGATCTTAATTTTTTTCCTCTTTCACATGCCTGATAGAGGATATTAGGAAGACATTTGTACTTATATGAAGTTAATTTGCCTGGATTTCATTTAGAAGTTTTGGGCTTATTAATTCTTCTACTAATTCAGGAAATTTCCTTTAGAAGTTTGGGGGCTATTCAATTTTCTGTTAATTCAATTGGTAGATTGTGCCTGACGTACAGAAGCTGCCTCAACTAAGGGAAGATTTTGTGGGGTCTTTTTACAGTTAAGATTTTCCATTACTGTGATCTACCTAATCAGCTGTATTATCTATTGCTTTGTTAGAAAAGCTGCAGTGCATTAAGGGCTCCAACATGGTCCTAAAGTATATTCAAATTTAAGCCAATTTACATCACCGATCTACTCCTAATGGTAAAGAAATAATTGAACAAAATGTTACAAAGGCTTCAAGATGTAGCATTAAAAAAAGGCTTTTCTGAAAACATACTTCTCAGAACATCATGTAAATCTTGGAGAACATGAGAAATCCTTTCCAAATTTGTGCCAAATAAACCTGTCAAATTACATGCCACCTATTTGAAAGTCAAATGAGAAGCTTTTCTCACAGGGAATATGTTCCTTGATTATCCCTATGAACACAGCTCACTTCTGTTGACAAGAAGTCTGTTAATAGGTTTTCTCACTGTCATCAAGCAGCAGAATTTGAAGTGCGTAAGAGTTAACAAAACTGTGTATACTATGAACCAAAGACATGCACAAAATAGAGGAAGAAAACCCCGAGTAATGTGGTGAAGCAATTCAAGGAGAACTCAGAATTTTGCCTAGAATATATTTCCTTCATAATAACATTGCTCATCCGATTCTCCCTTCCCTGAACTCTTTAAATTACATTGTTGCTTATTCAGTCATAAAGAATGAAATGTGGGGGGGAAAAAAAGGACAAGAAACCTTGGGATTTTATAAAGACTTTTAATTAAGTTTTCTTCAAAGTTTTGTTTTATTCTGGAATATGAAATCAATTCTACTTTTAAGCTTATGATAGGAAGTTTTCTTGTGACAACGCAAAGTACTGACTTCTTAAGTCTTCCTGTTGTAATGTTCTGTTTTTAAAAAGTTAAAGAGAAAAACCCTTTCTCTGTTGGAAACAAGGTAAGTATTGCTGCTTTTGTGAAGTGCATTTGTTGTATTTATATCTTTATGAAGAAATGTTTTGTCTGTGTCAGTCAGAGACTTAATGGATGGTGAAAAACAGCATAGAAGATATTCCAATTTCTACTTCTTAGAAAATCTGGATTTTAGATTTGATTATAGGTGTGAATTTTATTTCTTTATTAAAATAAAATGCAATAAGCATGACTGTTGTCCCTTCCTACCCACCGTTTCGATTCTTTTGTGTTCTCTTTGAGAAAACAGCGACACCAAGAAATTATACTTAGCCAGCTCACCAGTCCTGCAATTTTAACACATGGCTCATGGTTAGAATCACTGAATCATAGGATAATTTAGATTGTAAAAACCCTCTAAGATCATTGTATCCAACCAATAAACCAGCGCCACTGTATTCACCACTAAACCGTATCCCCAAGTGCAACACCCACACACCCTTTGAACGCTTCCAGGAACAGTGATTCTACCACTTCCCTGGGCAGCCTGTTCAATGCTTTGCAATCCTTTTGATGAACAAATGTTCATGTAATCATAGAAGCATAAAATTTCCTGAGTTGGAAGGGACCTACAAGGATGATCAAGTACAACTCCTGGCCCTGCACAGACACCCCAACAATCCTACCCTGTGCATCCCTGAGAGCGCTGTCCAAATGCTCCTGCAGCTCTGGCAGCTTTGGGGCTGTGACCATTTCCTGGGCAGCCTGTTCAGTGCCCAACCACCTTCTTGGGGGAAAAAGCTTATCCTAATATCATTCCTCCCAGTTTGCTGGAGAGATACGCAGATTGTGTTTCTTTCGATCAATAATTTGCAAGACAGAACATTAGAGGGAGACATCCCATTATTGTATGTTAGAATACCTTTTTCCCTGCTCAGGTAGATGAACAACCTATGATTATTCCCCTGCCATTTGAGAAGGTGTTTCCCATGCTCTATACGGACCTATAGATCCTTTCCAGCTAACCTGCTAAATCTCTCCCTCCTCTTTCTCTACAAAAGAGTTAATGTCCTCTGTGAAACCATTAATAGTTTCAGATCTGTACTTTCCTACTGCCTAAATATCATCCAGTGCATCCATTTACCTCTTTATTTTGTCTATCTATCTGATTTTACCCATATCTGATTGCTATTTACCCTGGCAATGCACTCTGGATCCAAAAGCAAAGAACAATTCTTGTACATTTTATCTTGTGCCTCAGTTGTTACTTCTTGACGCTATTCCTTTTTTTCCATTCCCACTTACAGTGCAAAAATACACCCCCATCTAATGTTTAGTCCTTTTGATATCCCTCCTATCTAATTTGTTCAATTTAGTTTCCTTTTCCTATATGAAACCAATACAGAATAAAGAGGGGGGTGTTGTTAATAAAACCCACAACCAACAAAACCAATATAAAATAGCTCCCCATTCACTTACTAATTTCCTTCCTAATATTCCAAGACATATAAAGAAAAATAGATAGGAAATGAATGTATTAAGATTCTGATCATGTGTGCTAATCTATTTTTTTAATACTAGGTAATTCCCAGATGCTTCTCATAATTACCTCTCATCATTTAGTAGTAGCACAGGAGAAAGCCTTGCAAATTTTCTTGTATTCACATGCAATTGGAACAAGGTCACTGGCTAGAACCAAGGACAACAGCTGACAGTAAAACCTTTCTTCATGCCACTTTTCTATTACTAGGAGAAAATAATAATTACATTTTTGTTTTTGTGAGAAATAAGTGAAAACTAAGATATTCTATGACTTTAGGCCTTTAGCAGCATATTTAAAAACCTATGGGGTTTTGCTTTTATCTGTTTGATTTTTCCCAAAGTCTGAGTGTAGTGTTTTCATAATCTTAATGTCAGAGGTAATTCTCTGCATTGTTTGAGACTTGAACTCTACAAAGTAGGCTGAGTATGCAGAAACTGAAATACATCAACACAGAAAATAAAACTAGATAACAAACCTTACTGTTCTAAAATGCACAAAGGGTAACAAGAGTTGTGTATTTTTTTTTTTTTTTTTAATTTAAAAAAAAAAAGGTAAATCACTTAAGGGTTATATCTCTGACCTAGCTTTTGCAAGACATTCTGTCTTATTCTGGTAAAGAATTCGCCACTAAAATTCGAAACCTGTAAATTTAAGAATTTTTTTTTTTTTTTTTATCATTGTGTACAGTTTTAACACAGTGCTTCTAACAAAGGAGTTATGCAGTTCATTAATTCCCGCAAATGATCATTCACATGACTTATTATAACAGACTGGAGGATGTATGCTCCTCTTTATATTTGGAGATGCACAAGAATCAGACTCATCAGGACTAATGGCAATTATGAAGGTATATATTCCACACTCCCCATTTTAACCTGGGTGAGACTAACAGCCTATTAATATTAATACATCAAAAGCAAGCACTGTGCAGATTAATGGAGATAGTTAATATGGAAAAACTGTGTCTGCCTTTTGACCTTAAACCAATACTTAGCTTTAATGTACTTAGGAATTTAAATACTTTATATGGTCAGAATGTTGTAAAAAAACCCCATCAGTTTAAATTCTTATTCATTCTTTATTGAAATCAATGAGATTCTGTTAATCTTTGGAGAAGAAAGTGTTTTGAGACCAGGGGAGGGAAGTGGTATGAACAGTTCCAATAGATTCAAGGGAACACCAAGGATGAAAAATAAGAGTCAAAAACAAGAGTGAGGTGTTTATTGTCCACAGGAGAAGGGAAGATAATAAAAGGAGTGGTGTGATGTACAGGAAGGAAATATAAAATAATGCGTCATGAAAACTTCAGAATTAGAAAAAGGTATTTAGAGGTAAAGCAAATGTTCTAAACTTATGTTTTCTGAAGAGGTATGTTAGTTAATGTCTTATTAATCTTTTTATTGCTCATGACCAGCCTTCTTCTGAGTTTTCTTTAACAAATCATCTGATGGCAGAAGGACTTACCATGTCTTTACCTTTAACGTGGTCTCTGAATGCCTGGGTGTGTCATTTCTCCCCAGTTATCCCACTACTCTGTGTGGCTCACAGCTGCATTGTGACACCCATACTCCTGTTTATGAGATTTTACTTATTTCTTTATGTGAATTCTTTTATTATCTGAGACACACCTGGTCACCCAAATGAAATGATGACCTCATGCAATTGCTTCATTTACTGCATTTTCTTTTGCATCCTTTACTGAGAGACTTCTGCAAAGGCTGAAGTTCTCAAATCCCTTTTTGCACTGCTCAATCCCCAGGAAGCATGTAGAGAAAAAGGGGACAGCCTAGTAGCAACAGACTACCTGCACCCAGACAGAAACATGAGGCAGTCTAAAATAAAACTCAAACCTTTAAGAAGTGATGGTGGGAAGATAAAGAGCAGACAGATAAGGCATGCAGATAAAGAGGCAAAACACTGTGGGACAAGCCTAACAGCCTGCAGGAGTGTGACAGGGTGGAGAGATTAAACACCACACACTCTGTCAGCTCCTAAAGGATGTAAAATGCACATTCAAAATGGGAAGGCTGATGCCAGATGAAGAAGAACCTGGGAGATGTGAAAAAATATGCTATGCCCTTTGTTTTCCATGCCATTGCAAGAATTCGCATCTGATCACCAGAGTCATCTAGATTCTTGGGAGTATGTGTCTATGCAGAATTTAGAGCAAATTATGTGCAATTTCAAAATAAAATGACCTTTCCATTCCAGTCAGAGTTGCATTGATAATTACTACATTGTTGCCACTGTGCTGAATTGCCTTTGCTTCCCCCTGATGTCAATCAAATTATTTACATATGTTTTGATAGGTGTACTCTAATAAAAGTGTCACGCCGCACAAAGAAAATGAGACAGGTTTTTGGGGTCCACAGCTGAGAGCAGACCTTGCTTTCAAAATCACCTTGGGGATGAGGGGAACAAAAATTTAAGGAAAGACCAAGCAAGTGAAAGAAAAAGGAAAATCTTTGCTTTGATTGTTGAGATCAATGCGACAGTCCTCAGATGAGCGTGATCCTTTGGCTGTTCTCTACAGTGTGGTAGTTGGTCAGCCCAAATATTTTTCTCACAGTACCTATCTAAGTTTCCAACAGAACCTGCTCATTAGCTGTTCCTGCTTGTGGTGCTATTAACAGTAATTGGACCACACTTGATCATGTCCAGGTGCTGCATAATGATTGAGCACCCTGGTCTAGTGGATGGTGTCCTCCCATGGCAAGGAGGTTGGAAATAGGTAATCTTTCGGGTCCCTTCCAACCCAAACATAGAATTCATTAATTCTATGATTGTGTTTTGAGCTTTGTGCCTGCATATTTTTCAATAATATTTAATGGGAGTATATGTGACATTGATCACGCTGTCCAGTAGACTTTAACCTGATAAAGTCAGGAAACTTTAATGCTGCAATGCAAAGCATAAAGATACAGAAAGAAAAGTGCAGCACACACCGAAGCAGAAACTACAGGTCATAGAACTGAGGGTAGAGGGACCCCTTGGCATGGCAGTGGTGAGTGCACCTAAGGCCCTGCTCACCAGCATTGCAAATCCTGGGCTGTGCCACACGTGAGAGACGTGTCACCTGCTGGATGGCACCCTGAAGAACCTTACTGCTATAACATGAGACACCTACTGTGCTCTGCCTGTTTTCCTGATCCTTGCACACCCACAGAAATACTGCAGCAAGGAAGGAATCCCTCAAACAGCCAGCTGTATGTGGTGTGTGTTGGAAAAACTGCCTTGCTCTGTCTACCCATCACTGTAAGTTCTCATCTGGACAGTATTTTACTCTAACATCATAGCATTAGGGCTTCAATAGCACCCCATAGTGACTACCTGGATGCATTTAGCATATTCAGTACTTTCCTTAACGTTCTTTCTGAAGCTGATGCTCAGATTACACATCCACTTTGAGCCTAAGGCTCCAGGGAGTGTGCTACCTTAATTCTGCATACTTCTCTGCTATGTTTGTCACAGGGACTCTGGGATAAATGTGCCTTCATCTGTTCCTTATACTTCAGAGTCCTGCAGCTGATCTGCAGGACAAGAAGTATTTAGATATTTGTTCCCTTTGCACCTTGGAAAGTTGTCAATTTTCTATTCATATGCTGCAGCACTGTGTACCAAATGTCTCTGGGATTCACAGGTTTCAGAACAGGTGAACATTCATATGCAATGTGGGAGTCCTTTCATACTGTGATACTGGCAAGTTCATAATGGTTCTTAGGACTATGCGAGAAATCAAAAGACACTAAATACATTCTATGGTCATACTGACCATTCTCATAAATCCCTACTTCGTTTTTTCTTGTTCTCCTTTTTCTTCTTAAATAAAATAAAACATTTAAAATTCATACATTATAGATTTAATTTACATGGAAACAGGTGGTATAGAGTAGGGACAGTCAGCTTTTTTCTTGTGCATATGAAAGGACTGCTCCTCTGGTGCCCCATCCAGAGCAGAAACCAATGAAAAGATATCTGCCACCAGTCTGATCTGTTGTTACTTTTCAGTGTCCTTAAAAGTTCATGCAAGTTCCTGAATTATATTCCTGAACTACCTCTTCTGCCAGTGTTTCATCACTGATCTCCTCAGAGAAACTCTCAATGAATATAAGAATACCTCTTGTAGGATTTATTACCTTCTTCTTCCAAGGGCCCATAAGGATTAATGGGAATTGGTGTGATATGGTCCTGAGTCCACACATGGGAGTTCTCCAAATTCCATTTTGCCCTTGACACACTGTGAGATATTACCTTCTGAGTTTTTACAATAATTGACAGTACTTCTTTCTCCTCTGTCTTCCCACCTCCCCAACAGAGGTTTTCATCATAGTTTTAGCAAAAAATCCTAATTTGCCTACACTGCTCAGAATATTTAAATCTAAAGCCACATTTTATGCTGAATGTCTACACTGCATGACTGAGTGGTGTAGCAGTGCCTGAATTATGTTGTTTCCCACACACCCACACTGTTCTTGGTGAGTCCCTATTTTTTTTACTGGCTGTGGTGTTACTTGTAATCTAAATTGGGATTTCAGTGGGGTTCCTGCTACATATCTTACCCCTATGGCTTTTATCTCTCCAGTTGTTCTGCTTAAAATGGTTACTGACTCTTTCTTCCTTTCCCAGAACAACTCAGCTTCCTTTAGGATTTAGTTCAGTTGTTTTTTTGGCTTTTATCCCCCTGGGTTTGATTAATTTCCTTACTGACATCTCCATAAGCCAAACTTGGGAAAGGACCCTTTCATAAGTTTTGCCTTTCATTTAGGAGTTTTCAATGTTTTCCAATTACAAGTGCAGGCCAGCATTCATGGTATGTCTTGAAATTCTCGTCTCAATTTGTTAATATGCCCAGACACCTTTCTCAACTGTCCAATCTGTTGCCTCTAATGGGAAATTCTCCCTGTTCTCATCCAAGCTTTCCCAATGAGGTCTGACAAAGGTGTCTGTTCCCCTAAATGTAAATTTAGGTCAGCTGTAAATATAAATTACATTCTTGCTTTCCTCTCTCCTGTTTGCATGTGCTTTGTTTACTTTAGAAATCCCATTTTCCCTATTACCTTAATCTGGCATGATGTCTTTGTTTCTATGTACAGCCTTTTTTATTCACAATTTTACTGCCTGCTATGCTAAAAGTCTTGTGTAAATGATTAACTTTTGCCACATTACATGCACCTGCCAATAGGTAGCAACACAAGATAACTCCATTACATCTAAATTGCACTGCTCCTTTGGCGAGATTTTGGTGAGGCAACTATTTTCAGAGAGGCTGCAACCACAGGTAGCAACCTAAGTATGCAGGAGGTGACTCACCTCTCACTGGTGCCACTGGAAGCTCTTTCCTGTGACATGTGTTCCCTCACTGTACTGAGTTTTACCACTTCCCCAGCCATTTCTTCTGCATTTCCATCATTGGATCATAGAGCAGCTCGGGTTGGAAAGGATCTTAAAGCCCCTCTTGTTCTTAAAGTTCTTAAAGCCCCTCTTGGACAGTTTCCACTATCCCAGCCTGCTCCAAGCTCCCTCCAACCTGGCCTTGGACACTTCCAGGAATGGGGCAGCCACAGCTTCTCTGGGCACCCTTTGCCAGGCCTTGCTACTGTGTGACCAAAGAATTTTTTCCTAGCATTTAACCTTCCTCTCCACTAAGGGAGTTTTACAGAAGAAATGGTGGTGTAGATCATGGCCACCACTCCCCATTTAAGCTCTTGATATTCCATCTCCCATTCATGGTCATGCTGATTCATTTAACTGGACAGATGCAGACGGCAGCAGAAGGTCATGTGTGGGCAGGAATTGCCTGCAGAGATAATTCATGATTAGGTATCTACAGGTGACCTTGCAGGCTGCCTTTTACAACAGGGTTTGGGTTTTTTTAATAAGAAAATTACCCAATGCCTGATGCTATAAACTAATGCAAAACATCACTTATTAAAAGGGCAAGCATGCTAGGATTAAGTGAGGATCATGTTGACATGCATTATTTCTTATGTGTTTTTTCTCACAGATTTGAGATAGGGTTTACCCTGCTGTAAGAAATGTCAAATTTCAAGAACAGATGTGGTGTCATTTTCCTGTTTTCATCAGAATTAAATTTCATTGAGTTTTTTCCTTTCCTCAACACAAAAATAACCTTTTACCTGTATGGCAAAAGGTTGCCAAAACCAAATCTAAACCCAAACCCCAAACAACAACAACAATAGCATACAAACAAAACCCATCACACCCACAAACTGCAAACCAAACCAAAAAAACCCAAACAATCAACCAAACAAAACAAACCCAAAACAACCATAAAAAAATCCCTACCAACAGCTGAAGATGATTGCTTGTTTTCCAGACACTGACCATAGCCAACTGAGCAAAGAAAGTTAAAGACATTGGAATTGCTGGTAATAAGTGAATGGTTTATCTACTACTCACATTACTCTTTAAAATGAACAGGAAATGTGATTGTAATGGATATATTCTCACTTCCATGAGCCAGGCAAAAATACCGAACTAAGACTGCCTAATGCAGGCAGTCCCTGGATCTTATGAACCTGGTAAATTGTTGAAATAATTTCGTCTGCTGAAAAGCTCTGATTTGCTGAAACAGACAGACTGGCATAGAATCTTAGCAAGTGCATGAAGTTAGGTGCACAGGAAAATTTTTGAAAGTTGTTATCCATAGGGTGGGGGAAAACAGGACGCACAATAAGAGCTGAATATTTCCTCCGGAAGAAGACAGTTCCTAAGATTTTGTGTGAGATTTGAGGTACTTTAGTATAAGAAAAAAGTCTTTTTTGGATAAGAACCTCTACAGAAAGCCTCCAAGAGTCCCCCAGAATTGTGCACAAACCTCTGGAGGTGAGATGCTCTGTAGTACATCCCATTTGTTGATAGTCTGATTCAGCACACAGATAATGCAGTCAAGAGAATCTGGAGAATCACCCAGCTCTTCTTAGAGCAGAAACCTGGGTTTGTCTTCCTGAAAAGCTTCCTGTACCCTACTGATCTAAACTTACATGTTTTAATCTGTAGCTCAGGAACCCATTCCCAGGCCTGGCACTGGTTTACTGTGGCAGAGTCTCAGAACAGTGTTGTCTGCCAGAGGTACGTGACAACTGCATCAGTGGGCATACTAAATGGTGCAGCACATGAAAGAAGAGGAATTTCAGAGATTATGCCAAATAACTCAAAAAACTTGATCTAATGTTCATTAGAAAAGTCCCCAGTGACTGCTAAAACCAAACCTTATGAAAACACCCATTGTTTTTTAACAGAGATTAAAAATATCAGCAAATGAGAAAAAAAACCCAAAAACAAGGAAACACAAAAAAAAACCAACCAAAAAAACAAAAAAAACCCACCAAAAAAACAAGACAAAAAAATAGAAACACCCTCCCCCCCCCCCCAAAAAAAAAGCGAGATTTAACATAAAGAATAGATCTTAAATTAATCACTATCCCCTTTTTGCTGCTACCAGCATCTCTACCACTCTGTCACAACTGTGAAATTTTAGGAAGAGAACTGTTCATTATTGTGTGCTTTCACAGAAACTCTTCAATGACTCCTGGGATCTCTTGTGCCACTGGACTGGAAACCATATTTAAAGTGGAATGCATTAGCAAAAACACAGTGATGCTTTTCACACAGATATTCTAGCTGAACATAAAAAACAGAGCCTGAAAGTCCCCTGTGTAAGGACATAAATGCATTCATGTGTTTCTCAAATCTGACTCTCCCAACGCAAACACGAAAGGTTTCTCTCAAGTTTTGTGTAAAAGAAGATGCAGGTTTAAGAATGTATTGTGGTTAAATAAGAGCATGAAATATGACCATTAAAGTTATTTCAATGGCTGTGCTGCTGTTTTTTAAAAAATTCTGCATGCAGGCCAAATGAATTGTATTTTAATGTCATTCAACAGCCATCAGCTAAAAAGATTATCTCAATATCATATAGTGAAATACCTTTCCCAAAACTATGAGAATATTTAAGCTCTATCACTTTTAGGACTTTTAGACAGAAATACTTTTACTGTGAGGAAGGTGATGGATCACAACAGTCACCCCTCTCCATTTCTCAACAAGAACATTCATTGCTTGGAGCTTTTTCTGAGTGATATCCCATATTATTCCTCATTTGCCATGAGGAACTGTGAGTTAAAAGTAAAGGTAGACAGGTAATGAACACAGATGGCAAACAAATTGTTTGCTGTTGAAACTCGTTTGTAATATAACAGAAAAAGGGTTTGGATTTTTCAACTTTTTCTCCCTACTCTCCATCTCATTGTTCTATGTATTTTAATGTATAAATTTTTATTATTTTTAAGCAATTGTAATTTTAAAACATTGTGTTAGTCCTCAGTTAACCTTTGTAATTTACTCTATAAATTTGCAGCCTATTTGCAAAACTCTTGGTGTTCTGAAATGTTGTTAGTGAGAACACAACAATGTGGAATTAAAATGTAGCAAGACAATTATTTAATCTGAAATGTAAGAACTGATTTGAACACTTGCAAGGAGAGGGCAGTTACGACAATTCACCCACCTGGAAGAGATTTGAGTCTTGTTTCAATGTGAGTCAGGACACCTGGAGCATCTCAAACATCCTACTGCATTTACATTTAACCAAACAACTGCAATCCTTAAATTACACTTTCAACACATACATATAAACAAAGAAGCAAAAAGTGCTTTATGCCTTTAATCAGCAGCTGCAAAGACAATAAACCATCTTTTCAGTTCTATCTTCTGTTCTTTTCTTAAATATTTCATATTCTCTTTTGTCTTATTTCAGATATTTGGAAAATTAAAATAAAATAAAATAAAATAAAATAAAATAAAATAAAATAATAAAATAAGTGAAACCCCCAAACACAAAAATGCAGCCAGAAAAGCAAAGCGTAACAATTCACACATATTTAAACTTTTACACCCTCTTCTATAGGTTTCCTTCATATTGAGGCAGCTACATTTTCAAAGACCTACTCTGCAAGCACTGAAGTGGTCCTTCATCTGTTTTTCCTTTTACCCATCAGCTGAAGAGGCTAAAGATTATTTTATAGCTTTTCCTGATTTCTGGTTAGCAACGTTATCAGCCAGATATATCTGAGTAGTTATAGATGTGGGTGGTTATTTGCTTTATGGAATCTCATTTGATTAATGTGTCTTTCTTGCGCTTAAAAATACGTGTATTTTATAATCTGCAAACAAGAAAACCTGAATGGCCATCTGCATTTGGTTTTCATCAGCATCCTCCGCCGTTAGATTTCCCATGACGTAGTCTCTGTGTGTGCTTTTATGGAGAGGCACAGAAAGTCCATACCTTGTGTGAGTGGAGGGTAAATCCTCAGGCATGAAGCCTCCTCCGTATTTCAGCTAATCTGGAATGAAATACTTTTATACAGGGCTGGCTGCTGAATACACGCTGGTGACTAAATGGAATTTTTAAATAAGGCAGAGGAGGTGAAGGTAAACAGAGCTTTTAATTGCGCATTTCCACACAGCCTTGATAAAGGTCGTTTCATGCATCAAAAAAGGCATGAGGAAAACAGCATTTAGTTCTGGCAGAGGTGATGTCTCACATACCTGCCAGCACAGGGATTACAACATCTGCTGCGCAGCAGCATTGCACTCTGAACTCAAGGCTCCATCTGCAAGCAAACACAAAAAGTTTGCTAAATCTCTTGAACCTTAGGACTCAAGGTCTATTTTTGCTCCCAGGCATGGAGTTAGGAGAATACAGTGAGTCCCAGTGGCAGTAAATGACTTTTCTGTAAATGTTGTTTTCATTGCACCTTACTGACTTGAATAATAATTAAGAAAAAAGTCCAAAAAATTCAAAACATGCAGTTTCTTCTAGCCCAGCCCCATAAAAACATCACAAGTTCACAAAGACAACAAAAAAAGGGAAGGAATTACTTTTTTATGTTGGGGGTCAGGGAAATGTTAATGCAGGTTTTGTTTTGTTAGGTTTTTTTGGTTTTTTTTAATAGATCAGGGAAAAGAAGAAAATGCACAAATAAACACAGCTAAAGTTGGCAAAGGTTATTAAAATTTATACCCTGTGACAAGGCTTTTCATACTGTAGCCATCTGTGCTTGTCAGTCTAAGAATTTAGGTAGACTTCAGCACTTTTAAGAAACAGGGCTACTTTTATGTGTTTTGAAAACATAACATTAACAACAACCCCCATTAACAACAACCAAAAAACCACCAAACCCAGACATGATTAATTTAGCATTAAAATAACTGAAATAACTAATGTAGTCTTCAGATGAGACACACGTCAAGAGCATTATGATAATAAAGGCTTATAAGCTCTGGAAAGGTTGAAGATATTTTCTTAAGATCATTTGCATAAATATTCCATTATCTCTGATCTTCATTAATTCACTTTATGACAATATCGAGATGTTGAAACTCTGACCAAAAAACTGATTAATAGTTGTACATGCAGGCTCTTTTGACATTGTGGGACAAATTTTCTAATAACAGCTCACACTGCCACAGAAGATGTATAAAGTAATTTTTCAGATGCATTTGGGTCATAGTCTGTAGTACTTATCTACTGTGTTTCCATGGATTTTCAAAAATAGAAAAGTACAGAACAAATTGATCGTTTGGGTTTACAGAAATCAATCCTACTAAAACCCTAGAAGAAAGAGCATGTTTTAGGCACTGGGTTGAAGTGCTCTCTATGCATTTAACTATTTTCTGCAAGTCTCCTTTTCCAGTCCCAAGGTAGCCCAGTAGGTATTTGACACTGTGAGCCACACTTAGAATTCTAATTGCAATTATATTAATAAAGATTAACAGGGGAAAGGAATAGACAGATGGGTCCCTTGCTGTCCAGCAGATATACAAAACCTTTGTTTCTGTGCAGTAGCTTCACTGCAATCCTTCTCCTCTCAGACAGCTCTTCTGTTTCTCTGCATCCCAACAGAGCATGCCAACACCCACCACTTTATTTGTCACAGCTCCTGTTTACTGTAGAACATGAAGCCTTCCTTTTTATCCGAGCTTGTTGCTCTTTTTAATACATGCCTGGCCTTGAAGCTCTCTCTCATTTTAATTTTGCATTTTGTGAAGCATTCCCAGCAACACAATCTCAGTGTGGCTTTTTGATTTGAGTCAGTTTGGCTCTTTGGATTTGTGGTGCTCCTAATGGCACCTAAAAAAGCCAACAGCAAACCACTAGAGTGCTGCTGGTTTAGACCTAATTGCATAAGGAGATGCCAGGAACTTATATGCCTCCATATGGGTTTGAAATTAAGGTCCCCTAGGAACACAACAGCAGCTGCAGCCAGCAGTTAAAATCCTCACTGCTGGATATTCACAAGGCCATTTGCTTGTCCCTGGCAGCACTGAGCAAATAAACCCTGGATCCTATTCAGGCAGGAGCCATCCCCATCAGGCAGGAGTGGCTGAACCATGAATTCCCGACTTCTGCAGGAGCCTTAGTGCCACCAACAAAACCAGACCATACCCACACCATGCACTGGAGGAGGTGGGATTCTCCTTTTCGCCCTTTCGCTTACAATTTACTCTGTAGTCAAAGTTCCCACACAGTGTTTGTAAGACAAAGAGACAAATCTGACTCACAACCCGGGGAATCTGAGGCTGTGTTTCCTGCTTTTCTGTGGAGAGTGGGCTGAAAAGAGCAGAGTTTTGCTCAGTTTGCAGCTGAAATTTGGATGGGAGTCAGCATTTTGGTTATCTAGATGAGTGAATGTTAATTCATCAGCTTAAAAACACACGTCTGCTGCCTTCCCACAAGAAGTTCTTTACAGTGAGGGTAGTGAAACACTGCACAGGCTGCCCCCGAGAAACTGTGGCTGTCCCATTCCTGGAAACATTCAGGGTTAGTTTGGATGGGGCTCTGAGCAGCATTATCTAGCAGTTGTCTCTGCTCACGGCAGGAGGTTGGACTGGATGATTCAAAAGTTCCAGCCCAAACTGTTCTGTGATTTTATGGTCTTCTTTTTGTGCAAACAGCAGAACATCTCTCTTCTCCTTCATGCTCAGAAGAGGACAAAGCTGCCTCCACTTCTCCTCCCACCATCTCAGAAAACACAGATGATGCAGCAGTGTTGTGCTCATTGTATGCCCCAATGCCTCCACAGAACTCACTGTTAACAATTAAGAATAAACGTTTTAACTATCACCTGAAACCCAGTGGCCTGCAACCTCCTGCAGTGATTTTATGCTGTTATTAGGTTTGCTTTTTGGCAAACTTATATGCTCTTCTGCAACTCAGTTATTGAAAATGCCTCCTTTGGTTGTCTGTGTATGTTAGCAGACATAGTAAATAAATAAATAAAAAATAAATTAAAAAAATTAAAAGTGGAAGTAAATGGAAATCAAGATGGAAAGTGTAGAAAAAAATCCTCAAATCCAAATGAAAAGGGTAGAAGCTCATCAGAAATGAGCAGTGTAAAGCTAAATTAGGAAGGCATCTTAGAAAAATAACAAAATTTAAAACCACAAGTGTTGCAAGATTGATACCCCAAGCTGCTGTTGGACACCTCTTGAGCCTTGTTGTATTTGTCCTGTATAAAAGTACAGGTTTTTATATTTCTTTTCCTCTAATTGTAGGATGGATGATCCTTTTTATCTGGAAGTTACTCCACCTTTTCACTATCCTAAAGAGGTCTCTTTTCCTATGCCACAGACGACTGCGGCCCCTGTTGCACAACATTCAAATTGGTTTCCCTAGAAAGAAAACCCATTATCATGTTCCAGGATGGTGTTGAGTGTGGCCTAACAAGCATCAAGTGCAGACGTTAGAATTTATGCCGAAAAAGCATTTCTGTTGTGTACTGAGCCATGAATCTATATTCACACCCAGGGGACCAGGTGTCAGAGGTGAGCATGGGAGGGACTACATTTTATTGAATTTGTTTTTTATCTTCCATCAGCCTAAGAAACAAAGTTTGGGAACAGAGGATAAGAGAAGGGAGAAAGGCTTTTTTGATCACTAGAAGCAGCCTGCAAATTTATGCTTTCTTTGAGCACTGTTTTTTGGGGCTCAGTAAGGTTTACATGAGGATTGTGAAATGAAGCAGACGGTAAAAACCACTGGGACTTAGGAGGGAGAATATGTTCCTGCAGCTGCTTCTGATCCAAGAAGCTATCCAGCCACACTCTACATAGATTTTGATTGCCGAATGTCTAGAGGAAAAAGCAGCAATACATCCATGGCATATGTTAACTGCACTTACATTATACAAGTAACACAGTTTTTTCTGCCCTGAAAGCATGTTTTCATCTAACAGGGAATAAATACTAATAGTATGGTGCCTGCTAGAAAGAACAGCTCCAATCCTCTAAATTAATTTAATTCTCTTGGGATTTACAGAGCATTAGAGGATTTTATTGCTATTGATTTCTTTTTCAACCTGACTTAGAACAGGACCTATAATTTTGAGGTATGATTGTGCTGATGTGACTCTGCTAAGTGCCTCCTCTGGTAGGGACATACAGATAGACAGGCTGAAAGTGTTGGGGTTGTCCAGCCAGGAGAAGAGGAGGCTCCAAGGAGATCTCAGAGCCCCTTCCAGTACCTAAAAGGACTCCAAGAGAGCTGGAGAGGGACTTTGGAAAAGGGCCTGGTGTGACAGAACAAGGGAGGACGGCTCCACATGGCAGAAGGCAGGGTTAGATGGCATAGTGGGATGAAACTCTTGTCTGGCACAGGTTGCCCAGAGAAGCTGTGGCTGGCCCATCCCTGGCAGTGTCCAAGGCCAGACTGGATGGGGCTTGGAGAACCTGGGATAGTGGCAGGTGTCCCTGCCCATGGCAGGGGGATGGCACTGCATGATCATTAAGGTCCCTCTCAATGCAAACCCTTGCCAGAATCTGATAGCTCTCGCTGCCTGCAGTGTTGTGCAATCTGAACAGATTGGATCAAGTAAGGAAATGGTGTAGCTCAGATTGAGCAGATTAAGCCAGCCAACAACTCAAAAGAGAGCTCAGGTGAGAGATCAACTGCACCTCCTTTCTCAGGGTGGGAAGGCAGTGTCATTTACAACTCAGGAATTGCCTATGGAACAAGCCCTTATGCAGTCGAAGTCTTTTGTCATTTTCCTCTACCTTCTCCTTCCAGTTACTCATTCTAAAATAGATGTATAGATTAGGATCAATCTTTGCTGGGGTAATATTAAAGACATGTGTGATTCTTTGTCACATAAGAGTGAAATAAATCCTTCACTAAACTGCACCCAAAATATATGTGAATTAAGGAAATAAAATATTGGTTTTGTGTGAGAGAGAAGGAAACAAATTTTCTTGCTCTGTCTCTTTCTCCCACTCACCAATAGATGGTGGCAAAACTCCTTTCTTATCATTGTCAAGGGCTTGGGATTCTATCAAGATGATGTATCATGCTTCTTCCAGCACTTTCACCCTCAGTCTTGTTTTCTGAATATTGTTAAATTTTTTTCTCCCTAACACTAGTCTCACTTTTTTCCAGTTTTTCTTAACAAAAGCTGTAGGAAGTTTCAACTTCATTTTAATCTTCTTTGCATGTAATACTTTACCTTCATCTCTTTCTCAAGACAGGGAAAAGGAAGCAGTGATTAATCCCTTTAGGGCTCCCTACCTCTGAAACCTGTGGGAGATTAATCATTTTAACAACTGATGTAGGTATGTGGTAGATGGTTTGTGTCTTTAAAGCAAATTTAAAAGATAAACTCCATCTCAGGCAGACAACACAGCCATGCTTCAGAGATCAGGAACACTAATTCCTTGGGCTAAATACACCAGAATTCAGGATGGATTATCTGAGTATCTGTGGGCCTCTTAAAAAAGTTGTCTTGGATAATAGAGGCCTTCCTTTAAAAGGTAAGAATTTTGAATATGTGGCTTGAGCAGGAGTACATTTTAGGGTATATGAAGATGACACAGTCCTTTCTTATTTTCTGGTGGAAGTTTTTCACTACAGTGTGGAGAGGGCATTAAAGGATGATGATGGAATTAACAAGTATCATCTTATATTGTGCTTCAGCTTTATTAAGCTGTTGTAATTGTAATGTGTGAAAGTTTATTGTGGAAATATTTTATATAAAAATACTGGCCTGTTTCCTAAAAAAAAACCCCCAAACCAGCAGGTCTTCAGAAAGTAAGGTTGATCTACAGAGTGCATGTGAAGTTGCTTTTCCCTCAAACTGACTCCTTTGTCTAGAACAGAGCACTCGAATCACTGTGCAAAGTTTTGTAGGCATCTCTTTGGAATGTACCAATTTTCATGTTTTCACTTAGTCTCTTGTAATCTGTTTCCCATTGCTTCTAATCTCATTTTAATCTCACTGAGCCAACACAGTGGAAAATAGCAAAAATTACTTTTCACTGTAGCCATGTAACAGTCGCTCAGTAAATAATTATTTCAAAACAAATATTTTAATTTATTCTGTAAACTCAGTGTGTGAGCAGATCTCTCCCACATTTTGTCAGACCAAGAAAGTAGAGAACTGAAGACATGTGAATAAGTGTTTGAGCAGTAGGAGTCAAACACAGCAATTGGAATGGTGTGAGGAATGACAGAAACAACAATAATGTCTTGGTAAATGTCTTACATTGAAATAATGATATTTTAAACGTCATAGAGCCCTCATTCCACATCCTGCCATGGGCAGGGACACCTTCCACCAGACCAGGTTGCTCCAAGCCCCTTCCAACCTGGCCTTGGACACTGCCAGGGATGGGGCAGCCACAGCTTCTCTGGGCAACCTGTGCCAGGGCCTCCCCACCCTCACAGGAAATAATTTCTTCTTAATATTTAATCTAAATCTCTCATCTTTCTGTTTAAAACCACCCCCTATTTTGCTATCACTCCCTGTGTAAAAAGTCACTCACCCTGTTTTTTATAAGCCCTCTGTAAGTACAGGAGGTTGCTCTCAGTTTTTCCCCAGAGCTTTCTCTTGTCCAGGTGAACACTCCCAGCTCTCCCAGCCTGGCTCCAGAGCAGAGGGGCTCCAGCCCTCTAAGCATCTTTGTGACCTCCCCTGGGCCCACTCTAAAAGGCCCACGTCTTTCTTGTGCTGAGCACTCTTGGCCTAAATGCTACCTATGATCAACTTCATGGATGAGAGGCAACAGAGGGGCTGAGATAACTCATTACTTTGCTAGAACTTTAAATAAAACTCTCCCACCACAGCCTCATTGATAAACTGAAGAAGCACATGCTGGCCAGACTCTGTGATGAGCTGACAACTGCCCAGACTTCTGGTCTCACCGAGTGCTGATCAATGACTCCATGACCGTTTGGCAGCTGGTAACAAGTGGAGCATGACAGACATCAATACTTGGGCCAATACTGTTCAATATCCTCATCAGATGCCTAAATGTTGAGACTGTGATTCCTCAGCAAAGTTCTGAATGATTCAGAGGGAGAGGGAGATGGTAAATCAACAGCCGATCTTCATTTCAGTGAGACCTTGATGAAATTAAAGATTAGATCATTAGAGAATCCTGGCAGTTCAGCAAGAAAAAGTACAAAGAGTTGCTTCAGGACAGAACAGACCTGCCTATGAATTAGTATGGGCTAGAAACACAACTGGGAGCTCTGATTAAATGGACCTGGAAGAACAGTGGGTGACAACATACGTACAAGCCAACAGCATATTTTTGTTGTGAATGAGGCAAACCACACATCGAGCTGCACTAGGAAAAGCACAGCCATCAGATCAAGTGGAGTTACGACCCCATTTTGCTTAGTGCTGGTGAGAAGATGAGTTCTCAACATGTTCTAAAAATAAAATATAGGTATGGCTAAATTAGGAGGTAGGCACCTCACAAACATCTTGTTTGAACTTCTGGCCACTGTGTTTTCGAGTAATCTGCACTCTTGTCCCTTTAATAACATTTACAGGATGAGTGAGTGGGTGTCTGGCTTGTCTCATTGTCTTGCTACTGAAAGTTTATGCAGGGGAAAAAGGTCAATGTATTCAACTCTGAATCATAGGAGTGGAAAGGAAAAAAAAAAAAAAAAAGAAGGAAGGGATTTTCTTGCATTGCTGGATTTACATACGTCCTTGGGGAACAGACATCCATGTGACAACTGTAGAGCTGTCTGCTGAAACCAGCTAGCTTTGCCTGTTAACACACACCTTGCTCAGAGGAGAAGGTCAAGGCAACTTGTATTAATTACAACTTATATTAATTGCATATCTGACGTTGCACAGTAGCCATCCAAAAGCACCTGTCCATAGCAAAGGCTACAGTTTGTGAAAATGAAAACTATTCCAGGCAAAGGCAATTATAATAAATACCATTTAAATGAATGCTGATGAGACATTAATGAGATATACTGTCAGTATTGCTGCTGCTTTTGGTTTGTTTAGCCTTCTAAGCACAGTTTATCTGAGAATCTCAAAGAGATTAAAGTCATTAATCACTTTGACTTCACAGATGCTCTTATAATTTTCTTTTGTTTAAAATTGAAACTTACTGAAGGTTAAATTAGAGGCAGAACTAGAAAAAACACACCTATTCCTTACTTCAGTACTTTTCATGGATCGGTGGTACATACTCTTGCACCCGGGACTGGTAACCATTCTCATTTCTGTAGCTCTAGTTGTATTTTGGCCACCATGGAGCAACAGAGAAGATCCAGTGGAACAAATGCAATCAGCAACAGTTTCCCACAAAACCAAATCACTGAAGGAAAAAAAATCCAAAACAACAAAGTAAAAAGCCAGAAATGAATATGAAACATTTGAGTCTCATTTACTTCATGCTGGTTCTATAATAAATGTGAAACTTAAATTAAAAACAAACAAAGACTTTTCCTTGGGCTTGGCTGGATCCTGCTTTTGTTAGGAATTCTTTTCTCCTAGACCCTGATGAAGGAAACAAATACATTAAGGATTGCATATTAATGCTAGTCACTAAGCTATGCTAAAACATTACCTGTAGCATGATTACATTTCATTGTTCCTCTCCCTTAAAAATGCAGTGAAACTAACTTTACAATCATGTTGTATAATTATTTTTGTAATACAGAAAGCTTTACATATGTAAATGGAAAGATTTACATATCAAATTAAAGACATAATTTTCATTGTAAATGAAAAAGTATTTTCAAACAAGCTAGAAAAATACCACACAGAATGACTGAAAGCTTAATGAAATTATAAGAATTTTACGCAAATTCATTTACTCAGTTTCCAAAATTCAATATAATATGACCTCTGATATATCACAGGGCCTGGGATTTCATTCTGGACATGAGCATAGGGATCTGTAACTGGTTTTTGGCTGCAACCATTTCAAGTGAAGATAAGCAATCACCTTCAGATTTTTTTCTGGCTGTTAAGTCTTTATGCTTTAATATTAGCTTGAAATTATTCTGCCTTTTTCTCACAATGGGATTGTCTGGAATATTTTCAGCAAGACTGTTTAAGGTGGCAGTTCTGTCAATACAGAAGTAGGTCTGAAGCTCTGATGGAACAAATCCTGAAGTCTTGTCTTCCTTCTTTTCCAATATAATGAAAAGTAATTTAAAAATTTCTTGGACTTTTAATAGGAATATAATATTTCAAAACTGCTTAGGTGTATGTTCTGACATCCATGCTTTGCTACAGAATATGGTAGCTGTGACAACTCTTGCTCTAGGTGCCTGAGATGTACTCAACATCTACCTTCAGCTATGAGATTTTGTCATTTTTTTGTCCTGGGGAAACCCCACCCTGGAAAATCAGAGCTCAAAATTTCTTCACATAAAGGAATTTACACTAGTAGGAACCATCTCTTCTTTAGTGACTGAAAGGTCAACCATTTATTTCAAAGGCATAATTTTGGCTTCTATTGTAGTGAGCAGAGAATAGCAGGAGACTCTAAGGAGTGACTTTTCTTACATCTTTCTCATGTCTAGCAATATGAACCTGGGCAAGCAGTTTAGGAAAAAACTACACAACTGTAGATGGATCTAGCTGCTTGAACTGAGCCAGATGTTAATTCAACCTTGGGTATTTCCTGATAGAAGATAGTAGAAATCTCCTCATCTCTTAAAAGGTCATATTGCAGGGTTTGCCTTCTTTTGCCCTCAAGACTTTTCCTTTGAAGATCTGTTTAATTGAATTTAAGCTTCAAGGACAAAGCCAGTGGCAGGGAAAAAGCACAGTGTCTGTATCGGTAGGATCATTGCATCATACAGTAAATGCAACCTGGTTATTTTACCCACTTTAATTCTCTATCTGAATAACTGAATATCTGAAAAACACTGCTGGAAATTAATAAACTAATGGCAGGCTACCAATTAAAAGCCGATAAATTTTGTTTTCTCTGTTCAGTGTATCACACAGTCATTTTATCTGAAAATAGTGACAGTTACCAAGGCCTTGACAAAATATTTTTTTTTATTTCTCTAGCATGCTGTCACTATTGCAACATTTTGATTAAGCATGGGATGTTCTCCCATCCTGCAAAAATGTCTTTCTGCAAATATTGGGACTAATAATTTTTAAAAGTGAGACTACCAGGCAAATTAGGCAAATGACAGATCACCTCATTACAATCAACTGGATGAATGTGGTGCAGGTAAATCATCCCTTTGCCCCATCAGTAATGAAATGTGTCCATAGGTTGTTGACTGTGAAGGAACCAGAATCTTTCCCTGTTTTCTTAGTTCCTTTATTTGGATGGGAGGCAAGAGGGAAGTTCATCCTCTCATTCCATAGTCAGCAGGATGGTCAAGTTGATATTACAGTTTTACACCTAGATTACTGGAATATTTTCTGAACCTTTTCTCCTCTCCTGCATCCTTATGGCTCACTAGTAGTCATTCCAAGTGCGAAGGGCACATGAAGATAGCAAGACAAACAAAAATTTCTAGACTCAATGAATGGGTTAACTTCCATGGTTTTAAGTTGTTTAATCTGTCATTTTCTCTCCATCATTCTGATCCCGCAGAAAGATGCAACCGCAGGCCAAGGAGCAGACTCCATCAATGAAATCAAATTCCAGACAGAGAAATACTGTAATGCACTTAAGCATCTTCTGCACAAAGATGAGCTGAGGAGATGAGCAGGAGGCGTGAGTAACATGACCTAAATCTATAATGAAAGCCTGCACATCTACAATGCTAAAAGCTCTCAGTGTATATGACATGAATTCTAGGGCAATGGATTACATCATTTCTCTGCACTGTGTTTTAGTAAGGCTTGATAAGTTTCCATTAAATGGAAGAAAATTACTGCATCATGTTCCATCCTGGCAGTAACTGATGTAACACAACAGCCTGCAAAACAATCAACACGCTAAGTTAAAGGCATACACAGGCAAGTTCTGTGATGAGGAACATAAAGTGTGATTTGGGAGGTTTGAAATCCTAATTTTTAAGTATAAGAAGAGACTACAATCACTCTTGTGTTTATGTGGTTTCTTTGGTTATGGAGAACATTAGGAGTCATGATAAGACATTAATTGACTTAATTCTATTCCAGTTTGCAACAGCTATAGGTTATCAAGACCCAGAGGATGTACTTTTTTTCCTCTCCCTTGTTATCTAAAGCTGGCTGTTTTTTCTTGCATGTCATTTGAGACTGGTGGAGCAGTACAGTTCTTCTGTTCATTATTTGAGACAGGACACTGCTACTTTTGCACTGGCTCTGCATGTCTGAGAACTGAAATAGATCTTATTCTGTGCTTGCAGCAGGACTAAGTGCTGGGAATGTGTGTCTTTGTATCAGGCATCTGAGCTCAAATTAGAAACCCATCTATCTCGTTATGTTTGTGTGTCAGAAATGCTGATATTTCCACCTTATGCCAGTTTCTTTGAAGTATCAGTGGATAAGGAATGGAGTACCTATGAGTAATGAGAAGGATGTGGGAAGCACAATTGGAGGGGTTTGCAGCCACTGGGAGCTGGCAGAAGGGGGTTTTACCCCTCACGTGCTGACACAAAGAAGCCCGGAGGTCAATGCTGAAACCCCTCTGGAAGGCGGCACTCAGTGCCCATCACACAATAAAAAGGGGTAGAGCTCCTCACCCAAAAGGGGCTGTATCTTTCTGTCGCTGTTATGCAGGCACGCAGGCGAAGGTAAAGAAGAGAGGGGACTCTCCCTATGTGTTCCACACAGGTTTATTCCCGTGAAAAAACAGGGACGAAGAGGCAAATTGGTGGGAGAGTCCAGGGATCTTATACTGGGTACAGAATAGATGGGGAAAGGGATCTCAGCCAATGGGATAGAGACAAGCAGGTGGGGTTGACAGCAAGGGAACCAATGGGAACAACACATAGGAGGGACTTAGGGAAGGATCCAATGGGGCGTCGAAGAACAAGGAACTTTCTAGAACTAATACATATTAGAGGAGGAAAATGAATATACGTAACTTCATACATAACACAGGGAGACAAAATATTAACCAATCGGGGAAAACATGCAAAAGGCAGAACAAGGGAATCATGGGTTCTCACCATGACTGAAGTTACATGCTAAACTTGGGTTGCTAACCACCACAGCTGGTTGTCTGAGTTCTCCTCAGGAGAAAGAGTAGCTGCAGCCACCTGCACCACTACACACAATGAATTTTATTGTGACTGTTTTGGAATTAACACAAAACATTTACAGAGCTGCAGATAAGCCTGAAGAGTCAGATAAAGCTAGAAACAAACACGAAGAGCAAGATTCAATTAGCAGTAATTTGGAGTAGAAACTAATCTTCAGTTGTTACCATTAAACAAGTCTGGAGTGAATAGCAAGAATCCATTTAGCTTTTCTGAATTATTACCTGCAAAGTCAATAGATGTTTATTATCCTAGGGAGAACAGGCTTGTTATCAGTCCCCTTTCTTAACTCCTAATGGAGCCAGCTGTTTATTTTGGATAATGGTGCACTTCATAGCACATCCCAAACTTCACGCTGAGATGCAGTTACACAGATTACGTGTTCCCTTGCTCAGCCAAGAGCTCAGTTTGTTTACATGTGCTGAATGATTTCACACACAGCCTCAGAAATCAGTAGGTGATAAATCAGGTTTTATTCAAACTTTACTACTGTCGAAGTAACAGGTTGTGAGGGTGGTTTTGTGTTGTATTTTTTATCTTGGAGAGCAAAAGGGTACACAATCTGAGTGAAGCATGGATATGCTGAACATAAAGAGATAAGCTTTTCAGCAAGGGAATTTTCTAATTAGTTGTCATACATCCACTTTTATTATCATACATCCCTATTAGAAGGGATATGCAAGATAGCTTATCAGGTTACCCACTAGCCGACTTTCTTACATGATACACCAGGAACTCCAGAGACCCGCTAAAAAATTGGGTACATTTTTGACACTTCATCTAAAAGACAGACAGTCACAGCTCCCTTATTACCAGAGGGGAACCTGAAATCCCGTGTGAAAGGTCCTTGTGGGGTCTGCAGAACATGTCTAATGTCTCAGCAGCAGCCACATCTTTCTGGACCAGCTCCCACTCCACAACTTCAGGACGCTCCCCCAGCAAACAGGGACAAGTGAAGATCTGAATCTGATATGATTTTCTTTATGCAACAATAGATGAAAACAGCTTATTTCATAAACAAAGAGATTTCCAAAGTTAAAACAGGTATGTACGTTGTTGCTCTTACACCATTGGGAAGGATTGTTCTTAAAAGGGGAAGGAAAATTGTGTTTCCCCAAAACTTTTGGTTCTTTTTGTTTTTTGGGGGTGAGATAAAGTATGCAGAATGCACATTATGGGTATAGTTCCAGGTTTTTCTCTCTTGTCCACAGACTATTTGCTAATCTCAGGGAAAAGGTTACTTTGAAGACTCTTTTTCATAAGCCTTACTTTGTAAACTACCAGTGCACAGGAGGAACCAACAACTGGAGAGACAAGAGATAACTTCATCTTAAGGCTCTCATGGCAGGAGAAGTAATCTTGTGTTCAGATTTCTCTCCTAAATCTCTTTCTGCATTTTACATGATTCAGCAGCAGAATCAGTAATGTAAATGGGAGCCGGTGATATGAAAAAATTCCTTACTGGAAATTCTGGACTGGTTCAAATCCTTATTGATTAGAACAAGTCCAAACTAAAACAAGTCTCAGGAAGAACTTGAAAGCCTCCTTTGTTTTGATCCCAGCTGATCATGTAGAATTTTTAATTCAGCACTCTTAAGTAAATAGTGTTGTTTTTGTAGATTAGGTGGTTAGCTCATATTGTTAAGTATGTTTCTGCAAAGTAGAATAAGGCAAACAAGATAAATACTGGAGTTAATATGAAAGAGAAAAATACATAAACAAATTTGGGTTAAACAAATGACATATGTATGTCATTTAATTTATTAAAAATATTATTATTATAAAATTTTATTTAATTTTATTGAATAACAAATTCAAAGAAAAATAAGATTCACTCCAGCAACAGAAAATGTTCTGAAATATCAGATATTACAACATCTAACTAGGGTAAAGGAAGTTGTCGAAAACACCATAAATTTTTTTGCAACCACCCCTAACCAAGGCCAAAAATAGCAGCACAATAAAACATTCAAATGCATTCAAAAGTATAAATTCATGTCCTTATAATTTTTCTAAAGCAACCAAAGGATTCTGAATACTTCCGTGCTTGCACAGGACCTACTTTGAATTTACGTTTGGAGCAGACAAAAACATTCAGCACTGTTTGGCTCACAGTCCCCAGAACTCAGTTCAACGTGAAAATTCTTGGAGAAGGTCCTTGTTGTCTGTTAGAAAGGATTGAAATAATTTATAAAAATATTCTTGTGTCAATGTCTTTCAGTATAAGGGGGAATCTTAATCTTTTCTAACCCTTTTGACCTCTTCAGTCCTCCAAGAGGTAATGGTAGAGATAAGAGGGCATAAAACTTCTTGAGTGAGATATCTAGCACGGAAACATTTTATTCAGAGCTGATATAAAAATCCTGAAGTTTATCTAAAAACAGATACATTTTTATATGAATAGCAGTAACTGCTGTTCCTCTTGAAGCTCAGGTAACAGAAACTATTCTCTTGTGGATTCTGATATATTCAGGTCCAACTCTGTTTACAGGCCTTAAACATCAGTATGGGAACATCAGAAAGGGAAGATGCTGCTTCATGTATTTTCTAAGAGGTTTCAACAGGTCACAGGTACCACCTTCCTCATATAGTTTCTTCCCTGTGAGGGTGCTGAGGCCCTGGCACAGGTTGCCCAGAGCAGCTGTGGCTGCCCCATCCATAGAAGTGTCCAAGACCAGGTTGGAGGGGGCTTGGAGCAACCTGGGGTAGTGGAAGGTGTCCCTGACCATGGCATGAGGTAGAACCGGATGAAATTTAAGGTCCCTTCCAACCCAAACCATTTTGCAGTTCTTTGATTCTTCTCAAGCCACAAAATCCAGATTTAAAGTGCTCGTAAACAGCATAACTGCGAGATGGGGCATTGATGTTCAGTTGAACAAGTGTGAGGTTAGGAGAAGCTCTGTGGTGTCACACCTGAACTAGATAAAAATGCCACTGCTGCTGCTGTCTGGACAGAGACTGACCACCCATTGGAATCATTGGATACCTCGAGGCAACACTGCTCTGTGCTAAGATCCCAATAAATTAATTTTTCTTATAAAAGACTTTTCATGAGTGTCTGTGCAACACCTGTACCTTCAGCATGAATCTTCACTCTCTGTTTGCTCCAATTTTACTGTCTGGTGAGCAAACAGAAGGTCCAGCTGACTTCACAACAAACCTACCATGTACTGGCCCTTCCTCTTCTTTCTGGCATGAGACCAAAGATGTGAGCACAGTGTGTCCTGTTTTAATGTCTTTGAACTTTCTGATAGGTTTCAGCAGAGTGAGTTTTAAAAACATCTGCATGCTTACTAATACACTTGGCATGCACTTTCACAAACACCTTCCCACCAGCCATTTCTCACAATGAAACAGATGCCAGGGGTCTTCTAGCCTTAAATAAATATCTTCACTTGAACTTGGTGCTCTCAATTTCTAATACACTCTGGTCAAAAAGGGGTGATGATCATCTTTTGTTGATGAAAATGGCATTTCTAATAAGAATCACTTCAGCATTGCAGTATAAATATTACAATAAATGAAGTTTGAGATCTCATGGCAAACTCTTAAAGTATGGTTTTTCATGAGGATAGAGGAATGATGAAACTTCAGTTTCATTCTGGCTGTATTATATGACTTGGCCATCAATCATCACATCAACTTAGCACTGGTTTCCCAAGACACCATTCATTATAAGGGAAAGACAAGTTGCACACCTTAAACATTAAAAAAAAAAATAAAAGCACTTTTCTGTTGCCTTTCCACAATAAAATGCATCTGCAAATCACCTAGATTGCTGCATATAACATGACAACTCACATTAGACTTCACTGTATGAAAAAGAGACTGCTTTGAAAATATGCTCCATCAAATCCCTGGGTTATGAAATGTGTGTAACATCTACAGGGAGTTCACTTCATGTTTAATGACTGCTATCTGCTGGTGTCAAACACCTTGCTTTGGGCAGGTGGCTCTGAGCTCCATGTGCAGATGAATTTCCATCTCATGCCGTTATTGAAGGACCGGCTAAACGTCATGAAGGGACTCAAAATAAAAAACCCATATTGACTATGCAGTAACAATGTTTTGGGGGTTTTTTTGGGTTTTTTTGAGGTAGTCTGTAGGTATGGGTTATTCAGCTAAAGCATATGCAAGGATTTAGGGAGAGAAAAAACTGCTGAGCATTTGGTGTCATTCTGCACTTAAATCTTAAAGAAAGATTGGCACAAGTGTGCAGCTACTCCTCAATGTCGAAGTCATGACATATGTATGCACTGGGAGTGATCTTTTGTTGCTCAAATTATTTTGCCTATGTGTTGTTAATAAATGTGTCCCTGCCCATGACAGAGGGGCTGGAACTAGGCAATCTTTAAGGTGCCTTTCAAGAGAAACAATTCTACAGTTCTATGATAACTAAGCAAATTTTTCTCCTAACTACGCTTTTAAATGAAAAATTTCTTCCCCAAAATCAAACCATGTGTTTGTTGTGCAACACTGAACTTCAAAGGTTATCAAAAAGCTTGAAAATTAAAAAGAAAAACCCAAAACACTATAATGTTTTGCAAAGTGAAATCACTCCAAACATTATTAACAGTTATGATATCAGCTACCTTTAAAAATGCATGTCTTCAAGTCTGCTTTTGAAAGCATACAGAACTATACCAATTTTTTTTCAGAAATAGGGGTCTGTGGAAAGCACTTAAATTTCCACCCTTGACCAGGTGGAAAAGCTGCTTCTGCAACAAAGCTGACAGTAGGGAGCTGATCACTAGCCAGAAAGCAAGCTGTGGAACAGTGTTTGGAAATTTATTTTCTTCTAACAACTTGGCCTTTGATTGTGCACATCCACTGACACCTTTGAGTGTATTTCTCAGATTCTGCAGACAAGCAGAGAATAGATGGGCCTGCAATATTTCTTTAAAACAGCATATATGAATAAAAGCATGAAGCAGTGCCATAAACATGCCTCTTGCAATCCTCCCTGCTCAAGATAATTATTCAGAGACAATTCCATATTTATGAGAAACACCATAATTTCTTTCTCCTCTCATTTCACAAGATCGTAGAATCATAGAAGGGTTTGTGTTGGAAGGGATGTTAAAGACTATCTAATTGCAACCCCTCTGTCATGGGCAGGGTAACTGCCACTAGGTCAGCACTCGGAGCTCTGTCCAACCTGGTCTTGAGCAGTTCCAGGGATTCAGAGTCCACAACCTCTCTGGGCAACAATTCTTGCTCTAAGAATTCGCCTAACAATGAAAAAGGGATTTTCTCTCTCTTTTAGAGACACATGCACACTTTTTCATATTTATTTGCCACATCTACTCTAGACTACACAACCTACTGATGGGGTTGATTTGTGTGCACTCAGTATGATGTCACAAAACCCCATACAAACAGGTTATCTAGGACAAAATAAAGAAATTATCTGTGCATCAGCATCTGCTTATAAATGAAACTCACTGTCTAGACACCAGGAGCAATGCCAGTCCTAATTAGAGTGTAGACTTCACCCTGCTCTTTCATGTGGCACACGAGCTCCGTTGCCTTGGAGCTTCGGCCTTATCACACCTGCAGCTTTGAGAGCTTTTTCTCCTTCAACTCCTTCAAAGACATGGGCAGCCCCATTTTCCCTCAGTGAGAGGGACAGCACATATGCCCCATAAAACTGTGCTGCAGGGTGAGCATGGGCTGTGGCTGGTCATTTGAGGCAGATCAAGTGTTCCCAGGGGAATTCTTTCAGGACCAAAATGCATATATTATTATCCAATTATGGGAAACAGATGGGTCAGAAATAACCATCAAGTTTATTTCCCAGTGTGATTTTGAGCAGATATGCGTGGACTGCTTCCACATTTCTCCATAATTGCTAATGTGAGTTGGGTTTTTTTCTCAAAAAATAAAACCCAGATGCTCTAAAATGTGGGATTTTATTATGCATGAGCAATAGAAGCTCAATGCAACTTTTTAAACAAAGAATCACAAAAATGGGAATATATAACCAGAGCATTAATAATTGTTTCCTTAGTATTTGCATATTTTCCCCAAAGCAATTTACTATATTTATTTCTTGTAAATTCAAATTTTAAAATCCTCATGAATATTTATTTCCTTTTTTTAATCCATTGTGACAATTTATTTGAGTTATTTTTTTCTACCAAGAGATAACTTGGCATTTCATTTTAGATTTTAACACCACGTAAAAACAAGCTAAAACTCCTAAGGAATATACTATGATATCATAGAAGGAAGAGAAAAATAATTAAATTAAATGAAAAAAAAAATCATTAGACGTCTGAAAGGTGGTGGCATACAAAGATGAATCAGTTTTGAATGGGTTTAGTTTTAGATTTGTCCATTTACCTGACACAAATAATGGAAATTTGAGAAACTGAAAGAGTTGGCTGATGTATGGGATGCTCAGGTGGTGTATTGGGAGCTACAGTCAGGTTCTACTTGCTGAGAACATTCAGAGGGCTTGGAAAGAAAAGTGAGCTGAATGAGAGTTCTAACTTCATCTGGAGGGAAAAATTTCATTCAACACTACTAAACAATTCCTGCAGCCTGCTATAAGTGTGCCATATTTGTGTAGTCATTTAATAAAAACATTATAGCTATGTTGGAAGGACCTGCAAATAAGAATGAAGAATTAGGGATCTATCCAGCCCTTTCCCTTTTGGAAGCTAAGAAGAGGGCTCCCATGCTTGCATGGCTCTGAGAACACCCTCTCACCACGCTCTGAGAGTACATGCTCTGTCATAAACCCAAGAATGTTTTCCCTGTCCTTAATGTCATTCCTTATTTGTGGAATTCACACACAGAAATGAAGCAAAGATGAAAAAATCTTGGTTCTCTTGAATCCTCAGTCCTGTTGCAGCACCCCAGATTGCTACTAACTTTGGAAAAGGAGGTAACAACTTCTGACAGCTGTTGTTAAGTAAGGAATTTCCTAAACCTACAGCTGAGTCAGCATTCCAGTTCTCCATGCAACTGAAGAAACCTCTCCTGAAGGTTGCCACAACAGCATTGTCAGGGAGAAATGGGATTGTATCCATTGTCTTTGTTCAGCCTTTGGAATAAAAGGGTCCTCTGGGGTCTGGAGTTTCTGCAGATTTTGCAAACTGATGTGAGCCATGACACACCCACAGGTAATAAGCACACCAGAAGAAAGATCGGTTATAAGGAAAGGAGACAGAATGATGACAAAGTGAGACTCAACACGATTTTACAGCTTTCTAAAAATTAGTATGAGATGAAACAGTAATTCTTAAGATGGAAACTGTCCCTTTGACTAATAATAATTTGGAGGGAGTAGATATTCAAGCCCAGCAAAGGGAGGAAAATATAAGAAGTTGCTAGAAAATGTTCTGTCTCCCTTTCCCATCCCCCTTTATGTATTTATCTTTCTCCATCATTTTCCTTCTCTTCCCCTGGGAAATAAGATCTTTTTCCTGTCAGCCATGTGAAGTGTAACACTGACTTTGAGCTAAGAGGAATAAAGATATAGAAAAATTGAAAGAACCGAAGGAAAGAAAGGATAAGCTTTGGAGTGAAACACTGATTGACTTCTAGAGCTCCTTATTTCTCACCTTCATCTGTAATTAGCTAAGGTGACTATCTCAAACATAAACCTATAGAGCACAGAGGTCTATGCTCAGTCAAGTGAATCCTCTCATGGCAAACCATAGTGCTTAAATGTCAGCAAAACACAACATCTGAAAATGAAAAAACACAGCTTACTGACATTTACGGTCTTGCTTTTTAAAAGTCCTAGCCATCCTTTTCAATTACAAGGAATCTCATTTTTAATTTGCCAGCTATAACAACTGCACAAAAATTGACACCTTGCATAGATCTTGCCTCAGCTCTTTGACTGAACAGCTCCACTGACAGCTGAGAAGGTTCAGAATGGTTTGTGAATTGAAAAATGGAACAAAACACCCAGGTAAGTGGTATGAGCCTGAATGCAGCTTGAAGGAGCCTGAGTGGTCAGACACCCTCACATTCTATCCTCACATTTACTAAGGTAAAAAGAAAAATAAACAAACAAACAAACAAAAAAAAAAAAAAAAAAAAAAGGAAAGAATATTCTGTTTAACTGCAGCATCAGAACTTAAAGCACCTGAGGGTTTGGTTTTGGTTTTCTTTTGTTTGGTGGTTTGTTTTATTTTTGTGTTTGTTCCAGAGAATATTCAGAGCTCTCAATTTTGTCGAAGAAAAAGGTGGAAGAGCTGAACTGGTGGCTTGAGCACTAGCCTTAGCCATGCACATCAGTTAACAATTAGCACATGACCTTGCACAATTCTGGCCTGTTTCAATTACCACTCTTCTGGAGAATCCCAAACATGATCAGGGACTAGAGTGAGACAGGTTCTGTTTCCAGTGAGCAATGTGGATAATTGTACTGTATTTTCCATGCTTCCCCCAAAAGCATCCTTGTTTTCTTTGTACCTCCTGAACCTTTACATAAGTCACTTATTGAAATAAAAATGTTTCTTTCTTTAAAAAAATGTTCAAAAAGGATCACATGCTTTAGCTGAAGGTGCACCTTGGGAAATCCCCAAACATTTCTGAGCTCATAGCTCTGAATAATGCATTCAAGAGGCAACAAGCAGGTAGTTTTTGAATCTTATGCCTCTTTATTAAAAAATGACATTAATTTCATTTTTTAATCTCTTTGGTTCTTAGATACTCTTTGTTTAATTTTCAAGTTTCCAGTAGTCAATGTCCTGTTTTCCAAGCAGTGACATCTGTATCCATCTGGTCAGCTGTCTGAAAAATTTTGCATTTTTCATCTCTGCAGCTTTAGCTGGTCATTTTCATTAAAAAATATTCATTTTATGGACTAAATAGACCCCTTTCCCTGTGTCATTTTGTTAAACCAACATTATTATCCTTTTCATAAATCAAGTATCTTGATGATACCCTTTGGAGGAAGTTTTCATTTGAACTTTTTTAAAATAGGAAATGTATTGTTCCTTTGTCCAACTCCAATTGCTGGGCAATAGTTGCTACGCAATGTAGTATTTAGGCACTAAAATAAATAAGCAAAACCCTATACTTCCTTATTGATTGCCTGATCACATGGGAGGCACAGAAGGAGGGTCAGAGTTTCAGCATGATCAAAGAGTAAACTGTTGAGCTTATAGGCCAATCAGGCTAAAAAAGTAAATATTTGAGCTCAATAAAAACACCTTTTATTCAGGCGCCAGAAATAATAATAATGGGGTGAATAAGATAAATTACGTGATGATAGTTGGTGTATGCTTAGAAATACAGGTAGTTATCTGGTGTATAAAAGCAGTCATATTCACAGTGCAAAGCACAACCCTTAAATGTTGAAGCAATGCTGTTACCCCGTTCCTGCCTTTAACAGGTGGGGGCCCTTAATGACTTCCAGCATACACAGTCATGGTAGGTATGAATAAGCTCTAGCCACCTTTTGGAAAGGCGACACCATTTCTCACCAGGACAAGTATATAATGTGTGCAGAAAATAGTGCAGACACTATGTATCATCATAAAAGGGGTTAGGGAATCTAAAAAGCCAGCAATTTGTTTTCTTGAGTAATAATATCAGATTTTTTTCCATAATTAATAATCAGTCCTAGAATCATAGAATTGTTTTGGTTGAAGAAACCTTCAAGAAGATCTTTTTCCACTCCCTGCCATGGGCAGGGACACCTTCCACTATCCAAACCCCGTCCAACCTGGCTTTGAACACTTCCAGGGATGGGATAGCCACAGCTCCTCTGGGCAACCTGTGCCAGAGTTTCACCATCCTCACAGCCAAGATCTTCCTCCTAATATCAAATCTAAATGACCTCTCTTTTAGTCTGAATCCATTCCACATCTCTATCTTGTATGTGCTCAGTATTTTGGTGTTCTTCAAGGTCTCTCATCACTGTTACAGATAACAGTATAAATTAGATATAAAATTTAAGCCATATCTGAACTGTTAAACTTTTATTCAGTGGAACAAACATTTTTATCCTGAATGCTTGAAATATTATGTGAATTTTGGTCCCTGCTGGAGCCCACAGTTCTAGCAAATCAATCAAATTGGGGTTCTGCAAGACCTAGTACCAGGTCCTACGCTTCAGCCACGTCTCAGAGGTCTTTTCAACCTAATTGGTTCTCTGATTTTGTACATACTCTAGACTCCGCACAAGACCTTTCCATATCTAGCATTTAAGAGTTATAAAGAAAAAAAGAATGTCAAAGCCCTCTTCAGTCAAGTCTGTTATGGTGTTCCATGATCACCTTTAGTTTATATTAAGACTCCCAGTTTATTATTACTATTATTAATAATATTGTGGCTTGCAACACATCATGACTCCTCTATGTTTCAGTGGATGTTGGTCTCAAAAAACTGTGCTCAAACAATTTGGGCTTTTTGCTCATACACCACAGATACGCATCTGATTTTTCAGGGTTCCTGTCCAGATTCCAATAGATTTCTGATAGCATCTGAATTTCTAGAAAGGGCTCATTATGCAGTTCCTCTCCAGACAACAGAAGAAACGTGGGAGCTGGAGAACACAGCTCAGGTGAAGATGTCAGCATCACAAGACTCAGGCAAGACTAAGGAACAATGATCTTCCTTCAATGTACAGTGAATATCTTGCAAGCACAAGGACATTTTGAGGATATAAACATGGAGAAAACTGCCTCACACAAATGTCAGAAAACAAGGTGAAACACTTCTCTGTCTGTAGCCCTAGATAGCTATTCTTCACACCATCCTTCTAAGAAATTCCTTAGAATTCCTAGAGCACAGCAGAGAATCAAGAATAACTCATATAACTTAGTGTTGTAGACCATGGAAATGCCATTCTTATCCATGTCTTTCAATGTTAGAGATGAGGTCATTTCGTATATCTATTTACTTTATTTCCCAAATCCAATAACTTAGTGTGAAGGGCTTCAAAGCACAAGATAAATGTGTCTGGGCCACAGAACTAATCATGTCAACTGGAAAATAACTGTATCTGCATCATTACCACTTAATGTGTTGGGTAACTCTAAGTGCACCTGAAAGATAATAAAGAGGTGTCAGTATTATTCGTATATTTTAATTGCTTCCATTAGCATTTCTTTTTTTTTTTTTTTTCGTTCCTGAGGGCAAAATAGTATCACTTCATTGATTATACAGTGGATGAAGGAGAAATAATAGTACAGAATCAAATATTCTTTTAACCACCCATTGCCATCTTATAGCTATAAGCAAAAGTATAACTTGGCAATAAAACCTATTTACTGTTAAAATTAAAATTGCTTTTAACATTTTTATGGCATGCAAGCAATTAAAATAATTCTATCAGGTAGCAGCTGTTCTTTCACACTTGTGGAAAAAGAATGAAGAGAAGAAAAGACTGTGGGAATAATTAAAGTTGGGTAACTTCTTGTTCCAAGAAATGCCAACCAAAGTGTTGGTTCTCTGTAAGGGGTAGTTATAACAATAATGGAGGTAGGGATAATATAATGAGAGTTCAACCTGAGGATCCTTATGTGTCCCTTCCAACTCAAGATAGATTATTATTCTAGGAAACAATTGACTCAGTTTTGTAATGTATGTATTTTTATCCTAGACAAATAAATCCTGTGGTATCACCAAGATGCCTTCTGGAATTTAGTTATTAAGTAAAGTAACCTCTAGATTCTCAGCTGTGATGGTACCATGCCACCACTGTCATACTTGTTGAGTGCAATTCATTATTTTATTGTATCTGATGGCATTACTACTCTCAAAACCTAAAGCTGGCTCCAGAGAATTCCAGCATGGGGCACAGGGCGAAACCAAACTCCTATTTCCTGACCCCTCCTGTGGACACAATAAAGCCCCTCCAGGACACCAACAACCATGTCACTATAACAAAAACACAGGGCATGCTGACTGGTTCAAGCAGCCTTTTCCTACTGAAGGTCCATGAGCCTTTATTTTAACTGAGATGATAAAATACAGCAAGGATGAGCAGGATGCTGAAAAAATTAAATACTATATCTCTATAATGCTTAGAGAAATGACAAATTATAGAATCCTAGAATCCTAGTATAGTTTGGGTTGAAGGAACCTTAAAAATCATTTAATTCCAGCCCCTTGCCATGGACAGGGACATGTTCCACTGGAACAGGTTGCTCAATGTCCCGTCCAACCTGGCCTTGAATTATTTTACCTGGTTTTACTTATTTTACCTGCTACTTTAAAACATGAAAATTAATAAATATGTGCCAAATACTTTTAGAACAAAAGTGGCAGAGCAACTCTAGATCTTTCCAGTGCTCCTTAATTCATTTTTCCGTAAATGCCTAGGAAGAAACCAAATAGATCAACAATGCTGACCAAACCTGAGTTGAGTCCTTATTCCATTCAAACAACTATTTACTAGTTAGAGTTGATACACTGGTTTTCTATTTTCTTCCACTCACTCCTTTGGAGAGGTCAGAGTCTGTATTTACATATCCTCAGGTTCTATTCCCCAGGGAAGTTGTCACAGCCCAAGACTGACAGACTGCATAAAGATTTAGGACAACTGTCTCAGCACATGGTAGGATTCTTAGTGCTGTCCTGGGCAGGGCCAGGAGTTGGAGTCGCTGACCCACCCATGATTCTGTGACACTGTCCCTGCATCAGGGGGTTGCATTCCATTATTGGATCTCAGCTCCATTATTGCCACAAGTCCCATGTTACTATGAGAGCCTCCCAGCTTTGTGCATAAAGGGAGAAATTGGTGTCCCTCTGTTTGGTGGGAATGGGCTGAGAGAGGTTGAAGCTGTTGCTCAAAAATCTCAGGAGAGATGTGAATGGGCTGGTCTGACTCAAAGCTGTATCAAACCACCTATTTATTCTGCCCTTCATCTTCTATCCTTGAGACAATTCTTCTTTGCCTGGTAAACTGGGCAAAAGCAATCTCTGTATAATGCTACAATTTGATCAGTTTTACTGGTATAGCCTGTGTTTACACTGATATTGAATCAGTGCTCTCTGCTTTTAATGATTATCTACAGTAAGAGAGACTGAAATTCAGGATCAGTTCAAATCCAAGACTATGTAAAATAACTCTTTTTTCTTTTAGCCAAAACCCACCCCAAGTATTACTTGAATTGAATTGTCCACTCAGTCTGTCCTAACTACAAACCTGTTGAAACCAGGAAAATTCAAATTTCTTTGTTATTTTGTTAAGCTGATTGTCTGTACCTGAATCCATCTTAAAATTAATACCTACATACTAGGATTTTTTTCTCACACACAGTAGGGATGAAACAGTTTGAATTATGTAAAATAAATGTATGGTCATAAAATGTAATAATCCATTACAAAACACTTTCATTTTTCATTTTATTACCATGTTCAAATAATTATCGACCTTTTTTTGCTAACCTGAACAAATAGATATCCATAGAAATATTGTATTCCCTTTGTATTATTATTGCAATAATGAAGAAGAATAAATCAACTTCATTATATTGTATATGCATTAAATATTGCATTTGCAGCAGTTTGAAAATGCAACCAGAAATCCTATTTTTGATACCTCTATTTTATGAATTTTTGCACTTCCCAGCATGAAACTTCAGTTGTGGGGGCCATATGCTGCAGATATTTGGTGTTATTTGTGGATGTGACCAACAGAAAAAGAATACAATGAATGTGTGCTTCTTCAGAAACACTTTGAGAAATGTGGACAGTTGTTTAAGCACTTCAAACCCAACATTTTCGGATTACAAGTTATGCAATGTGTCTGTGATTTATCTGTGTATCAAAACGAGTTCCTTCATATAGTTTCTGCCTTGGTCTTCTTTGTTCTTTTCATTGTATTAGTTGGGTAATATCCCTTAAACCTCAGAAAACAAAATTTTTGGCTAAGAATATTAACTTATTTGGCCAAGTATCCTGAGGAAGAGAGTTTTTTATAATACTGCAGCTACATAGGTGTAATTACTTCTCTTTCCAAGGGCTTTTGAACTGGGCAACCCAATTTAGAAAACATTTCTAAGCAAATTAAATTTCCACCTTTTGGATGAAAATGGTGAGGTATTATAAAGAAAAGACACTCTGCATTAGTTATCAGAAAATCCAGGTGCAGAAAGGAGATAATATTAACATCTTTATTGTTCTGCTCTGCAACAAAGTGCCCCGCCTACATTTTAGCCACCTGCTGTGATAATACATTAAAAATTACAGGCATCATTGTAATTGCTCTCAGATTACACAAGGATTAAACCAAAAGTAGTTCTACATGTCAGACCAAATATCTACTTATCCCCAAAACTGATGGTGTCCAATAACAGACAACTGAGAAAAGGAAGAATGTGATGATTGCCATTCCAATAACATAATCTCCCAAAATATGAAAAATTGTATTTTCTTTAATTCAATAACTGCTTTACAAAATAATTTGAGATTGGGCTAAACCTAAGTATGTCAAAATGTATGACCTTGACTGTAAGGGGCCACTAGGGTCAAGTCTAACTTAAACTGATAAGTCTTGGTGCATTTCACTTTTCAGTTTCTGAAGTAATAAAATAAAAGCTTTAACTGTTTATTCATTGTTACTACTTAGCTATTTTCTTCTACACTGTTCTTAAATGATAAAGCTGAGCTCACAGTCAAGCTTTAACCTGGCTACCCATATTTAATTTTTATTCTGTTAGCTAAAAAGTCCCATTATTTTAGTCTACTCCAATAAGATGGACTTTTCACTCCTCTGATCTCCTGCTCCTGTCTTTCCTGATCAGGGATGTACAGATTGTATTGGAGCAGCACTTACCAGTCCTTTGTGCAAAGGCAGTAATACTTTTTCATTGGGAAGTTCTCCCTTGAGCCATGGATCAACATTGCACAAGATTAACTGCTTGATTGATTTAGAGTAAAAATCCTCTCTGTCAAAATTAATTAAAAAATAACTAGTGTCCTTAATACTAACAAACATGCACAATGACCATGACAGCTAGAGTTACAAAGATAAAGCTAACAATTAAAGAATCATCATCAGACTGAGGATAGGTACTAGGATTGTAAATACTTCAACAAAAACTTTGGAATTATACTAAATTTGGAATCATTGACAGTATTAGCAAAAACTAAAAGGAAAAAAAAATGTAACACAGATAAGGCAAATTACAGATAGAGAAATAATATGATGAAGTCAAGATTAAAAAAATATGTTCCCAGGTATAGGAACTGAAGAGAAAAAAATAGGAATTCAAAGCTGTGGACTAAAATTTATGTTTTAGTTCAATGGAAAAGGTTTTTTTTTTTCTTCTTATACAGCTGTAATTGTGTATACAAATTGCACTGTTCCATCCCAAATATTTAGATTCCCCCAATCCAATCTGAGATAAAATCACTAAGTACAGAAATATCTTTCAGTATTTCAGTCTATATTTCAGTAATTAAACAGGAACAATGCTTCTATTCGGCTTTGTGAAAGTACCTGTGCTGAAAGCCTACAGCAACAGGATTTTTTGGTATAGCAAAACATGGGGGGCCCACTCTGGAGCAGCCTGTTCCTGAAGCCCTCAGCCCTGTGGGAAGGATCCATGGTGCAGCAGGGGAAGAGTGTGATGAGGAAGGAACATCAGATATAAGGAGACGAACTGAGCACAGCCACATTCCCTATCCCACTGTGCCTCTGGTGGGGAGGAGGGAGGGAAGTCAGCAATGAATTTGAACCTGTGAGTAAGGGAGGGTGAGTGGGGGAGCTGTTTTAAGATTTGGGTTTCTATATTATTGCCCTACTCTGATTTGGTAATATTTGATTAAGTAAATTTTCCTGGTTTGACTCTGTTTTGCCTGCAACAGTAACTGGTGAGTGATATCTTCCTCCCCTTATCTCAAGCCACCAGCCTTTCATTATATTTTCTCTCCCATATCCAGCTGAGGAAGGGAGTGACAGAGCAGCATTGGTGGGCACCTGGCATCCAGCCAGGGTCAACCCAGCACAAGATTTCTTAGTAAAGCCCCTATATAATTTCAATTGTTAGCAATAGCCTTACTCAGGTTGTAAAACTCTGAATACAGCAAAAAAAGATTTGAAAGACCAGAAGCACTATCTAAATGTATTACCCCCACAAATACCCTACTTTCATTGAATAAAGTAACCAGATCTAAAAATTAAGATACAGCATTGTTATTTTAAAAGGTTTGTTCAATAGCCTTACCTACTTCTCTTACCAAAAATATGAATTATGACTTCAGGTTAGCATCCCTTTAGCTCAAGCCTTGAAGTTCCCAGAGGCTTCACTCTGGTGATCCTGTTTACAGCTGCTGCAAAACACCTGTTTGGTGTTGGCAGCTGCAGCTCTTTTTATGCTGATGCCTGAGAGAAGGACAGAAAGTCAAGTCAATACTTATTCTTGTCTCTTTGCAGGAAAAGTTGATCAGCATTTATGCTTCTGTATTTCTCATCTTATGTCTTTAGGGGACCAAGCAGCACTTCTGGTAGGTGATGTCTTAGAGAGGAATAGGATTCTAGAACTGATTAATGCTTATTGCTATCTTTCAGCTGTTCTGTATGATAGCAGATTTTCTATGATGGGATTTGATACTAATGAGTTGATACAGCACAGAGCCTTTTTGCAGGTTTGTTGGGATTTTTAAGTGGTTCCTTTTTGATTTGGGCTTTTTCTTTTTTTTAATTATTCGTCTCTCAAAGAATTGCTGGAAGGTACCCAGAAAGAATTAAGCTCCTGAGATATATATATATATATATATATAAAATTAAATTAAAAGAATAAGGATTGATTAGAACATTGTAATTAGGTTCAGCATGTCTTTCAAACCCACTGAATTGCCTGTCTCTTTAAACTAGCCCTTTCTCTGCTATAACAAAGGAGAAATATGCCTGGTTCTCTTTATCTTCTTTGTTTTATCATCCATTGCTGACAGGAATCATAAAATCACTGAGCTGATAGCAGTAGCAGAGTAATGCTTTCACATCACTCAAAGTTAATGCTCATATAGCTCATACCACTTTGATGCAATTAATTACATATCATTTTTCTATAGTATTAATTGTAGGTTTTCTATCAAAATATGTTCAACTTAGAAGAAATAAAAAAAAAAGTAAGGGAAGTTCTTCTGCTGTCCTTTGAAATGATATTATGTCATCATGGGGAAGAATAGGAGTGCTGTCATTCTTATCCATTAGGACTCTCTATGTTTTGAATTTTCATGTGATCTTTTTCTATTAAAAATAAAATGGATCTTTACGTAAAACAGACTATAGGAATGTAAATGATTTGTATTAGTAATGCACAAGGAAAGGCTTACAAGCTGAGTAAATGAACTCTACAATGGAAAGACAAAACTTTAACTTATTAGGAATTTTTTTAAAGGCCTTAACCTCATCTGTTCTAAAAACAGTTAATACATGTCTTTTAATACCAGTCTCTTTAGAGGAAGTGTTGCTACATTTTGCTCTTTTCAGATGATTTGCAAGCTTTTCTTAGACTAGTTTCATTTTTCTAACTTCACCCTTAGCAACAAGAGTCATGAACCTTTCTTGAGCAATGCTATGCCTTCTTTCTAGTAGAAAAAGGTTTATGAGCTGTCATTCATTAAACTAATTCCAGATATTTTTAGTCGTCTCTTAATCTACTAATTAGGAACCTTACATTTAAATCACTGCATACATTTGAAAGTTTTTCAAAAGTTGCAATTCAGAGCTTTGAAACAATATCAGACCAGATTTGTCTAAGGATGGGGTTTTTTTGTGGACACTTAAGAATTACATTTCTAGATGCCATTATGCTTAAAGATCTGAATCCTTCTACACTGCTGGTTTGCTTTTCAGTGTTTTGGCTGGTTTTTGGTGGGTTTTTGTTGCTTTTTGTTTGTTTGGTTTGGTTTGGTTTGGGTTTTTTTTGTTTGTTTGTTTATTTAGGGTTATTTTCTTGCAACCTGTTCACTTTTTTCTTGGTAGATTAACTTTTGGAAGCAAAAACACCCCTCTGAGATGTATTTGCATATTAATATAAATTGAGAAATACTGGTCAGTTAGCCATCAATTTTGGTCCATTAGCCATGTTATGCCTCATATGTTGTAGGTAGATTAATGTTTCATACATTATTGAAAAGTTAATATTTTGTTGTAGGAAAACAGAAATGGAAGCTTTTTTATTCTCCTGAACCAATATACTTTTAAACATTTTTTTTTTTTTATTTCTTTTTTAGGTAACTAACCAGATTCCATAGATTGGATTTGTAAGTTTGATATGGGGAAAATGACAGAAGTTACATTAGAAAATCTGCCAGAGGTCCCTTGAAGAGAGCATATGTTTCAATGCATTTTAGGATCTATTTTTTTAACTGAAAATGTTTTTGTAATTTCTTAACATTTTGATCCATGAAAGTTGAGAATGGAAATAACTGTGATGAATGCCTCAAAATTTCCTTCATCTTTCAATAAGCTAGACTCCTTCCAGAATATAAAGGACTTTGACAGCAATAATAACTGAAACATAGCCTTATTTTCATGATATTGGCCATTGATTCTTTTGTGACTCTGGTTTAATTTGTTACCCAATTCTTATTTCATATAACATACAGTGCAAAGGCTTATAGATATGATCTATTGCATAAAAATTTCCTGACATGTGTATATCATTAAATTAAAATGTGGCACCTTGGGATTTGTAAATCATCTGAGTTCTAATGTAAATACAGATCACTCACTTGTGAAAGGTCTGTTGGATAACCATAGCCATTACTCTTTGTATTCATCAGTCCATAACTTTAAATGCTTTTGGTGTCAGATCTTTCGGTCTGAGTTGTGAGTTCTGTGGTTCCAGCAGTTGTGAAGAAGTCAATGACTTGCTGAATTAGTCATGGTATGTTTTAGATATTAAGGCCAAACAACATTACATAAGCATAGGCTGGTTTATTTCCATCTTTTAAAAAATGACCAACATATGTCTTCCAAAAATAGTTAGATATTGCCTGTCTTCAACCAATTGAAGACACAGCCTCAATTTTATTTGATTTAAAAGTAATAGATATTAAGACCTTTAAAAGTCTAAGAGATTTAAAAGTAAATGAGATTAAGGCTTCCTGATTTACACCAAAATTAGGATTAATTAAAAATCCAGGCTCAGAGAAGCATATATCTAGGTTTTTCTGACATTTGTTTACATTTTATAAAAAAAAGTCTAGTATTTCAGGCAGTTAGGCATACTTAACTGGCTATGTAACAGAAGAATGCAAAGAATAAGGAGCCAGACTCTTTTTAGAAAAAAAAATGAAAAGGACTATTTCAATCAGATGTAAATAAAAACCAAAATTACCATGAGGGTGGTTGTCTGTTCCAGCAGGGACTCAGAGAGGGTGTGGAATCTCTGTCCTTGAAGTAGTTGAAAACTTGACCAAATATAGCCCTGAGCAGTCCTTTATAATAGTACTGACTCTGGGCAGCAGGTTGGACCAGGTGAGCTCTGGAGGCCCTTCCAGCCTGTGGGATTTTGCTGTGGTGATGCCTTACCAGCCCTAAAACCACAAGCCAAACAAGATTAAAATGGAAAAAAGTGTTTACTATTTATTGAAGGTCCTCCAGCGGGATGAACGTGTGGTTCAGGGCTTCAACACTTTTATAAATGTTGCAAATTAGCATAATTGACAAGAATCCCCAGTTAGAAGCACAACTAAAGAAATAATTCCTCTCTTGGTTTCGCCCCCTACTGAAACCTCCCCCTTTGCTTCTAGCCTCACCTTGTTTATGTCCAAATATATGGGAAAGTGACATGGCCTTGGTTCACTGAAGAAGCGGGATTAGAATAGGATTCCAGGATTCACAAGTTAACAATGCTTTTCCTACAAGCCACTTAAAGCAAGATTATTTTGGCCTAACCCTACATGCCCTTGCCTGTTTGTTTTGTATTAACTTTGATCTAGCAGAATTCATGTTTATTCCCCACAAATTCCTGTGTTTTTCCATTTGCCTTTCATTTCTGTGACGAGAACACAGACTGACACATACTTAAAAGGAACCTATTCAAGAACAGGGAGATATAACTTAAGTTTATAGTCATGTTGCGAACATGATGATAAATCCATTTTGTGTCAAACCAAAGAAGCTACAGTGACTTTGTGGTGTCCTGTTAACTCCCTAATTCTGTATGTTCCCCCTGTTCCCTCCCTAGCCTTGGCCGCTCCCTCAGTTTCTCCCTATTTGCTCCTGTACTCCAACCCCACCCAGGGACCACCCCTGGGCCCCTGACAAAACCACCCCGCACCCAGACCACGCTGTCTCTCTGCCTCTGAACATTGTGGGGACGAGGTGTGATTAAAGCCATCTCAAACCCTCATGAGAGACCCTTCTCTGCCTTCTTTGCCATCCACTGCGTTGTAACGCTGCTGGCTGCCAGAGCCAGATCACGGGGCTGTCCGAAATGGACTCTGGGATGTGATTAATGGCATGGCCCTAGGAAACCCTCGCTGAGCAGGCAGCAGCAGCCTGCTAGGCAGAGTCCAGCGGTTACAACACAACTTTAATGACTTCAACTCAAAACTTCTATTTTACTGTATCTAAATAGGTTTAAACCTGTGACATTTAATACAAATTTTGTAAGCATCTCCATTCATTTTGTACTGTATGGATAAAAACAGATGCACTCTAATAGCTCAAGGGATTTCAAAGTTATGCCTGACTTAACAAAGGAACTTTCTTTCTTATTCTCATTTGTTTATCAGGAGTCTTCCCACAGTATTCAATGCAGTCACAACTAAGGAAGAAATGCATACATATTGCACCTAAATTACTTCAGCCCATCATATTTCAGAACTGAGAAATCAGCTGCATGACAAACTGCAGGAAAAGGAGGGGAAGAAGCGAGGAGGGAAATTGTAACAGATTACAACATTTTGATAGTCAAATGAATACGGAAATTATGCAGGAGCATAGGATATGTATGTTAATTTTTGACCTTGTTAAGAACAAAATCCAAAGAAAAATACATTTGATACATGGCTATTCCCACACCTCTTAAACTATTACAAAAGATATGGAAAAATCTGGGGAAGGAAGAAAAACTTGGGGGATATCTCTCTATAATTCCATGAACCAGCACCCTTCCAAGATATGGCAGTTTTGAGTTATGGTCTGTGGTCTCAAATTTATGCATTTCATCTCCTAATTATAATAATTCTAATAAAAATTTGTAAGTAATATCTAAAACAAAACAGAACTTAAAACTCTTAAGTAATGTAAAAATATAGGTTAAATAATGTGGACTCTAGTTATTTTTGGTCTGTATTTCTGTGGTGGGTTGATCTTGGCTGGAACAATTAAAGACCCCACAAACACCCCCAGACTCAGTTCTGAGGCTTCCACCAGAGGACTGCATATGATCAAAAGAGAGTGTAAAACTCCCCCCACCAGAGAATATTCTTGGATGTTCCCATCTGAACCTGACCATATGCTATTCCACTGGAATTTGTGTTTTGTGGGCTTCTCCCCTCCACCAAATGGTTCAGGATCTTTGGTCATCACTTTGTCCAAAGGCAGCAATCAGGTCTTGTTGTAAATCCATGGGTTGTGATTGCATATATTTCTACTCTTCTTCTTTCTTTCTTTCTCCTTCTTCCATCTTTTCCCCATATCCCTTTATTGATATTTTTACGCTTTCATATTGTCGTATTACCAGAGATAATAATAACCAAAACAGCTACACACCTGCTTTCCGTTGCAACCAAATTCAAAAATAGACACTATCGATAGATAGATAGATAGATTTACAAGTATCAATCATTCAGTGCCTTTTCACTCTAATCAGCCTCAAGGGATCTCTTAAGAAGAACCTGGGCTACCCTCACCTCCAGGAGCAGGTCATAACCCCTATTCCCACCATGGGCAGTACTGACTAGTCCTGGAGCATTCCCTGCCTCTCCTCAGGCTGCTTTAGGACCACAGAAATGTTCGTTAGGACTCAGCCTTGATGAGCAACACCTTAACTGTGAAGCATCACCCTCCTTGATGGGCTCAGCCTTGGCCAGGGCATCCATCTCGGATCTGGTTGGCACTGGTTCTATCAGATATGGGGGGAGCTTCCAGCAGCTTCTCATAGTAGCTGCCCTTGTACTCTCCCCTTGTACCAAAACCTTGTCATGAGAACCCAGTACAGTTTGTCTTCTATACAACTAGAACTGAGGATAACCTATATCACCTTCCAGCTAGTACAGATGACAGATTTGTGAGGGTTTTGTTTTATTTTCCTGTTGTCGGTTCAAAGATCACTGTGTATGTAGCTATTTACTGTGTTAATGCATCTTTTCTTCATTTGAACTTGTACTTATATTTTTACCTTACCCAATACATTTATTGGATATCAGCAGGTCTCATTAAAAATGACAGGAGATTAATAGGGCAAGATAATGTTACATTCCATCACTGCCCAGGGAATATATACATTGATTTCAGTTTCCTTGTTGTTTCCAGATGCTATAATAATTACAAAGAGCATTCACAGAATCCACTGTTTTTTTAATAGAACTGCTCAAAGTTTATTAAATTGAGACAGAGACATAGGCTTTCACTAGGGTGTCTAATGGTCCAGGTTGAGAGTGAAATATTTCAAGCCAGGTTCTTAGCAGTGTTCTATTTTCTGCTACAACCAGTGAGTATCAGGAATCTGAACACATTTATAAATCAAATGTACTTTGGCCATACAACATAACCACTCCTGACCAGAAACTACACAGCTGGGTACATTTTCATGTACTCCTGACTCCAGCACAAAGTGACTGTCCTTTTCCATCTACACTACCACTCTCCCCATTAAAATGGCCACAACTGGTTTTCTACACACATTCACTAGTATTTGTTGCATAGTGAGAGATGCAGTTAAACAAAAGAAAAAAAAAAGTGAAATTATGACTCTGGGCCACTGGATTGGAAAGTCTTGGTAAGTCTTAGCCAGAAGGGCAGCTCACTGAGGAAAGGGACAGGCAGTGACACAGGACAGTCCTTGGGAGTTGTCTCTTTGGTTGGCAACCAAAACCGACCATGCATTTCCTCCACACCTGCAATGCAATGTGTCCTTTTACATGATTTTCTCAAAAAGTTTCATTTTCTGATTGAAACTTTCACCTTCTACATGACAGGTGAGCTGACTTTTCTTGTTGCTTAAAACGAAATCGGGAGTGTAAAGGTTTATTAGATTACAAAATATTTTAGTTACAAATCTGTGTGATTTCTACAGAGTAACACCTCTCTTTTTAAAAACACTGCTAATGGCCTTGTGGAGAGAAGCAGGGTGAAACTGGGCATCTGTGATGTCATAAACTGAGATCTTTGCCATAGCAAAGAGAAAAATTGTGATAGGGATTGCTGGTCTGGCATCTTGCATAAGTGTCTGAAGTGGAAAATTCAAGCAGAAAACTTTTCATACTGGGATTTTGCATGTCCTCTGCCAAAAGGAGAGAACAGCTCTGATAATAAAGATCTATAAACTCATCAGCTGCTTCTACAAACCGTGATTTAAAATCCAGTGTCCTGATGAGTGCTACCATGTTAGGTGCTAAGAACAGGTTGCTTTTTTCCTGCTCCATTAAAATAGATAAATAAAACCATCTGACCAATCACACTCTGATCCTGCTAGTAAGCAAGAATTGGTCAAAATTCTTGTTGCACTGAAGCTCTGTTGCACCAGACTGGGGAAAAGAATCCCATGACAGGCCCGTAACCAGCCTCGGAGCATGTCTGAATAAACAGTTGTTCTTAAGCTGCTCCTTTGTCTGATGATCTGGAGAAGTCAAAGAGGTGCCAGGGGCAAAAATATTTTTCAGGTTCTTCTGCGAAAACCTTAGCAGAAAGGTGTAAAACAATAACAACTCTGTTTTGCGTTCCAAGTCAAACATCTCCCCCAGGTCTGTCACGTGGAAAAATTTCTGTGTGCTGCTGAAGACCATCCTCTGTCTCCAGGAGCGTAACCTTTATTTTCTTAAATCTGATGCAGCACTGGACCTCATGCCTTTCACAACCTGCTGTAATCATTTGCCTGGCAAAGCTGGTGTCCTGCCAGAGACCTACCCTAATTCCTCAACCCCTACAAGTTAACAGACACGAGTGTGTTTGAGATAGTTCAAGTGGTGCATCTAAGACACCTGGCCCAAATTCTAAGTTCCTTTTTGTTGATCATGACAATCAAAGTCAACTGAGAATGAAATAAAAGGTTTTGTAAAGTTTTTTTGAGAGTGCTGAAAGCATTTCTAAATCTCCAGAGAAAGCCTTTGCAAAAGATAGACACTGTGATCTGTAATAGTTAAAAGAAAACTAAAATAACCAAAAACAAACCCCAAAGGCAGAAACATAAGCATAGTTAGATCCATGGACTGTATTGAATTTTGAGAAATCTGTTGGGAAGGAACAACCTGTATTTGTTTTTAGAATCCTATACTTGTACACATGCTCCAGACAATGATGGAAAACCTCTACAGCCCAAGTGTGATCCCAATGATGGAAAGGTTGTTAAATGTTGGATGTTAAACTGTAAATGTGGATGCCTGTGTGACAAATTACCTCCTTCTGAGTCTCCAGCACTGTCATATATATGTAGGACAATCAAGTTCTGGGATATGACAATGAGCAAGGAGACCAAAGACAAGTTCAACCAGCATAGTATCTTCACCTTTTACCTGATATTAAAATCATGAAGACCTAACAAGGATGCTTTGAGGTGAGAATATAACTTTTCCAAGGATTCTGTCATGAAAAAGTATCAAATTTTCTTTGCAGTTACTACCAAAGGGCATTCCATCAAGTGTTGATAGCATGCTATCTTTGGAATTGAAATTCCCTAGCAAACACGATTCCACTCACCAAAAATAATTTGAGGAAATTTCTTGGCTGAGCATGTAATCAAGTAGTCAATACACACAGGTAATAGGATTGTAGAAGGCTTATTTTCCTGGAAAAAAACTTCAAGCTATTTCAGAACCCCTACGGGCAAAAGTTCAGTTTACTGAGCTACCTGAAAATGAAGTTTGGACTGCATGTGGATGGTGTGACTCAAGCCAGTAGCAAAACCCCATGGATTTTTTTTTAAGAGTCAGCTACCTAACTTTTATTGACATTGGATGATTGACTTGATTTTTGGGACTTCTAAATATACATGTAGATTTTGCTTGGAACAACTCTACATAGACGTAAATATTAGCCAATGCTGTCTTAATTTTGGCAATTTCTCTCTTTATGTGTTTTTAGCTTTTCAGAAAGTTGTGGATCCGTGGTATGCAAACATTGAATTTCCTTTCCCTCAGCTCTGTTCTTTCCAAATGGAGTACTGAACCTTTTGACATATAAATTAAAACATCATAATTATATTTTTTGCTAAGTAAATGACAGCTGATGAGCTACAAGCAGGTGTACGTTAGAAGATGCAGAAAATAAATCACTAGTGTGCTGTTGTTATTTTTAGTTGTGTAAATTGTGGAAGTGTGTGTGCAGGGGAGAAGAAAGAATGACTGATAATTAAGATAATAGTAAAGGATGCTTCTGGGTCCCTGTTTAGTAAGTTAAGGAAAAACCTTGCTTTCTGTCAGTATCAAGGTTAAGAGAGAGAAATCTTTGCACTCTGCAGAATCTAAATATATAGACCAAAGAAATCACTTAGAATTTATGAATCTCCCCTAATCAAGCTTTTTTATTTCTAAATATTTGGGGTGGTTTTTTTCTGTTTACTGTAAGCATTCTAAAGTGCACAATCAACAGGTTTGTGGATTTTTAGGAACCCCAAATTCCACATTAAAATATTAGAATTAAGTTTATTAGTTCTTATTTGCACTGTAGTAGTTTGGAAAAGTTTAATAGATTTTGGGGTGTGTTAGATGATTTTGAGAGCAAGCAGAAATTTCAAAAGAAATGAAACAGTGACACACAGTTAAATGGAAATATTTTAAAGACTCTCATTCTGACTATGCCTGAAAACATGCATGTGTGTGTGTTTTCAAGATGATGAGGAGTCAACAGTGCATGCTGACTTCATTAGTCATGTGGGAGTACATCTACTTTCATAGAATTTTTTTCCAAAGTAGTTTATGGAGTTAAACAACAGAAGACCACATATGCCATAAATCACAGGGAGCAGTAGTGTGCAGACATTATATGCAGAATAAATTAAGGTATTCAGTCATAAAGGCAATAACTTATGGAGAGAAAAATTAAGAAACAGTCAGTAGGTTTCAAAAAGAGATGAGAAGAAAAAAGAAGCCAATGAGGCATGATGCTCAATGGAGCCTCTTTTAGGTGACGAGTGCTAAGGAGAAGACTTCTATATCAACAGCCTGCAGAAGGGTAAAGAAGAGATCCTTATTAAACAAAGCAAAAAAAAAAAAAATAAAATAAAAGGAAAGAAGAATAAAAAGAAATAAAGCCAGAGCACTTATATTTCTTGAAAATCCTCCTAAAATCTTTTGGCGCCAAAGATTTTACAGTACTTTCTTCTGGTATCTGTCTAATATAGAAACAACTACTAACTGTATCCTGTAATGATACTCAGCTTATTTAGAACTAATCAATATGCCATGAGCAATTGAGATTTTTCAGTACCTCTCTGCTAGAGTGATTTATTTTATCAGTGCAAGAAATACCTCTAGATGAGATAAAATTTTATGTATTTGAGGGAAGTTGTGATGCTACTAAAAAGAAAGGATTGTCATGGGAGAAATTATACAACAGCTCAAAAAATCAGGACAAGCTATTCTTTGTGAACAGCTCCAGCTGGTTCCAGTCCAAGCAAACATGTGGTGCTAAGCTTTGTGTTTCATGTCCGATCTGGAAGCTTTCTGTATCAGCACACCCCATTTACGGAGGACTTGCCCACCAGTCAACTGAGCTTTGTTCCACTAATCATTGACATGGGTCTAGGTGAGGCAGTAATTTGGACAACATTTCTTTTAAGGGATAATTTGGTATCTACACAAGTTGTTCTTAAGTATTTGGAAGGGTAGAGCAAAATCCTTAGTAAAAATCAGCCTGTTGCCTGAAGCAGGTGTCTTGAGAGCCTTGGTTTCCATTTCTTTTTCTGTTGAGCTGCTTTAACCAAGTTGATTGATTAATCAGAGTCTTTATTTTTTTCCTTTTTTGGCAAAATGAATTACTGTAATTGTCTTCCTGAGGCATTCTTTTGAAAAAATGCGGAGAAATGTTAGGAGATATATTACAGTGTCAAACTGGACCTAAAAGATTTTCAGCTCTATTCTAGCAGTGCAGGTCTGAAATGTGTCACTAAGTCCACTGGTACTATTGTGTGCTTATTCTAATCTGTAACTGTTCATGTATTCTGAAACATTCTGATTTAATTTACTATTTTTGTCACCTCCTTTCATCAAAAGACAGTGTGCATGACTTGTATAGCATTACTGAATTAACCATTCAAGACCATATCTGGGTCATGAAGAATCAAGTAATTGCCTATTAAAAATTATACATTACACCTAAAAGACACAATGACACCAGCAAGGAAATTACTGGTAACCCATTTACAAGTGCATGTTGATTTAATTAGGGAATCAGGTGATTTTTTTTTTTTTTTTTAATACTTGTTTCTTAATTAAAGTCTTCACGGTGTTTGAGTGCTTATTAAGTCCATTTCAAATGGATACATGGGCTACATTTTGGGATACAGTTAAAATTGCCTTCTTCCTCCCATCTTTCCCCTTGCCTTCATTCATATTCATTACATAAATATTATAGAAAATTCATTCCATTTATTTCAGAATCCCATCTGAACAAAATGAATATTAAGTGAAGGGGTGTATGTCCTCTACAATAAGACATGGAGAAAGAAAAAAAAGATCTTTGCTGGCAATTGGTTTATGCTAATACCTATTTATCATCACTTTGCAAAGGTGTAGCCTGAACTCATTTCAGATGAATGGTGTTTCCATTGTTGCAATTTCATGACTAATACAGGCAGTGGCTCTTGCTTTGATTTGATCATATTTCCTTGGATTTTGACTGAGTATTCCTGTTCCCTGAGTAATTTCTTTTTCGAACTAGGGTAACGTTTAGCCAAACATCTGATTTTCAGCGGTTCAGATCAATGCCAAAACCACCAAAGAAACATATTGGACAGGTGTGGCCACTTCTGTATGATATTATTTTTATGGCTTTATGAAAAAATAAATTTTTTTCCAAGTTGCATGATTTTGGGTCATTGTCTCAAAGTCCACACTTGCCAAGCGAAGATAACTGTTACAGCTAAATATATAAGTAGGATATTCCCTAAAAATGGTGGAGAGTAACAAGTGTTCTGTTTCTGACTTCTGAATCCTAGTAAGTTAACATCTGTGTACTGAACTTCTTCAGGCTAAAAGCTATGTAGAGTGTATGGTAAACCCAGATTATTATAAAATTATCTTCCACATTTAGGGTTGCAATCAGGTCAATTTTTTTGTTTATTGGGCTAATAGTGGCTGAGATAAAGTGTTGGTGATAAATTACTGGTATTACACTGTGATAATGATAAAGTAAATTATTTTAGAAAACTAATTTAGTATTTTAATAGTAACATAACTGAGATTTATAAGAACAATTTTTACACTCTTGACTAGTAACACTTTTATTGATGAGTTAATGGCCAGCTAGATAAATTAGGCTCTGTCAGCTTCACCCAATGCCTTATAACAACTCACATTGGTCATTAACTGGTTGATTGGTAAAGTGTTTTATTATTGCTTTGGAAATATTACCTAAAATGAAGCACAGTAATTTTTGATCCTTTATCATTTTTATTTTGATGGCTTGACTTCTTTTAATCAAAAAATGTGATGCACATTGAGAATCCAAAATCTAAGCTGTTAATATGATTTAAACTGAAACCATCGGAGTTGCTTTTCAAATACAGACATTTGCACTTGAAATAGTAGCCCACTTATGTCCTGTGAAAATATCAGGATCCACAGGGAGATGAAACCTGTTACAAAGAATTCCACATGCACTCAGTTGTAAAAAGGTTGGATACATTTCATAAGGTAGGGATTCTATGCAATATTTTCTAATTTAGTTTAGTGAAATTTTTCCTTACTATTCTCACAAGTTCAGGTAGTTATTTTTTCTTTAACCATTTCAAAATGTGTTTATCCAAGACACACAATGTATATAAAGTATAACAGTTACCTCCTCTAACTTTTTGAATTTTTAAGGTGATATTTTACTGTCATGGGTGGTCTCACGTGCACCCTTTATTGCAGCCAAATCCACGAGTCAGAGACTATTTCTGCTCTTTGAATTAAGTGAATATCTTACAGAGAAAAACATACATTTGTAATTAAGAGAGCTGAAGTATGAATTTTCACAATACATCATATGTTAATAGTTTGTCAACAGCCTTTCCTTAATTGTGGCGGTTGTCAGCTTCTTTTGCTGTCTGTTCTAAAGCCAAATACTGTTTTAGTCCCTAATTCATGAAAGCCATTTCTGTTTTATTGTTTAACTGTGAATGTTAACAGTCACAGTCTCATTTTGCAGCTGGATAGAATCAAGTGGATAGGAAAAGGGACTATAGGAAGCAACCAGAATTTTGAATTTCCTCAATTAATGATTTAAAATTATGTAAAAGAGCAGCAATAGCAAGTTATCTACTAAAATTTGTATGCTTTTCTGTGCGTGATGTGAATATTTCCCAATGAAACATGATAAAGAAACTTCAAAGATAGTATATGACTATGACCAGAGGTAGCTAAGCTCAGTTGTCTTTTCCCAGTAACAACTTTTGCAGATGTGTGTCTGATCTCTCTTGAAGGGTTCAGTAGAATCATGGTAGAACTCATTAAGTTATGACTGTAGGAATTCTGCCCTCCCTGAGTTACATTAAATAGTGCCCATTACTAATTAAGTATTTTTCATGCATAGTATGGGGTGATCTACAGTTCTTTGCATGCTTTCCCTAAGGACCTCTAGAGCTCTCATCACCATTCTGTTTGATCACTTCAAGCTTTACTACATCCACTCCCAGTACAATTCACACCAGCTGCAACAGAATTTAGGTGGTGGGCTGATACTGCACAGGGAGCACCCTTAGCACTGTACCAGCTACTATGAAGAAAATTAACTGTATCCCAGATGAAACCAGGACAGTTAGGGATTTAATTTTTCCTTTATCAGGAGTCTGACAGGAGAATAGTGGGTTCCCTTGATTTCTCAGCGTTCCAGTTTGTGCTCAATCTCTTGAAAAGCCTTCAAGCATGAATGCACATCTATGAAAGATCAGATCTAGTTTCCAGGGGTATTCAGGAATGAGATTACTTTGTTATCTGCAAAGACACATGCAGAGAAAATTTGGTTCTAAAATATCTTGGATTGAGAAAACAAGGACAAATTTAAAAAAATAAAAAGGAAAAAAAGACAACCAACTGAGCCTGTGTCATGGCTTAACCCCAGCTGTCAGCTAAGCACCACACAGCTACTTGCTCATTCTCCCACCCCAGTGGTATGAGGAAAGTGAATTGGAAGGGCAATAGTGAGAAAATTTGTGTGTTGGGATAAGAAAATTTTAATAATGACTATAAACATTATAATTTGCTATTATTATCTGTTATTATTATCAAATGAAAAGGAAAATAACAAAGAGAGATAAATAAGACAAGTGAGGCAGATGCAAACAACTGCTCATCGACAACCAACCCATGCCCACACAGTCTCTGAGCAGCATTGCCCTTACCAATCTTCTCCATAGTTTTATTGCTGAGCATGATGCCATATGGTCTGGAAAATCCCTCTGGTCAGTTGGGGTCAGCTGTCCTGGCTCTGCCCCCTCCCAGATCTTGTCCAGCCCTGGTCTTCTTGCTGATGGGGCTGTGTAAGGAGCAGAAAATGCCTTGGTTCTATGTAAGCCCTGCTCAGGCATAACAAGAACGTCCCTGAATCATCAGCACTGTTCGTTGCACAAATACAAAATGCAGCCCCACACCAGCTACCATGAGGAAAATTAACTCTACTCCAACCAAAACCAGCACTGCCTGATTAGTGAAGCCCAAAACGATTAGTTTAGTCTGTGAATGGCTCCCCTTCGATTCCACAATGAAAATACAGGGTTCATTAAAGCCCATAGATTTGAAAGGGTTAAAATAAGTCATCCAGTCCAATCATATGTGCAGAGCAGGTCTGAATAAAATGGGTTGCTCAATGCCTCTGTCAAATAAATTCTTAATGTTTCCAAGGATGGAGATCTCACAGCCTCTCTGGAGCCCTGTTGCGATACTCAGCTTTTTTCACATTAAATATTGTCTTGGACTCCTGGCTCTTCATGGTTTTTGCAAAGACACTGTTGATCTCCTTTTTATCTACATTTTTACTCTTCCTGATGGTGTACAGTCTGCTTTCCTCTTGTGACAGCTTCTTACCTGACCACCTTAGCTGAAGTATGTGAGACCACCACTAATTCCAGCTCAGGGGAGGAGCAACAGGCACTCCTGACAGCCTGCACAAGAACACTGTCCCACAGAAGCCTTTGGAAGAAGCCTCTGATACCACAGCAGCTGTTGCAGGTGGTGTTGGTGTACGCTGAAGAGTCCATGTTCACAGCTAGGGAAGAGCCAATACTTAGCTCCAAAAACAGTGGTATTTAAATCATGGAGGAAAGTGGATTAATTTTCCTTAAGTCTGTCCATCTCTACTGGTTTATTTGATTTGTTCTCCTTAAACAAGCTACACACATAAGCATCATTATTCATCTTTTCCCTTGGATCAAAGTCTAAAGAAGTTATTTTGAATGAATAGTTTAGACTAGATGGCTTAGTGATATCTGCACATGGTGGAAATAACTCAGTCACACATGGAATATCAGTAAACCCAGCAGAATCCAGCCCTTGACATTGAATGGATATTAATATTTCTGTCCCAGGACAGTTTGCAGTGGTGGAGAACACAAATGTCATATCTTTATATAGATCTTTTTTTTTTTTTTTTTTCAGGTTAATGAAGGAGACCCTGAGAAATCAACATGGCTTATTGAGTGGGGTAGGAAATATGTTTATATGTAAGTGGGATTTTTTCTCTTCCTTTTCCTTTTTTCCTACACTCATTAACTTAGAAAAATTATATTCAGTAGTAGCTGACCTAAGGAGCACATTTATATTTGCTCAGGCAGCAAAAATGTAGACAAGAAAATGTTTTTCAGCAACATAAAGACAGATGAGGCGTAAGAGGAGAGTCTTTAGAATAATAATTATATAACTAACGTAATTAGTCTCTGCTTCAATCAAAAGACAAGCAAGTTGGTTTATATCCACAGAGGCTAAAACATTAAAAAAATACACAAAGGCTTCTCCAGGGTGTTGTGTTATGTTTATGAGCCTTGGAAGAGAACAGAATCCATCTAATGAGATGAAATAGAAAATTTTGGGCATATGTAAAGAAGAATTTTATAAAGCAGTTCAGAAATTGAACAGAGATATATCACCCACCCACCCAAAATTAAGTGAAACACAATCATCAAGAAAGGCACCGTGTTGCTTCTATTGCAGCAGCACTTGGACTAACACTAGGTCCCCAAATATGAAGTGTTTTGAAAGCCCCAAGTGAATCCTCTGTTCGAAAACAGACAGACCAGATAAAGGAGTAGTAAATAATGCCCTTATTTTATAAGTAGAGAAATGAAGCTTCTCCAAAGTGACACAGGGAATCTGCGAAAGCAGCCAGCTGAAACTTGAGTCTGTCACTTTGCGATTCATTTAAAATAAAGGATGTGAACATAGGACAGATTTAATTTAAATGAGTATGCAAAGGTCCTGTGGAAACTTCAGAGAAATGAAGGCAAGGATTCACAGCTGGCCGCATAAATTGGTTGGTTCCTGTGACTATTGATTCGCTCACATTTTACTGAGAAGGGGCACAGAAGCCACAGGAGTTTTTTTGCATTTCTCTGCATAGTATGGGTTGTCACGGAGATAATTTCAGACTCACTCTGACTGGGTATGGAATATCTAGAGTTGCCTTTGTAAATTCATACAAAAATACTACTACAGGCATTCTGGGATGTCTTATTGGAAAACTCTTTGAAATTTGAAAGGACACAGAATACATGTAATCATGCAATTAGCAGTGATGATGCCTTTTCTTTACTATCACACCTTAGTGAATCAGTCTAAAGTTCACTGGAAAACTATTAAACACTACTTGGCTATCTCTGTTGGAAATATCAGTAGAGGAATCAGAGGTATCTGCTACTCTAATGGTGCCAAGACTTGAAGACTATGCATCAGCAGAAAATGAAATAATGCTAACCAGAAATGTTAGAGGACTATATGGACAGAACTATTATCCCTATGGGAATTAAAAAAAAAAAAAGTTCTCCTGACTCTTACTTTCTTTTGCTTTTTGTAACTCTTCTAAATATTCTGAAAAAGAAAATAAAGTTTCCTTTTATCCCTAAATATTTTAATATAGCTGTTCTCTGACTGAGAACAACTGTGATATTTTTCCCCTGCCAAACTCGGTAAGTTCCACCCACACAGAGCTTAAAGGGTAATGAAATTAAAATTATGTGGCATTCTCTTCTATGTCTTGCATAATGGAAGAGTAAAAATGGGAGCAGAAAGTAAAAAGATTACATCAGAATTAATACTAACCTATGATTAACTCATTAATGCAATTGTGTTTTTTTTTTAAATAAAGAACTAACTTAAATTAAATAAAAGTAGTATTAGAAAAGAGTGTGTGAAAACAGGAGAGTAAATAGCATATTCCTTGACCTGCTTGAGTAATCAATGTATTGCAAAACCAGCCCAGAGAGCATAGAAAAGAAAGCAGGCCTTTTGCCCGTCTCTTTCTCTCCCTCTCTGTCACACAGACTATCACACAGCAGCAAACAGTCAAGTCTTTGAGGAAGAAAAAAAGTTCAGTCCAAATTTCAATTGGATGAGCTGTGTCTTTTTCTCCAGAAAATATGGGAAAGGAAAAGATGCAAGACATCCTATTAATCTTTTCCCTTTCACCTTCCTCCTACCCTTCCAACGCAAAATAGTGAAAATTAACTCTTCACTGAAAGGAATAGCTTAAAACATATCTATGACTGCTTGAAAATCCATACATAAATTCTTTCTGTCACATAGAAAATTAAATATTTGGTTGGGGGGGTTTTTTTTGATGTTTTTTTTTTTTTTGTGTTTGATTTTGTTTTGTTTTTAATTGATATATATATATATTTTTTAGATAAATGTGTAACTTTTGTTTTGGCATTCTTCATTAAACAGATACTTATTAAACAGATCTAACGATTTTTTTTTTTTTTTTAAATCTTCTGGGGCTCCCTGTTGACATGTTGGTGAATATTGAAGGGTAGAAGATCTCTCCCACTAATTTTCTCCCTCAGTGTCCTTTTATTTTTTACCAAGACTCTCATTTTCTGCCATCAGATTCACCTTGATTTAGGTGGATAAGAAATTCTATGGTTGTCTCTATTTTCTCTGCAATTCACTTCTTAATTAATTGATGTTAAAAAATCACTCAACATTACACATTGTCTTTATAAAACTTCGGGTATATAAACATTTCCCTGATATCAATACGATCAGTTGCAAAAAGAATCACACAGAGTTATATAGAAGGTGTTGCTTGGATATTACCAATTAAATCAAGTGAATCATTCATTCCATTTATTTTTCACTAGGTTTGAAGGTTGAACTTTAAGTTTTCAGTTAAGATTTTAGATTTTTTATGCGGAAGAAAAGAAAAGAAAGTTTTCTTGTTGAACATTACATTTCTTAGGTATTGACAAAGGTTGATGCTTTGAAATTATTTTAAGGACTATGTATTTTTTTCCTTTTAATTATATATTTATAGAAGCTTGAACCCTTATTTCCATAAAAAAACAAGCAACCAACCCCCACCACCACCACCAACCAACACAACAAAACAACAAACAAACAAACAAAAAATCCCAAAGCCAAAACCACACCAACAAGAAAAGAAAGAAAAAACCAAAAAAAAACGGACCCCAAAAAACTCAAGTAACAAATAAAGAAAGGAAAAAGAAGACGCCTTTGTATGACACACAGCTTTAGAATTTATTTTAGGTTAACTGCAGGCCCTCTACTGTGCTAGTATCTTCAACTTTTCCTATTTGCAATGCACAGAACCCCTCTATGAACATAATTTCGTGTGTAATTGAGAAAGATCAGGTTTTGGTGCATTTTACTATCTTCTGTCCCTAATTTTAAGTCATTGGTAAAATGCTAAATATTTTTTTAATGTTAGAATGCAGGAGAGCTGCTTTGCCTCTGCCTACTTTGCCACTATTAAATTCAGGCTTTATTTATAGACCAGATCTGTTAAGTTGTTGGAAGTACATTATCATTATATGTCTGAAGTTGCCAATATCGAAATCATTAATTGCTCTTTTAGCTTCATGCTTTAGCTAACATGTTTCAGAGAGTGTAATGAGTTCAACATTTATTTAAGTATAATTAAAAATGTGGAAAATTTATTGTTGTCATCACTCAGAACACCTGTGAAAGAAACAGATGTGACTCTGGAAGTTCCAAGGTTCAGTGTTTAGTATGAACCAAAAGAGATGCAATTGTATTCCCATAATTAACTAATACACAATTCCAAAGTCAATGTGTTAAGTTTCACAGTCTAAAATTGTGAAATGGCTTCATAAATGTTAAGTTCAGTCCCTATTTAGGACTTGAATACCCAGCAACTAAGAAGATTCTATCTAGAAACTCAGTTGGAGAAAGATTTCCATTCCCAAAATAATACAGTAGATCAGTTGCATATTTGTGCAATTCTCAAAGGATGCCCAGATGAATCCTAATAAAGAAGTAGCAAGAAAATTCAATCCAAAATGACTTTAAATTATCTATAAATCTACATGCTGAAATTCTTAAATTAACTCTTTTCAAAACTTTTTTGTTTGTTTTTTAGCCTTTCATGTTTTCATTCCACAGTTTGGCATTTAAGTCATTGAATAAACATTCTAAAAAACTTTTTATTTCTCTTCCATCTGAAAAGCTTATTTTCAGTTTTGGTGATTGTACTGATACCAGTGGAAAAGGTACAAAGCAGAAAAATCCTCAAGAGTTCCTTCCAACTTGAGATATTCTGTGATAAGAAATCCCCCCAATACTCAGGAGATTCAAAACCAGCTTTCCTGCAGAGGTATCCCCTATAAGGCACTTTATTCTGGCTGGATAAAACACTATTTTGTGGATTTCAGCATCATTACTAATTTGTTTTAATGCCACTGTTGGAAAATAGATCATAAAGCTAATTCATAAATAAAGAACTACGTTACAAACAGGAATGCTCTGTGTCTTTACATCCATAACAATGCTTCAAGTGGATGTAGGAACTTATTCAGAAACACCCTAGGTGGACTGCAGCTTTATTGCACTCTTGTGAGCACAACTGCACAATGAATCTTTCTTCAATTTACAAAACAGGACTCTTAAACTACAATGTTCTGATTTATTTGCCACTGGAATATTGGATGTGCTTGGGAGATAGTGCACTAATGGAGTCCTCTGTATCAAAGCATCATCAACTATGCATTCTTTGTATTTATTTTTATACATCAGCTTGCATATCCAGGCACAAGCAGGAGTACAGTGCTGGATTTTCCAGTTGTTTGCTCCAGATAAATGTCTTTACATTCTCACGTTCATCATTTAATCATATGAAAGACGAAATTTTCTGGAAACAAGAATAGTCAGGAAAGTAGGTCAAGCTCAGGCAACAAGCAATGAACTTTGGATTGTGTTGACGTTTATAGGTGGCCTGGTATGAGGAGGAGACAACAATACAAGTGTAATTTCTCCATGTGGGTCATTGGACCATCTGTTTTTTTCCACCCATTTCTGCATGTGAGGAGCTAACTAAACATAGCACAGAGGTCTATACAGGGGTAATTGTGTTAAGCATTTAGCTGCCAGTGCCACTCAACCAAGAAAATAAAGGAATTTATAGTGACACCAAACATAGGATCAAAACATAAGTAATGTCTGCTTCTTTTGGCTACATGAACATCTGCCAAGAATACTGAAGGTGTCAGTGAGTTTTTTTGTGGTTTTCTTTTTATATTTTAAACACCAAATTATTAATTTTAATAGAATTAGACCACAAAATAGCAGACTTTGCAGGAGTGTTTAAAAGTTGGTTCCAAATCCTTCACTCCCAAGACCCTTTAAACCAGATGGTTTTATAGCTACTTAAACCTCCTGTGTGCTCTTGCCAGCTCTGTAATTGGGAGATTTTGACCTTAGAGACAAATTAAGCATTAGTTTTCATCAGTTCTCTAGCAACTTTACTTTTCAGAACGCGGGACACTTACTTGACTAAATATAGCAAGGTAAAACTGTAATGAATAATTTCCTGTAATGTGCCAATAAGGTAAAGACCACAGTGATTCCCACTTAATGATGAAACATTAACTGACTTGAGTAAATTGTATCTTTTACAATAAGAAAAAAAAAAAAACAAAAAACTGCGTATCAGCAACACAAAAAGATGCAGATGTGAAGGTTTTAAATATAAAAAATTACAATTTGTGATCCTGGCCTAATTGTTATGCATATGGGCACAGAGAAGTCAGCATAAAGAGCATGGAAATGTCTGTCTCTTGCGAAGAAATATTGTCTAGGGATGTCATTGGAAGGGGTATGACTGCAGAGGAAGAAACCCAATGGCATGTAAAGATCTGAAGAATTGTTATGAAATAAAATTAGGTCATAAATGCATGCTTTCCTGTGTGCTTTGCAAATTTCTAAAAATTTCAAGCCCTCACCATTAGTCTGCCTTATCAAGTGTTCTTTTTCTTCTCTGTGCCTCTTTGTGGGTACAAAATATGTTCGCACAGGATGTGCTGAGTTGATCTTTTGTCAAATATATTCAAAATGGCCAAATGTTAAGAATTCCAAATAGTCCCTTTAAATATGTCTATGCCTACAATTGGAGTATTAACTAGGGTTTACTGGAGGTAGGATGTGGTAGAGTAATATCTGGTAGAGTAATATCTGACTGGTACTTCCAGCACTGCCTAGTTCCGTGCAGGGATGCTGATTAGAGTCTGAGAATTTTATTCTTAAAGATGCATAATAGTAGTGGCTATGGAATGTTAAAAAGAAGAGAGTCAAAACGAAGAGCAGAGAAATAAATAAGTGAACATGGATTGTGGAGGAGAGGCTATGTCTTCTGTCACAGCTTGAGCTGTGCCCTCCACTCCTAAACTCCAGCAACATATGCACAGGAATATAGTCCTTTCCCAAAGATAAAAAGCATGAGGGTGCTAGTTTTATTTTATCATTATTTTGTTTTATTCCTAAACAGATAAAAAATAATAGATAACAGTCAGGCAGCAACTGTGAACAGAGCAGAGTCTGTGTAGGGAATCCCAGTAGATGCTGACCAGACTTGAATTTGTATACAACATCTTGGACCTGAAAATGTATCAGCTGCCCAGGTAAGCCTCTACAGGATGAGAAGCTTTTCAGCCTGACTTATAATGGTCATATACCTTGCACATATAACTTATTTCCCTTCAAGACACTTAAAAAGCAGAGAACCTCTTTTTTTTTCATTGAATTATAGGTTTTTGTACTCTTTCAAGTGAACTGCTCTGAAAATACTGGCTTTTAAACTGTGCCTAATCCATATTGCTGCTTCTGCTGTTTGGTTACCATCTGGACAATTGTTCTGTTTCAAATTTTAGCCCTTGTCATCCATCCACATTTAGCTTGCTTGCCTGCTCCCTCCTGTTCTGCACTAGTGCAAGTGTGATAATGCCATGGTGTGAGGTCTGAGATTGTACGAGGTCAGTGCTAAAAGCTTTTCAACCTTTTCCTTTCATGTTTAGTAGTCTGTGAACTTCTTCCTGTAGTTCAGCTGGAGAATTTGATTTTTCCATTGAGCTGACAGGAGATATTGATGGTGTGTGTGTAGGCTATTCCACTGTCTCTTTAAAGAAGAGCTTTAAGTTGATGTTTTGTGCACATGAACAATTTTGGGGGGTTTCTGTCTCACCTGAAAATAGTAGATAGATGAATGATTACTGTAGCAGATGTGAATTGTGACATCAATGCTATTTCTGGCCCACTTAATGGAATAATCTATCAGAGGGAGAGAGTAATAACAGGCAAGCGATGAATGAGTAAACAAGTCTTGTGATGTCAGCCCAGCTTCTCTTGGTCTGTACCAGGTAAAGGTTACGGTGTCAATGAATGAGTCACTTCTGTCCTGTCATTAGCCTCATTCAGTAGTAAAGGCTTCTTGAGGAGCTTCAACCAGCTTAACTAGTCTGGCTGTCTTCTCAGATCTTGTACTTCCTGCTTATGGGAAATTGTGTGTTTTATATGATTATATCGTGGGAAGAACTTAATCCACTCCACCTGCAGTTCCTCTAGAATAAGAAATCTAAGGGTATCTTGCATGACGTATCCCTCCTGCAGGTGATGGCTATTTTGGAGTTTAAAATTTGCCTTTAATGCTAATTTTTTTTTTTTTTTTTTTTTTTTTTTAAGTTTTGGGTGAAGTTTCAGGGAGCCATATGTGGATTCAGATTGTTTTCCTCTCAACAAAATTACTTTTACACCAGCATCTACTTGGATGTCTGGTGAAGGGAAGAGCTGTCCTATCTTCAACTTCTAGTTTGTACCTCACACATGAAAGTTAAAATAATTCAAGTGGCCACCACTGAACATCATTGCACTCATGCAAGTACTACACTGTTGTATTAAAGACAAATTCAAGTCTGCATGGTATAAATTTGAAGCAGAGAAGTCCAGTGTATGGAAGAAATGATGGGAGGTCTTTGATGATCTCATGTCACATTACACTGGCAGATTTTCACCATTAAGTTCTTTATCGTGTGGATGTATGTGCTTGCCTATTTTGGCTTTCTTTAAATCCTTTAAATTAGCACAGGCATTGGCATGCAAGTTATGTCTGTCTGTACCATGGTTTTCTATAGCTGAAATGAAGATAATCCTTTAAATTTCCCATTTTATTATTGTTTATTAAAATAGGTATTTGTAGTAGAGTATTCATTGCAATTTGAAGAAGACATTGAAGTTAAATCACATGAGATGCCCAAAAAGCTCCCATTTATCTCTTCTGTTTACAAGGAAAATCCAAGGTAAACATACTTACATTACAAATATTTTAGGTAATAAAAAGTGAGCCTTGTTTTGCAGGACTTTTCCAGTCATTTTTGGTGGCTTACATTAGCTCAGATTTTGTTATCACAGGATTTTCACCCATCTAAGGGATGTTCTGTCATTTGAAGGTCTGAAATGGAAGGATGCATTGCAGCAATGTGTTCAGTGTCTGAGGACTCTGGCACAGTGACCTCTTTAAATGTCCCCTTCAGCAAACATGTCTCTGCCTGGCTCAGTGAGACATGCCATGCAGGCTTCAGCAGCTACGAGTGTCATATTCACATAGATGCAACCAAACAGAAGAACTGGATTCTGCTGACACTGACAGCACAACTACAACAATTTGACATTGTTCTCTTCTGGTTTAATGATTATACTTTTTGCTACATTCAAAATAAGGAAAAAAATAAGGGCACTGACAAAAGTAAGGAGCCAGAAAGGAACAATATTTTTGTCTTATCACTGGCACTGCTTAACCACTCTGACTGTAGTAAACACTCCAAAAAGTTAAAACATTCACTTTGTCAGTTTATTAATATTTAATGTATTATTCAGAATATTTTCAGAATTCAAACTGGTGGTCAGAATCATCTCACATAACTTGAGGCATTCAGCTGAGCAATGCAAGCTGTTTCTTTACGCTTTCTCTGTATCTGTTTGTGAGGGAAAGAGAAAATACAGATGAAAAATTAGACAAAGTTAAAAATTTCTCTTAGCTCATGATCTGTCTATCTTGATTATAAAATGCAACTGTGATCCCTTTTGTGATTTATCATCTAAGCCTCTACATTTGTGGCACATTTCTGTGCTAATAGATTTAATTCTTTCCTTCAGCCAGGAGCTTGGGCACACAACAACAAGGTAGAGGTGTCTCTAACAATCATAATATCTTAACAAGTATCTTAACACCATGTATGAGGAGAGGAGAGGAGAGGAGAGGAGAGGAGAGGAGAGGAGAGGAGAGGAGAGGAGAGGAGAGGAGAGGAGAGGAGAGGAGAGGAGAGGAGAGGAGAGGAGAGGAGAGGAGAGGAGAGGAGAGGAGAGGAGAGGAGAGGAGAGGAGAGGAGAGGAGAGGAGAGGAGAGGAGAGGAGAGGAGAGGAGAGGAGAGGAGAGGAGAGGAGAGGAGAGGAGAGGAGAGGAGAGGAGAGGAGAGGAGAGGAGAGGAGAGGAGAGGAGAGGAGAGTAAAAGGAAAAGCAGAAAGCATGGTGAAAACGTACCAGTAGTAGCTGTCAAAGCACTTTGAATTCAAAGCTGCTTATTCTTTTGTCTGGTGGCTATAAATAATAAAGAAGTCCAGATTCATGCATGAAATATTATATCTTGATCTTTTCATTGCCCTTTTCTGGCCTCACCATTTGACATTAAATGCTGCAGATGCAAATTATTTTTAAGGTTCCCTGTGCCACCCCAATAACTGTGTGTATGCTTGCCTTTAGCACAAAAATAAATTTCTGGTCACTCTTTTGTCTAGACTGACCAATATCTCCTTGGGTGTAATGTCTTTCCTATTTTGGGTACATGACTTCATCTCTTTGTATGAAGGAGAGGGGGAAAACTATGCTAGGTCACATCCAGAATTTCTGCAAAACATAGATAGAGTGCAGAAAACGTGCATTCAGCCAGTAAATTCCAAATCAGGCTGCTACTCCTGATTTAAGCATGAGTTTTGTGATGCCATATAGAGTGAAAAACTGCTCTGCAGTTAAATGTGTTGATTTCTACATCCATGTGAGTCAGTTATCCTTAATTCAAATGACATTGTTCATAATATCATCCCATATTGTTTAGACAACCTTGGTCAGGTTTCTGTCAGATTTGAAATAAAACTTTAGGAAAAAGAGCAGGAGAAGGTGCTGTGCATGTGCTGTAAACAACACAGTCTTGGATACTGAAATAAGAGGAAAAGCAGCAACTTTAAAATTGCTTTTCAATGTTGGAGTGATGGCACAATTTTCATGTCTAAAAAATGCCCTTTTGTAATGCTCTGTATCCCTAAAAAATGTTCTTTTGTAATGCTTCTCTTCCCAGATTGAAGGAGAAAATGGTGTGGAAATCCTATCACATCCACCAGATATCTTCCTGCACAGATCCACCAGAACTGGGGAGCAACATCTTTAGCAGGAAATTCAGAGGTGTTCCCAGGCATAAAGCCAATGGACTGGCCTGAAAGCACACATGTAAACCAGTTCAGCCTTGCAAAAACAGTGGTTGTATCCAAGTTTTGCTGCACCCACTGAGATCTCCCTGGTCTGTGCTAAGTCTCAAACATACCAGGAAATTCTTCAGGATGATGTCAGTCAGCATAAGCCAAAACTTTGCCAAGGAATGCACTATTTTTTAGGAAACAATATAGATAAATACTCCCAGATATTGTTTAATGTTCTAGTGCAGATCTCTTCAGTCAGTTCTGTACTCATTGGGCAGCAGACAAGACTACTTGCAGGACTACTTAATATGCTAACATATTAACAGCTTATCAGAAGATCATAACCTATTCCCTTGGTGTCTCTTATTCATAAAAGGAAATTATAATACCCCCCCAACCCCCTTTCTCAGATTATGCAATCATTGACCAGGGATTTGAGAGTCAGCAGGCAGGAAATTCTTGGCCCTGGTGTAGGCCTTTAGATCATATTAATTTGTGTTACATAAATAGAGTTATTTTAGTTTTCCTTAAAATCTTCAGAGTTACAGAGTGCTCTTCAACCCAAAAAACAAGTGTATGATATAAAAATTTATTGATTTCAAAATATCCACTTTTAGGATAATTGAAAACCCAACTGACTAAACTAAATTTTGATTGTGTGCTCAAAGTAATTAATTCACTTCTTTATATTTACTTCTCTATTTCTAAAGTTTGAACTTTAATATTTTTGAAAGCATTACATTTAAACATATTTGGGTTAGTGGTTTTTTTTCAAAAAAAAGCGAAAGTGTTATTTAGAATTAAATGCAGCATATCTTCCTCAGATCAATAGATAGTAACAAACCTACATGGAATGCAAATTTTTTTGCTGCACTGAGTCATTTGTGAAATCTTCACAGACCATAATGAATATTCATGCTAAAAGTTAAAAATTCTCTTTGTTTGACTTTTTGGAAAAGGAAGGGCTCGTTATTATGAAAACATGCACTTACTTAATTTCAGTGCTTGTTTTCATTTCTATCCTTCCTCAATTCCTTCAGTGCCACTCCTGCTAGACAGTGTGGTGAGGGGGCATTGGATTCCTGTGGATAAAATGTCAACATTTCTCTAAAGATGGTGAGACCTTTCTGTTTAAACCTTCCTTCACTCACTTGATTACCAGTTACTGCACAAGTTTGGAATAGCCACAGGGCACAGTGAAAAGGTGGCCTCGGCCTCTTCTTCACTGCTCCATTTTCCTGTCATCTGTAAGCCATGCTACCTTTCAGTAGCATATTCCAAGTTGTCGTGCTCTAAAAATACATTGTGAAATGAAAATATTACATAGGAAATATAATAATACCTCTGTATTTACAAGAGTCCTAAAAAATGTCAGGAAATTGCAAGTTTCCATGTGAATAGTCAAAGAAAAAAAAAAAAATTCAAGAAAGACCTTTGCATTACATGAGCCATTCAATTATGTTGTTCATTGACTTTAAATGGATTGCTGCCATGATGTGGGAAATAGAAACTGCAGAAAGTATTTATATTTTATTTAAATGTCAGTTACTTAATTTATTTTCTCATTATACATTAAAGTAATGATCATCCTGTTTATTAGTGTTAAATATTTCATGGGGTTCACAACACTGTGTAACTTGGAACAAATGAATAGGGGTCACTACATTACCAATTGCATAAGATGGTATCAGCAGCAGTGACACAGAGAGAAAGCAGGAATAAAACCATCATGGAAAAGAGAGGCCTGGATGGTATAAACTCTTGGAGGAATCACTGTGCTACATCTCATTTGCCCATTTAAAAAAAAAAAAAAAAAAAAAAAAGAAAGTGCTAAAATAAAATAGGAATTTCACCATAATGATTATGACCTATATTTATAGACCATGCATCTGGAAATGTCCTAAAGCTATTTCCAAATGCATTTTCAACCTATATGCAGAATGAAAAAAACCATTGTGATCACTAGCAAAATAAAGATTACTGTGTGATGAAATGTGAGTGCAGTTTAAACAGAAGACACCAATGTTATGCAGCAGTTTAGGAAAACACAGTGATCTACAATGCAATATCACAAAGAAATATCATCAGAAATTTTAAAATCCAAAATTAAATTTGAACTGGGATTGATAAGAAATAATGAGAAAGGAAGCTAATATACCTGGTCACAAGCAGAAGTAACCAACTCAAGTCAAAATTAGATCAGACCTCCATGAAATTCCTGCTTTCATGAAAATAAGATTTGCACAAGGTATGGTACTGAATTTTCAAAACCCATGGTCTTTTCACTAGTTCTTCCAATTAGTTCAAGATGGAAATTAAAAAAGAGAAAGACACAACCAAAAATACCCCACAAAATTTGTGAAGCAGTTGCTGAAATGTTGATGGTCACTAGCATTTCTGTAACAGAGTACATTTTGTGTGCAACTGAGAATTAAACAAGTCTTAATGACGTGAATAGCTATTTTTATAAAATTAATTAGGAAAAGATATTGAGATATTTATGCTGATCTCCTGAAAGACCTTGCTTTTCCTGAGTGCTCAAGAGAAGTTCCCACTTGCTGCAAGCATTTAAACTGAAAAGGATCTCATAGGTCATTGATTTTAATTTCTTATTGTTACTTGATATCCCAGTACCTGCCTTTTTTTATTACACTTGTTCCAAGGCTGTTTTTAAAATAGACGTGTTTTCTGGGAGATTACCTTTGGATTTTTTTTCCTTCAGCATTTCAGTCACTCATTCAGGGAAGCTACTAAGCTACTACCATGGGAAAATAAGACTCAATAAAGCCCCAAATGCTGTTTCAATGACTGTGAAAATTTGGGGTGACATACAAATTTTGATTGTGTCTCCAAACTACACTGCCCTTAAGAGAGAGTGCTTTCAATTTCAAGAATGAAAACACAAGTAAAGCTTTATGTCTGATATCGTCTGTTGGTGTCTTGGAAAGCTGGAGAAGGGGGTGGGTTAAAGAGTAATAATTCAGTGGACAGCACCAGAATGAGAAAGGAACCTGTACCACAACTGTTCTGAACAAGTTATGAGCTGAGCTCTCCAAGATTACCTGCCAGTTCTCGTCCCATGGCTGTTCACCTTTTTCAATCTCAATGAGAAGTGATAATCACTGCATCTGTTGTCTCCTTACACTCAGTTCTTCCTCACACATTTCCTCCTCTTCACTCTACTGTTAGGAAAGAACTGACAAACTGTGATAGCCATCAACTCAGGATTTAACAAAACCCTCTCAAATTCGTTGTGATACAGAAAAGGCCAGAAAAAGGGATATTGGAAGAATTCCTCAGCAGAGCGGCTGAAAAAAAGAAAAAATATGAATGAATATTAGAAATGCAAAGGAAATTGGCTCCCAAATTGATGAAATGTTTTGCTTCTTCAGCACTGTGCAGGTGGAGCACAGCAGTCAGCAAAGCAGAAAACCTTGGTATCACATTCCCAAACATACTTTTAACTCTGACTCAGACCTTGGAAGCAACTTGTACACCCTACCTTTTTTCTCCTCTGAGTATTTGTGGGATGTGTGCTACAGAATGACCAAAACAAAGTGGTCCCTCAGGACAAGAGAGACATGGAGGGGCTGGAGCGTGTCCAGGGAAGGGAACGGAGCTGGGAAGGGGCTGGAGCCCCAGGAGCGGCTGAGGGAGCTGGAAAGGGGCTCAGGCTGGAGCAAAGGAGGCTCAGGGGGGACCTTGTGGCTCTGCACAAGTCCCTGACAGGAGGGGGCAGCCGGGGGGGTCGGGCTCTGCTCCCAGGGAACAGGGACAGGAGGAGAGAGAATGTCCTTAAGTTCTGCCAGCTGAGGTTAAATTGGATATATCCACTGGAAGGGTGGTCAGGCACTGAAATAAGATGCCCAGGGAACTGGTGGAATCACCACTCCTAAAAGTATTCAGAAAACATGCAAATGTAGCATATAGGGGCATGGTTTAGTGTTGGACCTAGAAGTGTGAGGTTAATGGTTGGACTCAGTGACCTGGGAGCTCTTTTCCAGCCTTAATGTTTCTATGATTCTGTGATTCTAAATTGTAAAATGAGACAATCCCAGACAGAATCCCTGGTTTGCAGCCAGCTGTGCAACTAAAAGATGTACCAGGACTCCAGGTAGGGACTTCAGATTTTGGTTGTATCCAAGGCATGGTAAGTAAAGCACGACTGCTTGAAAAGGAAAAGAAATGGCTTCTCACATCTAACATGCTGTTGTAAATATTTTCTCAGTGGAAAATATCATAGTTGTAGCTGATATCTCTGATAATGTAAGCAGGTGTTTGTGTAGGCCTGCAGAGGTTGCTTAGTGTGGATTATGCTGTGCAGAGTGCCACTTCATTTGTACTCCAGGTTTTTTTCAAAGCCATTTAACTGATTAGATTTTCAGTCATGGTCACCCTTAGTACAAATCTGATGAATGACAAGGTAAAATGGCAAACACGTCTTTAAAGGAACTTTTGCATTTTACCCAGCTCAGAGTATTGCTGCATTTTTTTTTTCTTAATTTTTTAAAATAGTTTTTCCAGATGAAAAAGTCTTATTTGTTTCTGTTTTGAGAGCAGAGTAATGGTCTTTATTACTAAACCTCAGGCTGGGAACTCCCAAACATTGCCTTTGGGCTCCTGCAAGCATGTGTCGATTTTTAACTGGGATTCTTCTGGACAAAGCCTATTGTGTAAACACCTAGTGAGTTTTAGATGTCATCTATAGGAGATGAGATGAATCATACTTTAGATTATAAAGGTGGCTGTTCCAGGCTTCAATACCTTTGCTGTTGTCACAGTTTACTCGATTTCACACACATATTTCATTTCACACACCACAGCCTCTGTGCTGCTGCACAGCCAGGGGAGCACAGCCAGCTCGTTCTGACTATTTGGAACATGAGTTTCATGGGCTGCTTGAGCTGTATTTGTTGCACAGAGTTTATTTATTGTCTGTAAAACAAGGACAAGCTCATCTCTTTAGACAACAGCTCTTCTCCTATGCACCAAGGTCCGTTGATACTATTTGAATTGTCTACAGGTTATGCAGCACAAATAAATTTAGTACAAGATAGTGCAATGGATATTTTAAATTTCAAATGTTATGTTACTCTCCTGTCAGCTAAAGTATATATTTTTTTAAATGGTAGGCACTGATGTCTCTATCCATATTCTAGTTATAAAAATAGATTAAATAAACTAATTAACTGAAGTAATAAACCAATAAACTCTAATGGATTTTACCAGATGTCATCTTCTGAAAACTCTGTTTCTTATACAGCCTGGGACAGATCTTTACCCTGGAAAATTCTCACAGGTACTTTAAGTTATCTTTCTTTGTAATTCAGTGGCAAGTACATTTTGCATAGCTGGAGATGAGCAGCTTGAAATTGATGATAACTTTACATGAGAAAACTTTTCCTTTGGTGTTTAGGTGTCATTGGACCTTTCTAGATGTCAGTGGTAATTTTTTCCACTCAGGTATTTAATGCACTGGAGTATCAGTGCCTTGCAAAACAATCAGGTTTACGAAACAGGATTGAAACACACATTTTGAGAACACAGAATATTCTTGATTCTGTTTTAAGCCCCTTTCCAATTTTAAGGTAATAACAAGCCTGTGAAAAATTTTAAAAAAGGAAAAAGTAACAGCAACAACAAGAAAGATGATCAAAGAAAGAGAGATTTTATTTGGTTTAGTTTTAACAGGAACAATGACAGGAGCTAAATAGAATAGTGCCATGCTTTGATAGTGGTAATGGGGAAAACAAATTATATCGTGTCTCCCCTAATTCCAAGCATGTTGAATGGTTAACTACAGCAGTGATAAAATAAGCACATTTGTTAAACACAGAGAATGGTTTAGTACGCACTATCATTAGCAAGCAGGAACCTGGCATCCCCTCTCAGCCAGCACATTCCTGTCAGAAGTTATGAATGGCTGTTTGCAAGTACCTGCTGTAAACACCACAGGACAAATTAACTCTTAATTGGTTTTCATTTGCACTCTAATATAAAAAATAATAAAAGCCAACAATTTTTACCTGACTAGCTAGCATGATTCTTCTTTTCAGTTTTGGTATCATTCTGAAACCAATATTGCTACCCTAAAAGACAATATTTCTTTCTCTGTGGTTTGCTTTTGATGAAATAATTTCCTTCCTTCTCACAGACTATACAGGTATGGCCAGAAAAGACAACATTTCTTTTGGAAAATGGTCTGTTTCAGTTAGTCCCATCTTTGCTTGCATTACAAAAGATTCAAAGCTGCTGGGTATGACTCTAGGAAACAGAAGATGCATTCAATGTGCCAAGCATAAGCAAATTCTGTCTGGTTATTTGGCCTTTTTCAGGAGCTTGCAATGCTGAAAATCTGCTACACACCCATGTTTGCACACCTCTGTGAAAGACTTTCTCATTAAAATTTTCACAGGATTAAGAGCCGGGAGAGCTTTGCATGGCTTAGCAGAGCCAGTTCATCCCAGTGCCAGATCTCATCCGCTTGATGCTGGCCAGGTGTCTCTTCAGTGTCACCTGAAACCTCTTCTTTTCACATTTCACAGGTTGTGGCTCAGAGTCTGGCTTGCAGCACAGAGGAGAAAGCTGGCTGTCGCAGACCGACTCCCACGAAACTGCCTGCCTGGTCTTAAAAGGGGTGACTGAAGGTTTTATGGTCTCAGTGGTGTGTTGAATTTCACTGAAAGGGCTGGATGAGCTCCTTGCAAGAGATGTGGTCTTCTTCCTTTGGGACAAGAGGATTCTAAGCTCTTCAGAGTCATGCTGAAAAAAGAGGGACTCTTTTCTCCTGGTATTGGGACTTTCTCCCAGTGTGAGAAACCCATAGGGGGTAGTGATTTTGGAGAGGTGGGGCAAAGAGAAAGCAGCTCTGGTTGCCGGGTCACAATGATGTGCAGCTCTCTCCACGTCTTCAGGAAAAGTCATTCGGTCTGCAAAGCACAGGGTTCCTCTTCTGTCCAGACTCTCTCCTTTGCATGTTGGTTCTTTCCTGATGTAGGATTCGGATTTGCTTCTAGTTGTTCTGCGCTTCTGAACAATTTCGTTAGAGATTCCTCTCTCAGGAGAATTCTCTGTGCTGCCTTCCTCTGGCTCCTGCTGGGAGGAAATATGCTCTATGTCCAGGGAAGGGATGAAAAATTTAGGGATGCGGTCAGGAGTCATGACAATATTGAAGATGTCCTTGTTTTTCTGAGCGACTTTTTCTTCAGGAGGTGGCTTACGGATTTTGAGATTCGTCCAAGTTATCAAGCTTTCTATAGCACTTTTCAGGGAGTTCTGGGATGTACCACCAGGTACCATTGTTTCAGCCAGCACTGCTTTGTTAATACACACAGTGCTGCTTGCTGACTGAAGTCTCACAGCACTGATTGCAGATGAGGGACTCATTCTGCTTATAAAACAAAGCAAATGACGTAATCTGATAGGTAGATGTCATTGGCATGGTAACCAAAGATAAGAAGGATTTTACACTCCTACTTATATGCTTAAAGCCTGATTCATGCTGCACCCTTGCATTAAACAAGCTTAAAATTTTGATTTAATTATTTTTAAATGTCACTTTTGGTGCTAGTGCCTGTTTCAGGAAAATAATGACTACAAACATACCTGTAATTTTCGGGCTACTCTGTGCTCTTACATGAAACATAAGAAAGCTTAGCTTTTTTTTTTTGCTTTTTTTTTTTTTTTTTTTTTTTTTTTTAATGTGCCTTTTAGACCTGCAGGTCTGAAAAACATAGTATGCTTACAGTTCTTTAGTTTTCATCAAATCTTATTGTTTGGTGCATTTAGTGTTACAAGTTGCGAGAGGAAAAGGCAGAAAATTAGTTATCAAACAATTATTGAACTAGTACATATATATGACTCCCAAGGGGGCTCAAATTGCTCCATGTACAAGTAAGGTATGAGGAAAACTGGGCAGCCCTTCAGAGAATACTCTGATTAGACGTCTGTGGTTAAAGGGACGGGCATATCCTCACGTACATACGGCAGCCTTCAGCTGCTGCGCGAATTTCTGCTGATCCTTGATCAGGTAAGAGCTCCCCCCCAGCACACTGGACTGCTGTCACAGCAAGGAAAAGAGCAGGACAGTTCTGACCAGCCTGTGGGTGGTTTCTCATGAGTATCAGACCATAAAGTC